>NW_027309877.1:355692-711384 GCF_047496795.1 Chiloscyllium punctatum
CTGTGTTCAATGCCCTGAGGCTGCTACTGTTAAAAGTTGACAAACAGGTTTAAGGCTGTGTAAGGTATTGTATTCGGAGGGCGGGGTACATGGGAGAACAGATACAGAACACAGGCACTTCACAAAGATCCTTCTCAATTTAACTTCAGTAACTACGCTTGTACATAAAGATGTTTTGATTAATAAAGTCTTTTTTGAAATTGATATAAATATTTTTAGAGCGGAATAGAGCATCTTGAGCTTGTGGACGCAATGCCCTTGTCCCTAATCTTACTTAAATAAATGCTAGACAATTTAAATACTCCTCGAGAATAAAAATCAAACGCTCATCAACGGGAGGAAATGGTGGGATTGTCACGGGGGCTTATTGCTGCCTCACCCCACCCGTGTCAGCCTCCGGGTGCTCTAGTTCCCTCCCACTGTCCAAGGATGTGCAGGCTAGGTGGATTAGCCAGAGGAAATGAAGGAATCCAGGGATGGGGGTGGGGTGGGGAATGGGATGCTCTGCCGAGGGTCAGTGCGAACCTGATAGGCCGAATGGCCTGCTTCCACATCTTAGGGATTGTATGATCAATCCAGAGACTCAAATAATGTTCTGGGCCCTGGGGTCCAATCTTAGAGGTGGTTGTGGGTCATCACAGTGAGAACAGGTTTGGGAGGGAACACGGTCCAAGGGGGCAACAGGTTTGCTTTCTGAGGTGTTGAGGGCATGAATGTGCTTTGGGGATAATCATCCTGAGGGGATGGTTTCTAAGGTATTGAGGGACCACTCTCTGTCAGTACAGGTTGCAGATAGTCGAAAGGTACAGATTCACATCATCGAACATAGAAAATAGAACATAGAACATAGAACAGTA
The DNA here is from genome assembly GCF_047496795.1 of Chiloscyllium punctatum. NCBI lineage: Eukaryota > Metazoa > Chordata > Chondrichthyes > Orectolobiformes > Hemiscylliidae > Chiloscyllium > Chiloscyllium punctatum. The sequence continues at coordinate 356,550 of NW_027309877.1, forward strand.
CAGCACAGAACAGGCCCTTGAACCCACAATGTTGTGCCGACCATTGATCCTCATGTATGCACCCTCAAATTTCTGTGACCATATGCATGTCCAGCAGTCTCTTAAATATCCTCAATGACCTCACTTCCAAAACTGCTGCTGGCAAAGCATTCTACGTTCTTACAACTCTCTGTGTAAAGAACCCGCCTCTGACATCCCTTCTATATGTTCCGCCAAACAGCTGAAAACTGTGATCCCTCGTGTTAACAATTTCTGCCCTGGGAAAAAATGTCTCTGGCTATCAACTCTATCTATGCCTCTCATTATCTTGTACACCTCAATTAGGTCCCCTCTCTTCCTTCTTTTTCCCAAAGACAAAAGTCCGAAATCAGTCAACCTCTCTTTGTTGGATAAGCCCTCCATTCCAGGCAAACCTCCTCTGAACCGGCTCCAAAGCATCCACATCTTTCCTATAATAAGGCGACCAGAATTGGACACAGTATTCCAAGTGCGGTCTGACCAAAATTTTATAGAGTTGCAACAAGATCTCACGACTCTTAAACTCAATTCCCCTGTTAATGAAAGCCAAAGCACCATATGCTTTCTTAACAATCCTGTCCACTTGGGTGGGCATTTTAAGGGATTTATGCATCTGCACACCAAAATCCCTCTGTTTCTCCACACTGCCAAGAATCCTAGCTTTAATCCTGTATTCAGCTTTCAAGTTCGACCTTCCAAAATGCATCATTTCGCTTTTATCCAGTTTGAACTCCATCTGCCACCTCTCAGCCCATCTCTGTATCCTGTCAATGTCCCCCTGCAGCCTACAACAGTCCTCTATACTGTCAACGACACCTCCAACCTTGGTGTCGTCTGCAAACTTGCTAACCCATCCTCCAATCTCTTCACCGAAGTCATTAATAAAAATAACAAAGAGTAGATGCCCAAGAGACCTGTGGAGCACCACTCACCACTGACTTCCAGACAGAATACTTTCCTTCCACTAACCCTTGCTGTCTTCTATCGACCAGCCAATTCTATATCCAGACAGTTAAATTTCCCTGTATCCCATTCCTCCTGACCTTCTGAACGAACCTACCATGGAGAACCTTATCAAATGCCTTACTGAAGTCCAGATCCACAACATCCACCGCTCGACCCTCAATAATTTGCCTAGTAACATCCTCAAAGAACTCAATACGATTTGTGAGGCATGACCTGCCCTTCACAAAGCCGTGTTGACTGCATTTAATCAAGCCATGCTCTTCCAGATGATCATAAATCCTATCCCGCAGAATCCTTTCTAACACCTTGCAGATAACAGACGTGAGACTGACTGGTCTGTAATTGCCAGGGATTTCCCTATTTACTTTCTTGAAGAGAGGAATTACATTTGCTTCCCTCCAGTCCTCAGGTACGACTTCGCTGGAGAGTAAGGATGCAAAGATCTTCGCAAGCGGCGAAACAATCACATTTCTCGCTTCCCAAAACAGCCGAGGACAAATCTGGTCTGGCCCTGGTGACTTGTCAATCTTAATGTTAGTCAAAATTTTCAGTACATCCGCTTCCTCATTCTCTATCTGTTCCAGCATGCTTACCTGCTCCTCAATGGTTTCATTCACAACAATTTCCTTTTCTTCAGTAAAGACAGAAGCAAAAAAACTCATTTAGGACTTCCCCTACCACCTCAGACTCTATACACAAGTTCCCTATGCTAGCCCTGATCGGCCCAAAACTTTCTTTTATCATTCTCTTCCTCCTCACATACATGTAAAATGCCTTTGGATTTTCCCTAATCCTTCCTGCCAAGCCTTTTTCGTGCCCCCTCCTGGCCCTTCTCACACCATCTTTTAGCTAGTTCTTCACCTGCCTGTAATCCTCTAGAGCTGAACAAGACCCTTGCTTCTTCCACCTTACGTAAGTTGCCTTCTTCCTTTTGACGAGGAGCTCCTCCACTCTCATCATCCAAGGTTCCTTTATCTTACCCTTTCTTGCCTGTCTCAGAGGAGCACATTTATGCACCACTCACAACAACTGTTCCTTAACCAGTCTCCACATGTCTATAGTGCCCTTTCCATGGAACAATTGCTGCCAGTCCATGCTTCCCAACTCACATCTGATAGCATCATAGTTTCCTTTTCCACAATTAAATTTCCTCCCATTGTGCCGGCTTCTCTCCTTCTCCATAGCTATGTAGAATGTAAGGCAGTTGTGGTCACTATCACCAAAATGCTCTCCCACCACAAGATCTGACAGCTGCCCAGGCTCATTGCCCAGCACTAAATCCACAATAGACTCTCCCCTCATCAGCCTGTCAACGTCCTGAGTTAGGAAACCCTCCTGAACACACCTTACAAAAACAGCTCCTTCCAAACCATCTGCTCGAAGGAGGTTCCAATCAATATTGGGAAAGTTAAAGTCACCCTTTACAACAACCCGACTACATTCACACTTATCCAAAATCTGCCGACATGTGCTTTCTTCGATCTCCCTGCTGATATCGGTGGCCTGTAGTAAACTCCTAATGAGGTGACTGCTCCCTTACTGTTCCTAATTTCCACCCATACTGCCTCAGTAGGCAGACAGCCCTCGACAATGGTAACTTCTGCAGCTGTGGTACCCTCTCTGATTAGCAGTGCTCCACACCCTCCTCTTTCCCCACCCCCAACCATTCTTTTTAAATGTTCTAAAACCTGGAACATCCAGCAACCATTCCTGTCCCTAAGAAACCCACGTCTCATTTATGGCCATAAATGATTCCTCCAGTTATTCTATTTACTACTATTCACAACTGTACTGTCACACTGGAGGGAATATATTGTATTTTAACAAGAAAACGCTGTATTCAGCCTTTGCGCCTATAAACCCTTTAGCTTTGATATCCAATGGCACGTTGTTACAATAAGAAAGCTTTTGATTGTTCTCTATCTGAAAACAAGCACTTGATTACACCTCCTGTGTGGACTCCAATTCGTTCACATCTGACATGAGAGATGTTTCTCTCTCTGCGTTTCATCACATCCAGGATAGAACTGCCGCAGAAATGATTGCTGCCTTCATTGACCTAAGAGGTGGATGCCAAAGGCTCACCTTGTAATGGGAACTATCCACAAGAGAACCTTTTAACAGGAACACAGTTCTGTTTTCTGTGCAGGGGATCATTGCACAAGCACAGTATCAGGCTTCTACCAGATCATGCGCAATCATTCTTCCTCGAACATTCACCGTATCCGACTCTAACCACAGCAAAACTAGATGGTGCTGGAAAAATTCAGCAGGTCTAACAGCATCAGAAAAAGAAATCAGAGTTAACATTTCGAGTCCAGTGACCATTCCTCAGAACTGACGATAACTTGGAAAATGTTGGTCTATCTGCAGAAGATATAGTGGGTGTTGGGGGAAGGTAAGGAGTGAACGATAGGTAGGGATAGAGTTCAAATAGAGAGAAGAACAGTTGGACAATGGAGTGGATAATGACCTAGCTGGCAAGGTGAAAAGTGGTTAATGGAGACTGTTAGTGGTGAGCCATATATAGTGTGCTATGGCAGGCTTTGTGACAACAAGGCTTGGCGTGAGAAATGAGGGATTAGGACATGGGAAAGTACAGGCCCTAAAAGAAAATCGAAATTGAAATGGGGTCTGAAGGGCTGTGGAGTCCCCAAATAGAAACTGAGGTGTGGTGCTTTCAGCATGTGCTGAGGCTTGCTGGAACTCTTCTTGAAGATAGGACTTCGATGCTCTGCAATGTGGTCACCCAGTCTTCGTTTCCCAAGATAGTGCAAACCACATTGCGAGCAGTGACTGTAGTCGATTGGATTGCACGAAGTGCAGTTCATGTGTTGCTTCACCTGGAAGGTGGGATTGGACCATTGGAAAGAGAGGAGGGAAGACGTCAATGAACAGGTGAGGAGTGACAAGAAGCAAACTGAGATATTATTAGAGAAATCATGAGAACAAGAAACCTAACAAAAAGACACTTCACCTGAATGCTCGGCGCATTTGTAACATGTAGAGTTAATGGCACAAATCAACAAGAATGAAAATGATTTAATAGCCATTAGAGAGACACGGTTGAAGGATGGCCATGACTGCGATTTTAATATCTAAGAGTACGAGGTAATTTGGAAGGTCTGACAGCAGTGTAGGAAGATGGTGTCTCTCTGTTATTCGAGGCCGACATCAGGGCAATGTGGAGAGACAATATATGTTCGATGGCGAATGAGTTTAAATTAATTTGCGTTGAAAGTAGACATTCTAAGAAGAAAACGTCACTGACAGGTGCAGTCTATCGGCCATCAAATAATAACATCACATTGGTGTAGGCAAGAAACAAAGAAACAAGCAATGCCTGTAAAATTGGGTAGGCTATTATCATTAGGGATTTTAATCTACATGTAGCTTGGTCGAACCAGCTCAGTCACAGTAACTTTGAGAAGGAGTTCGTTTAGTGCAACCTTGATAGCGTTCTTGAACAGTATGCAATGGAACCGACGAGGGAGAAAGCAATTCTCGACCTGGTCCTGTGTAGAGGAACAGGAATAATTAATGATCTCATAGTTAGGGATCCTCTTGGAACGAGTGATCACAGTATGGCAGAACTTAGAATTCAGATGGGGAGTGTGAAGAGAAAATCCAATACCAGGGTTCTCTGCATGTACAGGGGGCACAAAAATAGAACGAGAGAGCACCTGGCTGAAGTAGAGTGGAAACAAAGGTTATATGGTGGGACAGATATCGAGTAGTGGAGGACTTCCAAAAAAGATTTTTTTTTTGTAGAAGTGCTCAGCAAAAGTATATTCCAGGGAAAACGTATGACTGTGAAGAAAGGGATAGGCTGCCCTGCGTTTCTTAGGAAATAAGGGACGCTATCAAAGCGAAAGAGAAGGCATACCAAGTGGCCAGGAACATCCTGAAACTGGAAGATGTGGAAAATTTTAAAGATAAACATGAGGGGGAAGAAACAAGTACAGAATACAAAGACAGATAGCAAACGTTTCTATAAAAATATAAAACGAAAAGACAGTGGCTAAAATAAAGGTTGGTTCTTTCGATGATGGGAAGAGGCATTTCGTCATGCAATGTGATGAAATGGCCGAGGCATTGAACAGGTATTTTCTGTCAGTCTTCACAGTGGAGGATACTAATAACATGCCAGGAAGGGACAAAGAGACAAATGTAGGTGAGGACTTGGAAACAAACATTATTATTCAAGAAGTAGTGTCAGGCAAGCTAATGGAACTGATGATGGACATGTTTCCTGGCCGTGAGGCAATGCATCCCAGGGTATTACAGGAGATGGCGGGAGAAACAGCAAATGCACTAGTGGCAATATTCAAATTCACTAGACTCCAAGAAAGTCCCAGCAGATTGGAAACCAGCGAGTGTGACACCACTGTTTACAACGGGAGGTGGATAAAAGATTGGGAATTATTGATCAGTTAGCTTAAATTCTGCAGTGGGGAAGATTTTTGAGTCTATTGTCAAGGAAGAAATAGTAGGACATCTCGATTGAAATTGGACAGTTGCAACGTAGATTCGTTAAGGTTCACGCAGAGATGTTATGTTACAGCTGTACAAGATCCTGGTGAGGCTATCCTTGGTGAACTGTGTGTACTTTTGGTCCCCTTACTTGAAAACGCATATATTGGCACTGGGCGGGGTGGAGGGTGCAGAGGCGGTTCACGAGGTTGATTCCGGAGTTGAGGGGGTTCACCTTTCAAGGGAGACTCTGTAGATTCGGATTAGTTTTTTTTGTAATTTAGAAGAATGAGTGGGAATATTAATGAAACATATTGCTTTGAAACGGAATAGATAAGATAAAATTAGAAAAGATGTTTCCAATTGCGGGTGAAACTCGGACAAAAGGGCAGAGCCACAGGTTTACAGGGATTTTATTTAGGACTGAGTTAAGAAGAACCTTCTTCACCCAGGCAGATGGTAATATATGGAATACCTTGCCAGCGAACAAGTTGATGCTAGTTCAATAAAAAAAATGTTTTTAAAGCTAAAAGCGAAACTTCTTTAGAACAATAAATGAAATAATGGATAGAGGGAGAGTGCGAGTAAGCAGATTTGAGTCTTTAGAAAGATCAGCAATGATGTCATTGAACGGCGGAGCAGGCTTGAAGGGCCGGACAGCCTACTCCTGCTCGGGTTTTTAGGTTCTATGCATTTATGTGTCACAAAAGCAGCGACGCAGTGGGAAGACTGCATGTGCGAGTTGGTGGAGGTGTTGGGAATGAAGGCAGAGTGCAACAGGGGTTCCTGTAGGGAATGGTCCCTGTGGATGGTGGACAGGGATGGGAGAGGGATATATGTCTGATGATGGCATTTCGCTCGAGGTGGTGGAAATTTAAAAAAAGAAATCGATTATCAGTTGAAGCACCACTGCAAATACATTTGCCATCCTTAATAGGTGCGCCATTGAAAGCATTCTGTCTGGATGTATCACTATCTGGTATGCCACTTGTACCATTCAGGACTGGAGATGGATACAGCAAGTGGTGACCTCAACCTGAACAAAGGCGAACCTATTATATGTTTGCACATTATTTATACATCTATGCTACTTAACTCTGCGATCTGCTTGTAATGATCGCAAGACAAAGCATTTCACAGTGCCTCAGTACACGTGAGAATAAATTTAATTCAGTTCACTTGTGGAATGTTGATGATCTGGATTTTTGGAGCAGCTTGTGGTCGAGCCAAGTAGCGAACAGGTAATACTGGATTTAGAGATGTGCAATGAATCAGACGTGACAAGGGAGCTGAAGATGAAGGAACCCTTAGGAGGCGGTGATGATAATGATTGAATTTACCTTGCAATTTGAGAGGGAGAATATACAATCAGCGGTAACTATATTAAAGTTGAATAAAGGTAATTACAGAGGCATGAGGGAGGAGCTGGATGAAATTGGTGAGGAGAGGAGCCTAGCCAGAAAGAAGGAAAGTGGAAATGCAATGGTTGGAGTGTCTGAGTCTAATTCAGCAGACACATCAGAGACACATCCTTTGGAAAATGAGGCATGGTGCGGAGAGAATGAGACAACCATGGCTGACTGAGGAAGTCATCGGTAGCATAGAAGAAAGAGAGAAAACATATAATGTGGCGAAGGGCAGTGGGTAATAAGAGGAGTGGGAAGATCACAAAGACCCACAAAGGGCAACAACAAAACCAATGAGGAGGGAGGAGATGAAATATGAGGGAACTACTAATGGAAAGGAAGGCTGCAGTTGGTTCTTTATTCATATAAATGCAATAATGAAGTAGAAGTGAACAATGGGCCACTGGAAAAAGACACTTGACAGATAGTAGGTGTGAACAAGGAAATGGTTGAGGAACTGAAAAATTATTTTGTGCCAGTCTTCACACTGGAAGACATGAGTTATACCCAAACATACAAAGAATGTGGGAACAGATGTGAGTCTAGTGGCCATCACCGAGAAGGTGCAAGAAACACTGAATGGCCTGAAGGTGGATACATCATCTGGATCAGATGGAGTACCCTCCATATTTCTAAGGTAAACAACTGAAGAAATAGTGGATACGTAAGTGGATAACTTTCAGGAATCGCTGGAATCAGAAAGAGTGCTGCAAGAAATGAAAAATCACAACTGTGATACAACATTTTAAAAAGAAACAACACAAAATCTGGCAAATTACTGACCAATCAGCCGAATCTTGCTGGTGAATAAGGTCCTCGAATCCATTACGTTGGAAGAAATTTCTGAATACTTGAAAGTGTATGTTAAAATAAGGCAAAGTCATCATGATTTCATCAGGGGGAGGCCATGCTTGACAAATCTGCAATAATTCCTCTTTGAGGAAGTAACGAGGAGGTAGACCAAGGAGAGCCAATGGGTGTTATGTGACTGGACTTCATGAAGGCCTTTGATATTTGCCACACCGGAGGTTACTGAATAAGATAATGGCCCATGGTGTCAGAGGCAAGGTGCGCTCGCAGGATAGAAAGCAGTGATTGTGAACAAAATGATCCTCCTCGGGATGGCAGATGGTGACAAGTGGTGTTCCTAAACCCTGTGTTGGGACCACAAATATTCGTTTTCTCCAATAGCCATCGAGATAAAGTACCTGAGGGCAATGTGTGTTAATTTTCAGACTATGGTGCTGGAAAAGCACAGCAGTGCAGCTCGCATCGGAGGAGCAGTGAAATCGACGTTTCAGACAAAAGCCCTTCATCAAGAATCAAGGGCTTTTGCCCGAAAGGTCGATTTTACTGCTCCTCGGATGCTACCTGAAGCGCTGTGCTTTTCCAGCACCACCGTAATCTAGAATCTGGTTTCCAGCATCTGCAGTCATTGTTTTTACCTAATTTTCAGACAATGCAAAGGTAGAAGAACAGGTAGCATTGAGGAGGCGGGGATGCTGCAGAAGGATATGGACATGCAGCGAGCATCGGAAAATAAGTGGCAGATGGAGCATAATGTGGAAAAAAGTGAGGTGACGCACTTTGGTAGGAAGAATAAAGATACGGACTATTGTCTAAATGGGGCAGAAATTCACATGTTTGGAATGCAAAGATACTTGAGAATTTTAGCCGAGTATTCTCTCAAGATGAACTTGTATTTTGAATCTGTAGTTAGGAAGACAATTGCAATGATGATATTTATTTTTGGAATACTTGAATATAAAAGCAGGGATGCACTTCCGAGACTCTATAAGGGTCTGGTTAGACCACTTCTGGATTACTGTACGTACGTTTGGTGCTCAAATTTCAGGAAGGATGCACTGGTCCTGGGGTGTGTTCAGAGGTGATTCACGATTATGGTCCCAGGAATGAAAAGCTTGACACATGAGGAAAGTTTGAATACTCTGGGTGTATACTCGATGACATTTAGAAGGATAGGAGGAAATCAAGTTGTCACTTATAAAATCATGAATGGCCTGGATATAGTGGATACTGGGGAAAGTTTTCTATTTTTAGTAGAGATTAGAGCCCAAAGGCACAGCCTTGGAGAAAAGGGAAGACATTTGAGAGCAGTAATAAGAGGCGCTTATTCAACTGGAGAGTGGTGAATGTATGGAATTCATTGCCAGATAAGGCTGTGGAGACCAAGTTTTTGATTATATGTAAGACTGAGATATGTCGCAGCGTGTTTGCCAAAGGGATCAAGGTTTATGGGGCGAAAGCAGGAGAATTGAGTTTAGAAAGACATCTGCCATGATTTAATGGCAGAGCAGACTCAGCACGCTGAATGCTTTGATTTCTGCTCTATTGTCTTATAGACGTATGCATCGAATAACCTCCATCTGCAAATTCTCCTCCAAGGAATGTGCCAGCCTGACTGGGAGCATTGTCAGCGAAGATCTGATTGAGTGCTGATCCAGACTTCATGGGCCAAATGGTCTATTTCCGCCCTCCATCTTCTATTTTATCATTCTTCCGAAAAAAATGATTAATGCAATGATCAGACTTGTGGCCGATCCCCTGACTCTTCTCTGAACAGGCCATTGCAAAAGTTCCAGCATCATTTCCCTGCTGTTATATTCCCACCTGCGGTTAAGAACAGAAAGTATCTCCAACCCCTCTAGACCACTTGATCTCTTGTCCAATCACCTTCAAACATTCGTGAATGCCTACTTAAATTTCTCTTTTATTACAGTAAACCACTCAGTATTCACACTTTTATCATTGTTCCTCCCCAAATTCATTTTCACCCCCTTCATTGGATTGAATTCCTTTCAGCACTTCTTCTTGCCAATTGGTTCCGATCTCCCTGCAGTCTATGGCTTCCATCCTCAAGGTTAACTACATGACTAATTGTTACATTATTTGCAAACTGCTAAATGATGGCCACGACAAGTAAGTATAAATCATTGACCTATATGACAAAACAATGGAACTCATAGAAACCATGGTTTAAAAGCTTGCAGAGGACAGCAAAATTGGAGACTGTAAAGAAGGTGATCTAAGATTCCAGAAGGATCTTAATCCAATGCGTGTTTGGCTTGAAAAATGTCACATGAAGTTCAATCTGGATAAATGGAAGGTATTGCATTTTGCTATATCAAATAAGAGTAGGGTTTATACAATTAATGATCGGGCGTTGCATCGTGTTGTGGAACACGGAGGCCAGGGATGCAAGCACACAATTCTTTTTAGTTTGCTTCATATATAGACAGAATGGTTAAAAAAATGTAATCTTGCCTTCGTTGCTCAGTCCTTTGAGCGTAGGAGTTGGTACGTTTTGTTGAAGTTGAATCGGACATTGGGTGATGCGTCTTCTGGAATACTGTGTCCAGTTCTTGTCGCCCAGTAATAGCAAGGAAATTATTCAGCTGGAGTAGGTTTCGAACAGGTATACCAGCATATTGCTAGTTAAGACGGTTTGAGTTATAACGAAAGGCTGGAAAGGCTGAGAATAGTTTGACTCGAGCACTGGAGGTTAAAAGGAGACCTGATAGAAATGTATAAAGTATTGAGATTTCGGATAGAGTTAACTGTAACTGTCTTTTCTCTAAGGAGGCGCACTTCAAGACGACAGCGCAAATGTTTAAAGTGAAAAGAGGGATTTAAATAAGACATGAGAGGCTTTTTTTTAAAAACAGGGGATGGCTTCTGTGTGCAATTCACTTCCTGACGCTGAGATGAATGTAAGTATATTTACAATATTTACAGGATATTTGGATCGATAAATGAATTGGAAACTTTCAGGGAGATTTTTAAAAGCTATTCATTTATGCCTAGCCCATTACTTATTGCCCAGCGGGCAGTTCAGAATCAACCACGATATAATGGATCAGGAATCATATGCCCGCCAGACCAGATAAATATGGCATTTTCTTCTCTGATTCAACATCGTCATTAGACTCTTCAACTCTTGGTATTTATTGAAGTATAACTGCAGCATCTGCCATGCCAGGATTTGAACCCGTGAGCACTGAATTATATCTGGAATTCATATTAACAATGCAGTAATAATATCACAAGGACATCATTAAGGGTAGTTACAGGAGCCGTCAGATGCGACTCGTTTAGTTTGTCATTATGTTCAGCATGAGCTGGTTGGAGTGAAAGGCCTGTTTCCAAGCTGCGTGAGTCTGTAACTTTGACGCTATGAAACTGGCAGCAGGTTGGTACTAACAGTAGCATTGAGAGATTATTTAATCTCCTTCTGGGATATGTAATCTTGTTGATTACTCTGGAGGTTCTTTTGCTCATTGAGCCTTCCCACACACGGGACTGTTGAACAGTCTGTCCCCAGCTTGACTCAGTAAATGAGTTTCCACTTCTGCAGGTAATTGAATCCCACATTGCCCTGGTTTCTCTGTGATATCTGTGTCCTTGTAGCTACCCAGGGTGAATGACTGATCCAAATTATGTCCACGCAGACGTAAGTTCTGTTGTCCATGTTGTGAATATGTTTTTATTCTTCCTGATATACCCACAGGGTGTGGATGTCGCTGGTCAGGACAGCATTTGTTTTCCATCCTGATTCGCTGCTGCCTCGCTGCACAAGAGACATGAATTAGATCCCAGTCTTCTGTGACTGTATGCAGTTTACACATTCTCTCTTTGCTTGTTTGAGTTTCCTCCCACAGTCTGAAGGTGTGCAGGTTACTGGTATCAGCCGTGGGAAATGAAGGGGAACGGAATAGGTATGGAGTGTGGATCTGATAGGATGTGCTTCGGAGGGATGGTGTCGACTGGAAGGGCCGAATGGCCTGCTTCCCCATACGGTCGGCATTCTCGGATTAAGGGCCAGCTAGGTTGTTCTGGTCCAGGAGTTATACGTCGGCAGGATTGGAATGGTAGCATCCCCTGCATAAGGGAAGAGCATGAATGGGATTGCAGGAAATTAAAGGCATGTTCTCTGTTCCTGAGGTCAGGCTTCCATTCCAGGTTTTATTCGTCGAACTTTAACATTACCAGTTCCGTGTGTGAGTCCCCAAGGATGACTCGTTTATTACATAACCACAGCACCACCTTCTCTAGGTTGCAGCATTTACTGGGAACAAGAAGCTGATTCTGTGCTGATGTGAGCAAAAGCAGGTGCTACTGCCAGTGTCAGAACAACTGATCCAAATAGCAAAATGAAATTCCGAACCTTGCCACCCCAAAGTTAAAGTCTCCACACGCTTTAGATGCGCCACTCGGCTGTCTTAGCAACATGTATGGCTTATGGCTATAATATTATAAATGAGGACAAGTATTCCCTTCCGCGCTGCTTCTGACCGGAGCAGTCCCAACCACAGAAATACACGCGCCTCTTTCCCGTCATTCCAATCCATTTTCCAATTGAATCGTCGTGGCTGCTTCACACAGTTTCTCTGATTCCGGATTTGGAACGGGGATTATATCTGATTGCCTGCAACAGTCGGTACTGCCTTGTGTGTGCAAAGTGATGAAGTAGCCGATGTTAAACTGTAATGTTTTTGAAGCATGCATTTCAACAATATCCTGCACTGTCCCATGAGTTTGGATAGTTTCATTCTCCAGTACTCTCATTCATGGAATCTCCACAGTCTCTGAGTACGTTGAAGCCCATTCTGAGTTCCCACATGCCTGTCGCTAAGTCCTGATATTGTACATTCTCCCTGACATTCCCTCTGCTACCATACTGGTTGGAGGTTCGAAATTCGCTCTGTGGACTGCTGTAACCATTTCGTAGTTCATACTTTGCGTTGTGATTGCAGCGTCCTCGGCTCGAACCCACAACATGGCGGTCAGTTCTCTCAACGTTTTACTTTTGGTGAAACAGCGGAAGAAATTATTCGCTTTTTACATGATAATATTCTCCGAGGTAATGATTTGTTTTCCATTGAAATTCGTTCTCTGATAATTGTGCGTTTCATGTATCAGGATTTAAACCCAAACGTTCTCGAAGGTGTCTCTCCCTCCCACTCTCCCTAACTCTCTTTTCCGTCCTTCGCTCCATTTGATTCAGGCTTTGCACAATCTAACATACACTTTCACATTGATACCGTCCAGTCTGTGCCATTGCACTCACTGTTGCTGGGTGACCGTGCCGCAATCTCTTCATTGCCACCTTCAAATCATTCGATCCGTTTGGATACCATGGCTGTGAGATCAATTCTCTTTATGCAGCTTTGACTGACATGGACCAGAGATTATTGGAGCGTGAGGGTCAATAAAAGGACAGAAAATAATTGAGGAAAAGAGACTTTATTGGAAAAGAACAGCAGCGCTGGCTTTTGCGATAGCCTAGTGGTGTTATCGCTGGATTGTAAACGCAGAAAGGCAGGAAATATCTGGTCAGACGGGTTCGATTCCCACCACACCACCACGATGATAGAATACCTACAATTAGGGATATGTCATCGGTTTTTCTTGAGGGAAGCAAACTGTCGTCCTCATTCTGGTCTGGCCTCCACGTGAATCCAGACCGCAAGGCAATAAATGCTGCGGAGCCACACCGCATGCTGTTACAGAATATATAACGGTTCATTCGGCTCTACCTAAACTGTTGTCTGCAATGCACATGAGTCCAGGGATGTGATCGGACTGGGAAAGGTGCAGGAGCGATTCACTCGGATAGTGTCTGGGCTAAGAGTTTCAGTCATGAAGAGAGACAGGACAGACTGGGATTGTTTGTCACCGTGCAGAGGAGTTTGTGAGAAGGCATGATGCTGATGTACAAAATAATGCATAAGGTAGACTGAAATAAGCATTTCCCATCGATTGAAATGTCGATCACAGGGGGCCAGAAATTTAATGAGAAAGGCAGAAAGGTTTAAGTAGATGTGTGCAAAAGCGTTAGAGGCTGGCGGGTGTTGGAATTTTGGAACACACTGTCTATAACGGCCAGTGAGGCAGGAACCCTTATAACATGAAGAAATATTCAGATGTGAATATGTTCTGCTAATAACTATAAGGCTATGGGCTAAGCGATTCGGGTCGTTAAGAAATTGTTTTTGACAAATGGAGCCACGACGAGTTGAAGGATCTCCTTTGAAACTTTTGTCCTCGGTATGTTATGCGGGAGATAGGAGCTCGATTCCTCGCTAGGAGAGTGTAAGTATTTTAAAACTGTCGCTCCATTCCCAACTGTGGGTGATTAATGCCTGCCCTTCCATTCTCCATGGGACATGCAACAGGAAGGACAGTGCTGTCTGAATCAGAGTAGGGAAGGACGGCAGCTCCCGGTGAGACAGAGTGTCAGTGAAAGTGCAAACACGTGACTTCCGCAACCTGCACCTTTTGTCTGTATTGGAATCTAAACCATTTAATAGAAAGAAGAAGGAAACTGAAGCAGAAACAGGATAAACCAATTCAGATGTGAGCGCAGAAACATATTCCACAGCATCATGAGGAAAACTGACAAACGGCTCTGAGAACGAGTGTGTCTTTCACAACTGTTAGTTCACTAAGGTGTTTTTGTTCCACTTAAGCCCTTAAGAAATTGAATAACAATTTAACTGAAGACTTGAAATGTTAGAACATACCAGGTGATGAGTCACGTGCTGGAAACTGTGTTTACAAGCCAGATGTTTGATGACTGATAATGATGCAATAGGCTGAAGGGCCATTCGCCATGCTTCAAAACACTCAATGACTCATTTTTCAACTGAACAAAAAAGGCAAAAACAAAGTCACCAAGAAAAGTTCCAAGCATTGCATATGTCTTCCTTGGTGCGAAAGTGTTGAAATTCAGCTCTCTCATTGCTATGTCCCAATATTGATTTCCAGTCAGGGAAAAAAGATTTGTTGTTCCTTATGAAATTCTTAAATTGAACATGAATTCTTGACATTTCAAAACAGCAAAGAAAGCAGTTCTTTCAGAGTAGGTGAGAATTTCATATCGGAGATAAAATCAAAAGGGAAGAAACGCTGAAATGAGTTGCATTTGCCTGCTCAGACTCAGTACAACAAAAACAATCCTTATTGAACCATACAGGTTTTTTCAAGGATTTATTAGGTTGGATGCAGGAACGTTGGATCTGTGACCGGAGCACCTCGTATCGAATGACTTGGAGATGCCAGTTTTGGACTGGGGTATGCAAATTTGAAAATCACACAACCCCAGGTTATAGTCCAACAGGTTTAATTGGAAGTACTAGCTTTCGGACCACTGCTCATTCATCAGGTGGTTATGGAGTACACCGTTGTAAGACACAGAATTTATAGCACATGTTTACAGTGTGAAGTAACTGAAGTTATACAATGAAAAATACCTTGAATGTTCGCTAAGTCTCCCATCTGTTGGAATGACCATGTTCGCTTCACTTCTTTCATATGTAAAGCGCATTTTTTAAAACTTTAAAGTTACATTCTCAGGTGAACTTTAACAATTGGTGTCAGTCCCCGGGTGCTGCTCTCTGTTCCATAATGTTTAGACTGATTCTAATTTTTAAAAATGAGTGAGCAGAGACTTGGATTCATGCAGTTTTTGAGCAATCGACAATAGACAATAGACAATAAGTGCAGGAGTAGGCCATTCAGCCCTTCGAGTCTGCACAGCCATTCAATTTGATCATGACTGATCATCCTTAATCAGTATCCTCTTCCTGCCTTATCTCCATAACCCTTGATTCCACTATCTTTCAGAGCTCAATCCAACTCTTTCTTAAATGAATCCAGAGACTGGGCCTCCACTGCCCTCTGGGGCAGAGCATTCCACACAGTACAATGTAACTCTGCAAAGTACAATGTAACTGTGCAAGTACAAATTCATCCCACAAACGTGTATGTGTGTGTGTGTTTTGAGTGTGTGTGTGTGTTTGTAGGAGGGTCTCTGTGTGTAGATAGGGCGATGGGATCACATGTACTGTGACATGAACCCAAGGTCCCGGTTGAGGCCATCCCCATGGGTAGCGAACTTAGCTATCAGCCTCTGCTCGGCCACTTTTACCTGCTGCCTGTTCCGAAGTCCCCTTGGAAGATTGTCACCAAAAGGTCCGAGGTCGAATGTCCTGGACCACTGAAGTGCTCTCCAAGTGGGAAAGGGCACACCTGACTGTTGAATAATGTGCAGTGCACATTCATCCGTTGCTGTAGCCTCGGCTTGGTTTCACCAATGTACCATGCCTCAAAGCATCCTTGTCTGCAGCGTGTTGTTTTTTTTTAGTTTAGCATCAGTCTAAATATGATGGCATGGACACTGCACACATGGATTAACACCTTCAACATATTATCTGGGCTGACACTAATTGTTAATGTTCACCCGAGAATTTAAGTGTTAAAAGAAAGTTTTACGATTTACATAAGAAAGAAGTGAACCTAACATAGTCATTCTAACAGATGGAAGACTTAACAAACAATCAAGGTATTTTTCAATGTATAATTTCAGTTACATCACACTGTACACTTTAGCTATAACTTCTTTGTCGGACAACTGTATACTCCACAGCCACCTGATGAAGGAGCAGCTCTCCAAAAGCTAATGCTTCCAATTAAACCTGTTGGACTATGACCTGGTGTTGTGTGATTTTTAACTTCGTATTAGAATACGGATCTCATAATTAAAACAGATATGAAGAAGCATTTATTCTCTCAGACAGTTCTGGACCCATGGATTTTCTTGCATCAGAATGCTGTCGAGGAAGTGTCATTAGGTGTAATGAGGCTGACATCGGAAGATCTTCAAACAGCAAAGACATCAAGCATTATGGGGAAAGGCAAGAAAGTGCAGTTCAAGGTTATCAGATCAGACATGAAACCATTCAATAGCGGAGTAGACTTGATGGTCTGAATGATGTCTTTCTGTTCCTAAAATTGTTGGCCTTAATATGAAGCTGCAAAACTGACCTGAGTAAAATGTGCCAAATTAAAAATGCGTGGTCCCCCTGGAACACTGAACCGAGGTGAAATGTACAAAGAACAACACACAAAGGAGAGATAATGTGGGTAATTGATCCGGAGTGATCAGTATACCAAGGTAAACAGGAAAAACGATATTCATCATCTACAGTGAACCTGGCTCCACTAGCCATGTAGTTAACCCTCACAAACCACCATTCCCCTTCTATTTTCCTGACGCCCCCTCCGTTCTTGATTGCAGCTGATATTGGTGATGTGGAACTGTACCATGCAGGAAAGCGATTCTGACTGCTGCGCAGCATCATTCTGCTTCGAAAGATCAGGCAGTATTTCATATTGATGACTGTAAATGTTAACATTTAACAAGCCATGACAGTGAAAGCATTGAGTCCTCATCACTATACTACCAGGGAAGATTTCTGTTAACACCACTCTGGACACCATGAGATTCGTCATTCTCTTCTTCCATCCTTCGGTGCATGATCCCCTCGGCTCTATTCCGGTTTTGTTGGTTGGTTTACAATATTGATGCTTTCCAATCATGTGTTGCGTTGGAGTTTCTCATGCATGAGACCTTCTCTCTGAGCTAGCAATGTGCTGGCTCACTGGTGATAACACTGGCCTTGTAAATTACAAAATAGCCCATTTTGCTTGAAATTGCCCATTCCTGTTTTTCAATCCAAGAACTTGAAGAAAACCATTCGGCAGGATAGGAAATATCGGGCGTGAGCAATGATCCAGTTTGGCAGCAAGAAGGAGGTTAGGCAGTATAAACTACAGAGTGGAGGGGAAACAATAGGTAAGGAACACTGGGAAAGGATGGGCTGATTGCTTCCTTTCTTTGCTGTAGACAGGCACTGGTGTTGAAGACTGAAATGGGACACTATCAGCCAAGTGAGTGAAATCTTACTTTCTGTTTGTTTTCTCCCGAGGCTTGTGTCAGTCTGTGGGTAAAAATGGGGTTCAGTTCCCTGACTTGGTGTGAACACTTGTTTCCCATCTCAAACATCAATTCCATTTATTTTGCCTTACGAAATTTAAACATTCAAGGGAAATTAGCATTTAGCTGAACACTTGAAACGTCAGAGTTGACAAGTTTACAGACCAAGTGCTGGGAAGTGAGATAATGGGACCCATTTCTGTGCTGTAAACACTCGATAATTCAATCATTTTTGAGGGGAAACATATCTGGAGTGACATAATCCCAAACACTGTGTTATGAAGAAACTGTGCAACTGCTTCTGCCCTCATCCCTGGTGGTCTAGTGGCTAGTATTCGGCGCTTTAACTGAGTGGCCTGGGTTAGTTACCGTTCAAGAAATTAGGACTTCTTGTTCCTGACGCAGAGAGAGCAGCTCTGCTCGGAATCTGTTTAATGCCTTAGATCTGTTAATACCCCAGCTCTTTAAGGAAGGGAAAAGTGCCTTCCCTCTCTCTGCACAGTCGGACAGTTAATCCTTCATTCTCCTCTGATTCCACTTCACAAAGAGTTTCAAAAAACGGTCAAAACTGAGTCTTAGCTATTTCTTTTCTGTGTTTTTCATACACAGGAGCTGCAGCGATTGAGTGGGTTGTTTTCTGAAAACAAAACGTACCTATGAACAATGTGTGAGGCTATTCCAGGATTGTCTTCTCTGACAGCGCTGGGACATGACTGATGTTCTCTATGATATGGAACTACCAGTGGTTTAGTTGGGTAGGTAAAGTTAAAAATTACACAATATTAGGGCATAGTCCAACAGGTTTATTTGCAGCACTAGTTTTCAGAGAGCCGCTCCTTCATCAGATGGGTGTTTTTCTGCCTATGTGAAATTTGATGTGTGTGTCAATATGCGCAATCTTTTGGAAGATTATCTGGACTTTAACCGACCGTTCGTGGTGTCGATGGTACCCATGATTTGGAGGTGTTGGTGTTGGACTGGTCAGGACAAATTTAAAAATCACACAAAGCCAGATTAGAGTCCAACAGTTGACAACCATCTGATGAAGAAGAAGTGCATGTGTTCACTGGTGCGTCCAAATATGCCTGTTCGATGCAACCTGGTGCTGCATGATTTTTAGCTCTGATTGTTCTTGGCAATGTTTAACTAATCGAAGACAGTGAAAGAATTTTCCTTCGTGGAGATAAAAATTTCAAATAATATCCACCTCAGTGTAACAAAAATGATTAGTTTGGATGTGTGACGAATCTCCACAACACGTTTGCGCCAAATAAAAGTCGAACCTACAACCGCCTGATCCGTAACCAGCTATATGAATGGTTGTACCACTGGCCAGATGCATAGCTGAGATTTTGCACGCTGCAGAGCTGCGGTATTAACAAAGACATGAGCAATAACAGTGACAGTCACAAGATGAACAAAGAATAAAGATAATCACCATCACTTCAAATTGTCCCCAAAAAGCTACCATTCACAATCTGATCAGCCAATCAATGAGGTCACTATGATCGAGGAAATTACAACTTACTTTGCCGTGTTTCCACCATAATTAGAGGACAACTCCAGCCTAATCGCAACATCGCATATTCCCATTAATTTTCAGCTTTAAATTACGTTAATGACCTGTCCGTATTTGCAGGAAATTGAATAACATGAAATGAGTGAAAAAGTTCTTCTTTTGATGTACTCCAGTGCAGAGTCGACCAGAAAAGAAAAGTCAAAGACCTGAAACATCACTCCCATTTGTCTCTGTACCAATGCATTTTCCTGCGTTTAATATTTGCAAGACTTGTCTTTGATAGCTAAAGAATTAATTATTTTCCTGGGACAAATTCGTCACAAATCAATTAACATCTGAGGTGTTAGAGCCTATTTTACTTAAGTTTAAAATAGTTGAATATCCTTTCCCCCAGCCTAATGTACCAATACTCCCTCGTCTTCCATGTAAATACCAGCTGCTCCAGGTGAGGTTGGAGCTCACAACCTGATGTTCCAATGCTCCTTGCTGCTCCATGTCAACGGAAGCTGCTCTAGATGAGGTTGGAGCTCCCAGTCGCTCCATGGCCATAGAACCGGTCCAGTTGAGGTTGTATCTACCAGTCTGATGTCTCAATACTCCCTGTTGCTCCATGTCATTAAAAGATGGTGCAGGTGACGGTGGAGCTCCCAGACTGATCTCGCAAAGCTCCCTGCTCCATGCCAACTGAACCTGCTCCAAATGAGGTTGGATCTCGCTGTCTGATGTCCCATTGCTCCCTGCTGCTTCATGTCAATAAAGGCTGCTCCAGGTGAGGCTGGATCTCCCAGCCTGATGCCCCAATGCTCCCCCACCCCCCGCCGCCCCGCTGCTCCATTTCAATATAAGCTGCTCCAGGTGTGGTTGGAACTCCCCGCCTGATGTCCCAATGCTCCCTGCTGCGCCATGTCAATAAAAGCTGCTCCCGATGCGGCTGGATCTCCCAGTCTGATGCCCCAATGCTCCCCCTCCCCCCCCCGCTGCTCCATTTCAATATAAGCTATTCCAGGTGTGGTTGGAACTCCCAGCCTGATGTCACAATTCTCGCTTGTCCATGTCAACAGACGCTGCTCCTGATGAGGTGGGAGCTCCCATCCCTGGCAGCTGACACACCTCGATACCATCATAGAAATACGGCCCACTGATCATTTCCACCACTGGAGCCATTGGTGCAATATCCGCATCATGAGAACCTAATCTTATTTTTAATCACCACAGAATCACTATTTACAAAATACTTTCTTTCTTAAACCTTATTTAGCATGTGCATATTTCAGTCAATCCAAAGTAAGATAATGGTGCTAATTGACGTATGTTCAATAAAAAAATACATCCTATTTTTCATGTTGAGTAACTGCTACTTTGC
This sequence comes from Chiloscyllium punctatum, assembly GCF_047496795.1. Taxonomy (NCBI): domain Eukaryota; kingdom Metazoa; phylum Chordata; class Chondrichthyes; order Orectolobiformes; family Hemiscylliidae; genus Chiloscyllium; species Chiloscyllium punctatum. The sequence goes on from NW_027309877.1 coordinate 377,093, forward strand.
AATGACAATGTTTGTAATGAAATCACACTTTTATTCCAGGTGAGGGAATGTGGTTGGTATTATTTAAATTGAACTTGTTCACTGCGTAAAATTATCAAATAGATTCAATTTCAAGAAAAGATTGGTAATGTTGTCATCCACCTTGAAATGTGGTGTCTTCTTCTTTCAGCCACACTGGTATGAGAACGAAACGTCTGTTAATGACATGCGTATAAAGACACTTGAAATCATTTTTCATGTTTATGCTGCATTAATCTGCGGTTATTCATTCACAGTTTAGGTTCACTTCCTGCAGTTAACATGCTGACTTCTCCAGTTTCTCATAGTTCAATGTGATGCATCCAGTGTTTGCATGACGAGAAGGAGCTTGCTTCCCACATCTTGTGTTTATCTGTGTCTTATGTACAGCCTTCATCAATGGCGAGAGCAAGGGGGAAAGGGCGACACCAACGTGTAAGTCTGTCCGTGCCAATGCACAGTACCCACATGGGCAATTCTCTACTGTGCACTTTCAGCCAGTTCTCGGTGCCCCTACACCATACCCCTGCCCCTTTTGAAATATCTCCATTATTTTGTGCTGTCTCTCTGTGCTCTTCTCACCAACATGAATCACTTCTACTCAACCTGCTTCAGATTTCATCTGACAAAACAATCATTAAGAATCCCATTGCATAAACATACACTTTGAATCTCTCGTTATTTGGTTTTCCTGGATCTCTTTCATACGATAAAAGGTCACAGCAGCTTGACTTGAAAAACAAAATCGCGTTCCTTTTCATTATTCCAATTCAATCTACATTTCAATGCAGTTTAGGCAACTGGCTCAAATTATTCTTTGAGATTTTATAATAGCGTCGATGCATATAAACAGACCTTTGGTGTTCCAGTTTCAATAAGACAGCTGTGATAATCCAAAAATAGCAACATCGAAAACAGCAACGAGAGTGGGATTTGAACCCACGCGTTCAGAACACAAGCGAATCACCTGAACCTCTCGGCCACCTCGTCATATACAGTTGAGCAGCTATGATCTTATGAATAAGTGAATTGCGTAAATTATGCAGAACAGCAGATATTTCTCCCTGGTGTTGGTGAAATGATAAATAGCACAGTACGGTTCCAAGATTATGATCTGACCTATGGGTTGTGGGGCAAGCGCATTCCCACTGTGACACTCTGCTCACAGTGGTCTGAACAAAAATGAAGAAATGACTATGTAACAAGGTCTGTTGAATTCTGTGAAGATTTGAAGTCAACAGAATGAAGAACCCGAGACAGCAGGAGGTGTTCTTTCAAGAAAGAGTTGGATAGAGCTCTTAAGGAGAGTGGAATCAAGGGTTATGGGGTTAAGGCAGGAACACATTACTGTTTGAGGATGATCAGCCATGATCATAGTGAATGGTAGTGGTGGCTCAAAGGGCAGGATGGCCTACTCCTGCACCTATTATCTATCGTCTATTAAATTGCCTGTGAGGAATTGTTTGCCAGACTGGAGGAGAGTGAATAGTGCTCAATGTCATTATTCGGAACACTTTTCTTCCGCTCAGATATTTTTGACACGCACTAGTGTACAGGACAGACAATTTCAAAATCCTAACTAAGGCTAAAATGACAATTGAATTCAACAATGCAAAAACCTTGATCTGTATCATTTTCCTGGGCCGTGCGACACCAAGTCACTGTATGATTACAGCAACAGAGTGGGCAAGTGTCAGAAGGAGAATGAGTGCAGTGTCAGAGCGCATGCTGGGAATAGCAGTTGACACACGGGGAAGTGCATTTCCCACAACAGGAACACTTCCCAAACAGCGGACTGCGGTGGAAGAATTCAAAGGGGGTTTACACTTTGGAATTTGATGCCAGACACACAATAGAGATCTGTCATTGAGTCTGTTCAAGATTGAGTTTTTAAGATTTCTACAGATGAAAAACAAAATAAAATGCTCATTGGTTAGTGAAGACAAATGTTGAAATTGTATATTTCAACAATCTACCCATCTTTGCAATGAGTAGCTCACCACTTTCCTCACTCGGGGTCAGAACCACTGGCGAAGATGATCGTATAATCCCCGTAACTAGCCATGGAATCAGAGAAACTCGGTTTCCCAAACGTTCAGGTATAACCAGGAATGTGGAGGTAAGCATTAATGTGTTGCTCTTGGGCTGCAGTTGACCAGTGCACAGTATCTCTGTTTAAGTATAGTGGGGTGTGGTGTGCCGAAGTTTTAAGTTTCAGCCTAACATGGAGCAGTTTCAATTGTCGTCGTGTTGAGGAGTACGGACAGAAGGTGATATTGAGCAAAGCCAAGTTTATGGGAAAATACCCGTGTTTGTGGATTGAGAAACGGCCTTTTCTGGATAGTGACTCCTTGATCAACAAACACACTGCAAGTATCTAAAACGTGAAGAGACATATGTGGAGAGAGAGCCGAAGGTGATTTTTCAGCAGATGGATAACGTTTCCCATGTGCACTGCGTTAAATTCCGGGAAAATCGATGTTGAGCTGGTTTCAAGTTATGCAGTTTGGTGCAAACTCACAAAGGTTATTGCAATGATCAAAAAAAAACACACATAGGACCGTTTGAATATTGTATTAAATTGAATTTTGGTCTGAGCATATTTTATCTTCAATGGCGTGCTGCAGAGGAGTATAGAGGGTTAACAATAAAAAAGGACAGAGTCTTCTCGGTGCATTTCTTGGATGGATATAAGAATGTACGAAATATGCATAACATCATGTGAAGGTGTTACGTCTCCTAGTGACGATTCAATGCCTACTCATTAGTATATAACTTCTGTCTGCAGTTATTTTAGGACATCAGCTCTATTTACAGAGTTTCACCTTGAATAATACGCCAGACCTTACCAATGCATGAACTTTTTATACTCAATCTTATTCAGTTGTACGTGTTCATGAAATGTCTTTGTGTCCGAAGTCAACCAAATTCGAAATTGTTACACAAGCACACTGACTTTCTCTCAATGATAAATTCCCTGCTTGTATGTTTGTTCGTGTATCTTTTAAAACATTGTGAAACCAGCTTCTACGCTTTATTTTTGAAAAGTCGTTCACGATTTAAATAACTCTATTGAGTGGAAGAAACTTTCATCCAAACTTTTCTTAATCATTCACTAATGATTTTGAAGCTCTAACGAAAGTTATTGATCCACAAGAAAGAGGGAATTTCCCTGATTTAGTCATTCAAAACTCGCGTTATGTGAAAATCTCATTTGTTTACATCAACTTGCGTGTTTCTGCTCCAGTATTTCAAAATCTCGTGAATAAACTCCTTCATTCTTTCTATCATCCCCTTTGTATCCTTTCTGATATTCGTATGTCTCAGTAAACAACGTCACTTGGCTTTCTAATATCTTGCTATCCAGGAAACAGTGTCTGTGCCCTTTCTAACTTCTTCACATGTTTTTGGTGGAGCATGAGGACAGGGATTACACACAATGTTCCCACTGAGTATGACAAAAAGATTTTATAGTTTCACTATGAATTCTTTGCTTTTTAAATATGACGCCTCTATTTATAAACTCCAATACGGTAAATTACTATCTATCCAGTTCATGGACATCGTCTCCATGGAGACGAATATTTTCTATCACTTCCTTTATTCTTCCACGGAATGTCTGAAAGGTTTGTACGGCCAACATCTCTAAATCCCCGTGTCCTGAGTCAGTCTCAGCTATTTCTAAAGGCGACTGAAGTTCAAATACTTCATACTGTGTCTCCCGTCATTCCAGTGCAGACTGGTTCTGGACAGTAAATGCCATCACCAAAGGCCACCGTGGATCTGAAATCAACATTTTCCACATAGTAATGGTCGTAGCTATTGTGTGTCGTATGTCCGTGTTCTTGTTCAATTTGTTCATCATTTCATGATTCCCTGTATTGAATTCTACTGAATGATTAATTTGTGAATGGAGACATTCCCTTCACCACTCATTCGAAACTCCATGGAACATTGAAAGATTTAACTCATACACTTCCAGAGGACAGTCCTGCCATTACTGGGATGAATAAGTGAAAATTCCCCACGTATCCTCGAAGGCAAGGATTTGCTTTTCCATTTTAGGAGATCATTACAGCACTGAATCCCATGTGTGCGTTCATGAAAACCAAAACACGTGCAGCAAGACTTTAAAACTAAGACTTTGCTATCTGCTTGCATTGGTTGTCCCAAACATTACATTCCATATTATGGTATGTTTGTGGATGAAAGCACTTTCTGAAACTTGAGGAATTATATTTCAGTTTTGTCAAAACATTATCATTCGCTGTTCTCTCTTTCCCTTTCAGTTTCCCGTTTAATATCCCGTATTTTATCGGTTTATCTAAAGCATTCAATAATTTCAATCGATCTCGCTCCTGATTACCAATCCGAGAGAATGCCACAATGTTGTCAATTTATATGCAGTGCAGCTGGAGGGCGCGGTGACCAAGTGGAAAGGCATTGGTCACGTGAACCAAATAAAAGGAGCCGGCTGGTGGAATCTGGCCGTTCCATCACAGTCATATTTAAAACATCTAACGTAATCTTTAGCCAAATCATATTGGCTGAAAATAAGAAAACAAAAATGAAAAAATTGCTGATGTTGAAAATCAAACAAAAACAGTCGTTGCTGGAATATTTCAGGACGTCTGGCAGCATCTGTGGAGAGACGGACCCAATGGATGTGAAACGTTAACTGTGATTCATCTGCACAGATGCTGCCAGCACACCTGTGATTTTACAGCAATTTCTGTTTTTGTTTCAGATTGGCAGATTTCGTCGCAGTTCATGAGAACAGTGCTCATTAGAATCAAACAGACAGCATGGACCTGGGAGTGTGAAATGAGACAGTAATAATGAATGAGTGGAGAGTGTTGTACTGGAAATGCACAGCAGGTCAGGCAACATCTGAGGAGCAGGAGAATGGACGATTTAGGCATAAGCCATTCATCAGGATTTAGGCTTGTGAGTCGGGCAGAGGAACAAAGCTGAAGCCAGGTGCCACTTCCGAGGCACCTCCTCCTACAGACCACGATCACAGACTCTCCTCCCCTCACCAAACCATCATCTCCCAGACCATCCACAATCTCATCACCTCTGGGCATCTCCCATGCACAACCTCCAACTTCATTGTCTGTGAACCGCGCACTCCCCGATTCTACCTCCTTCCAAGATTCACAAACCTGACTGCCCCAATCGACCTATTGTCTCATCCTGAGCCTGTCCCATCCGAATAATCTCTTCCTACCTCGACACAATCCTCTCTCACCATTCAGGAAATGCCCACTTACATTCGTGACACCCCTATACACTTCACCTCCTCCAAGAATTTTGTTTCCCTGGCCCCCAATGCGTCATCTTCACCATGGACATCCAGTCACTGTACAAATTCATCTGCCATGACAGAAGTCTGCAAGCCTTCCATTTCTTAATCTCACACTATCCCAAACAGTACCTTTCCACCGACATCCTCATCCACTTGGCTGAACTGGTCCTCACAATCAACAATTCTTTCCAATTCTCCCACTTCCTCCATTGACGCTGGTAGCAATGGGCACCACATACGACCTAGCTATGCCTGCCTGTTTGTTAGATACTCGGAACTGTCCATCTTTCACAATTACACAGGCACCATCCTCCACCTGTTCCTCCGCTACATTGATGAATGTTTGGGTTCACTTGGTGCTCCAACGAGGAGGTTACATAGCTCACCAACTTTACCAACACCTTCCACTCCGACCTCAAATTTATCCGGATCTTCTTGGCAACTTCCCTCACCTTCCTGGACCTCTCCATCACCGACTCTGGCAACTGACTAATTACAGACATATACTACAAGCCCACCGACTCCCACATGTATCTAGTCTACATCTCCTCCAACCCTATCTCGTGTAAGAACGCCATTCCTTATTCCCAATTCCTCCACCTCCAGCACATATGTTTCCAGGATGACCAATTTCACCTCAGAAAGAGCCAGTTGGTCTCCTTCTTCCACGATCACAAATTGCCTTCCCACGTGGTTAACAGCGCCCTTGAGTTCATCACCTCCATTTCACACACCACTACCCTTGAAGCCACGCCTCTCAACGCAACAAGGACAGAACCACCTGGTGCTCACCTGACATCCCATCAAACTCCGCATAAACGCATCATATTCTGCCACTGATGCCACCTCCAAACAGACACCATCACCAGAGATATATTTCGCTGCCCAGCCCTGCCAACATTCCGTAAGGACCATTCCCTCCATGACCGCCTCTTCAGGTCCATACATCCCCCCAAACAGCCCACAACCCTCTCCTGGCATCTTTCACTGCCGCCAAAGGAAGGGTGAAACTAGCACCCACACCATCCCCTCACCTCAGCCAAGGCCCGAATGGATCATTCCACATCCATTAGAAATTCACCTGTACAGCGACCAATGTCATCTACTGAATCCGTTGCGCCCAGTGCGGTCTCCTCTACATCAGGGAGACGGGAAACCTTCTTGCAGATCATTTCAGAGAACATCTCTGGGACACCCGCACCCACCAACTTCACCGTCCCGTGGCTGAACACTTCAACTCCCCCTCCTACCCCATCAAAGACATACAGGTCTTGGACCTCGCCACTGCCAAACCGTTACCACCCAACGCCTGGAGGAGGAACACTACACCTACCGGCTTGGGACCCTAACACCACACGGGATAAATGCGAATTTGAACAGTTACCTCATTTCCCCTCCCCAAGCCCAAGCCTTCAACTCGGCACCGTCCTCGCAACCCTTTCCATCACTGCTATTTCTGACCTATTTTCTTCTCCCTCCTATTCATCCATCTATTACTTTTCAGCTATTTCCCCTCAACCCCACACTATTTCCTTTTATCCCTCAGCCCCGACTCACAAGCCTTATTCCAGATGAAGGGCTTAAATCTGAAACCTGAATACTCCTGCTCCTCGGATGCTCCCTGATCTGCTGTGCTTTTCCAACATCACACTACCAACTCTGATCTCCAGCATCTGCAGTCCTAACTTTATCCTTCGAATTATCAATGACCTTAGAGTGAATATATCCCTCGATTGCAGTGATCACAGTGTGACTGAGTTTTCCATTTATTTTGGGTGAGGGCAGGCTGGATCTGAGACGAGCGATTAACATCTAAACAATGGGAATGGTATCAGATAGCGAAGTTAGGGCGGGCTGAAGTGAAGTGGAAAATTCCGTCAGAAGATGGGTCAGTACAACTGCATCACATCACCCAGACTGTAAAAGATACACAGAAGGAGAAAATCAACTTCAGTGCAGGCACAATGACAGGTAAAGTGGAAAGGAGACAATACAACGCACTGAGGTGCAGTGGAATTATTTATGAGAAAGGATTCGATATATAAGCTGCACCTTTACATATGGACAGCCCTCACATTGGAAAAATGAATTTCCTGCAGTGTAACGGCGATATTTGCCTGTGACATCACAATGTTGAGAGACACTGACATAGTTTCTTCTGTAGCAGCGTGGCCTCGTAAAAGCATGATCGTCCCATTAACCAGAATTCAATACTTCAAAGCTCTCCTCTGCGCTGTACAACTTATTTGCTGCGCCTGTAGTCAGATATCAATCGCTTGACTGTCTATCTTCTTCTGCTTCCTGCTTCATGGAAATACTTGAAACGTGAACAAATCCACTTTCCACTTTCACCAATCTTTTGCAACTCCCGAGTTGGCACAGGTACGAGTGACCGATTGGCCTTCTCGAGCGCTCTCGCTCTGGTATGATCTGAATGATAAAGTGGACTGTGTCTGATCGGCAGAACGTCCCCACGCGGGACAGTGCTGTTTATCCCATCCCCGTGGACTGAGCTGTCTCTATTGGCAGAGAATTCAGCCATTCCCCTCCACTTGCAGGCATTATGAGGGGATGTAAATGCGGATATGCTCTGAAGCTTCCTCTCACGGGCACAGCCAGGTGCAAGAGCGCCGCTGGAACTTAGCAACTTTGATTGCGAACTTCCTCCAAATATCATTTATTTGAGAGAGAGAGAAACGTGCTGAGCTGGTGGGAAAGAGAGAAATGGGCTGTGGACTCTCTTCCCACCATAAAATTCAAATCAGTGCATTTTTGTGCTGCCCATTTGATGTTCAGAATCAATCTTCACAGAACAATCCAGCAGAAAGGCTTTTGCTTCAGAGCCGTCGGTTTCTTTGCTGCAATCGGGCATCAGTTAACATCTGAGTCCCAAATGTCCCAGATGAAGCGGCTCCATATGAAACCCTCGCTCACTGAGAACCATCCCCACAGCCAGGAGCTGCGGGGCTGCAGACAGTCCAAAGCGGAAGGGAGGATTAAAAACGAGCCATTATTTCACCCTCAGCCACTCTGTCACAGAGACAGGCAGAGGGACGGCAGAGACGGGTGACGTCATTCACGTGTCGACAGAAGCCATTCAGCCCATCGAGTGCACAGTAAATCTCTATCGCTTGCTTCTATCTGAGGTTATTCATCATCAGTGCTGCTTGTTCTAATAATAGGGAACTGTATCTGTGTCGAAATGCTGTCTCCAACAGACTGAAACACATGTCATTCACGGCTGTTCATTTCACCGGAGGACCCTGCTGTGTGACACAGTGTGGGGAAGAACTGCAAGGCGGTAAAAACAATGACTGCAGATGCTGGAAACCAGATTCTAGATTAGTGGTTGTGGAAGAGCACAGCAGTTCAGGCAGCATCCAAGTAGCTTCGAAATCGACGTTTCGGGCAGAATCCCTTCATTAGGAATACAGGCAGTGAACCTGAAGCGTGGAGGAGGCTAGAGGAGGGGGGGGGGGTGGGGAGAAAGTAGCGTAGAGTACCATGCGTGATTGGGGGAGGGGATTAAGGTGAAATGTCAGGGAGGAGATGGTGGAGTGGATAGGTGGAAAAGGAGCTAGGCAGGTAGGACAAGTCCGGGCAAGTCATGGGGACAGTGCTGATCTGGAAGTTTAGAACTAGGGTGAGGTGGGGGACGGGGAAATGAGGAAACTGTTGAAGTCCACATTGATGCCCTGGGGTTGAATTGTTCTGAGGCGGAAGATGAGGCATTCTTCCTCCAGGGCTCTGGTGGTAAGGGAGCGGCGGTGAAGGAGGCCCAGGACCTCCATGTACTCGGCAGAGTGGGAGGGGGAGTTGAAATGTTGTGCCACGGGGCGGTGTGGTTGAGTGGTGCGGGTGTCCGGGAGATGTTCCTTAAAGCGCTCTGCTAGGAGGCGCCCAGTCTCCCCAATGTAGAGGAGACTGCATCGGGAGCAACGGATACAATAATTGTTATTAGTGGATGTGCAAATAAAACTTTGATGGATGTGGAAGGCTCTTTTAGGGCCTTGGAGAGAGGTGAGGGAGGAGGTGTGGGCGCAGGTTTTCCAGTTCCTGGGGTGGCAGGGAAAGTGCCAGGATTGGAGGGTGGGTTGTAGGGGAGCGTGGACCTGACCAGGTAGTCACGGAGGGAACGGTCTTTGTGGAAGGCGGAGAGGGGTGGGAAGGGAAATATATCCCTGGTGGTGGGGTCTCTTTGCAGGTGGCAGAAATGACAGCGGATGATTTGGTTTTTGAGAAGGTTTGTAGGGTGGAAGGTGAGAACCAGGGGCGTTCTGTCCTTGTTACGGTTGGAGGGGTGGGGTCTGAGGGTGGAGGTGCGGAATGTAGATGAGATGCATTGGAGGGCATCTTTAACCACGTGGGAAGGGAAATTGCGGTCTCTAAAGAAGGAGGCCATCTAGTGTGTTTTGTGGTGGAACTGGTCCTCCTGGGTACAGGTCCGGCGGAGGCGGAGGAATTGGGAATATGGGATGGCATTTTTGCAAGAGGTAGGGCGGGAAGAGGTGTGCATCGGGTCAAATCCCCGTCACATACGTGACTGTTGTTCTCATGTTCATTTTTACTCTACGCGTGCTGAAGTAACACAGTGAGGGAGCAATTACTGTTGTCAGACATACATGTAGGGGCGTATTAAATACTGAAGTTGTGAGATTCGAGCAGTGTTTATTAACATAGACCATTCAGTGTTCGAAACTCTTGCTCAGGAATTTGACAGAGAGCGAATTTGAGCAAAGGTTGAGCCGGGGCGTTTACCCCATGACGTAACACGAGTTCCTGCGGTTGCTTTGTTGTTCACCTCATTTGTGTGTTTTGCATCATTGAGGATTTTGAAGTTGTCCCCTCTATAGAAAAGGCCTGTGCTTTTGCAACATTGTACAAAAGATGCAGTACAATAACAGCCGATGCTAATTCTGTCTCCATATCCAGATATTGATCCCTGGAAACAGCATTGTGCACTCTCCTCGAGTCTGGAAAACAACTTCCTCACATATAATGTTATATTCTCGCTCTCATGGCACTTTTCATTCCATCGGCTTCTGTTTTTCATGGAATCCGATTCAATGGATCTTGTCACTGTGTGTGTACATGTGTCAATGTATGTCTGCCTCTTTGTGTGCATGCCTGTATGTCTGTGTTGGTATGTGTCGGTGTGTGCATGTCTCTGTGCATCTCTGTGTGTCTGTGTGATAATATGTGCTTGTTTTGTGTGTGTGCGAGTGATTGTGTGTCTCTGTGTATCAGTGATTCTGCGTGTGTGTGAGGAGTGTGGGTGTCTGTGTGTAGGGGGCTTGTAAGGGTGTTTTCTATGTGTCAATGTGTGTATGCCTCTGTCTGTTTGCCAGTGTATGTGCATATCAGTATGTATCTGTGTGCCTGTGTGTGTGTGTCTGGGTTTCTGTCTGTGTGTTCCTTTGTGCATGTATGTACGTACATGTGCTTTTTGCGTGTCTGCATATGTGTTAGTTGTGTGTCTGGCTGAGTGTGTCTGTCCGTGTATGAGAGTAAATGTGCATTTGTGGGGAGGGTGGGCGTCTATGCGTGTTAGTGTGCATGTTTGTTTGAGTGTGTATGCCTGTCGGTGTGTGAGTATGTGTGTGTGTGTGGGCAGTGTGGGTTCTCTGTGTGGGGAGTGTGGATGTTTTCTAGCGTGGGAAGCATGGTTGTCTTTGTGTTTGTGTATGTGTGTGTCTGTGTCTGTGTGTGCGTGTGTGTCTGTGTGTGTTTCTGTGTTTATGTCAAAGAGTGTGGTGCTGGAAAAGCACAGAATTTCAGGCAGCATCCAAGGAGCATGAAAGTTGGAATTTCGAGCATAATCTCATCATTAGTAACGAGGCTTGTGGACCATGTGGGCCGAACGATAAATGGAAGGGGATGGTGCTTGGGTAAGGCAGCTAGGAAGGCGACAAATAAATGATGGTGGAGTGAAGGTGATAGGTTGGAGCAAAGAGTGAAGTGGATAGTGGGAAAAAAGACGGACAGGTATCACAGTTCAAGAGGGAGGTGCCGAGTTGGAAGGATGGATCTGGGATAAGTTCTGGTGGGGGGTTGGAATGAAGAAACGAATGAAATCTGTGTCTGTGTGTGTTCTGCGGGTGTGTGTGTGTGTCTGTGTGAGTGCATGCGTATGTGTGCATGTATGTATATATATCTGCATGAGTGTAAGCATTTTGTGTGCGTGTGTGTGTGTGTCATGGGTGTGTGTATGTCTCTTTGTGTGTGTGGCTCTCTGCATCTCGGTGTGTGTCGCGTGTGTGTGTGCGTTTGTAAGTGCGTGTGTAGGGTGGCTATAGGTATGTGAATCTGTATGTGAGTGTCTGTGTGCAGCTGTATATCTCTGTGTGCAAGTGTCTCTGTGTGTGCACGCGTTTGTAGTGTGTGTGTAAGTGTGTGTGGCGGTAGCTATGAGTATTGTGTATCTGTGCATGAGTGTCTGTGTGCAGCTCTATGTGTGTACATGCCTGTGTGCGTGTGCGTGTTTGTAGTGTGTGTGTGTGCGTATATGTGTGTTGATGGTGCTCTCAGTTTGGATTTTGCTGTGAGCTGATACATTCCCTCTGTCCTTCCGAAACTGAATCCCTCTGATTTTCGCCCTCCATTACCACCTGTACAGAGGGGTGGGGAGACCATCAGAGACTGAGAGCGACAGAAAGCTCAGCAAGTCTGTCACCATCTGTGGGCAGAAATGGAAGTTAATGTTTTGGGTTGAGTACCCCTTCCTCAGAAACTCATGTCAGGGGGATAGTACATCACATTAACACCACAGTGACTGCCAGACTTGCCCTACACTGATACACACAGATAAACACACACGAACACAGAGACATCGAGACACTCACTCATACACTGACACTAATACTGACACTAATACTGAGTGTCTGTCAGTATTTCTCTCTCCGGTAACTTTGTCAATATATCACTTGGACTCTGGAATGTGTCAGGTTTTTTCAGTCTGTTCATGGTGAGTGTTTTCGTATTGTGCTTGTTCACACTAGTGAGAGAGTCAGTAAGTATGAGTGGAGAGTGATTGTAGGACAATTTCATTGCTTGCCGAAACCTAACCTGGAAGAATTGTAAAGTGTGTGGAGGACAGTGTGAAACTCCAAAAGGGCAGTGACAAATTGGTGTAGTGTTCTGTTTTATGGCAGATGAGCATCAATGCAGAGCAGTGTGAGATGATGCACTTTGGTAGGAATAACATTGACAGACAATATAAAATATCTGTACAGTTTTAAAAGGGCTGCAGGAGCACAGGATGCTGGATATATATGAGGACAGATTATTGGACATGGCAGGACAAGTGAGGAGAGCAGTAAATGTCACAGATTATTTTCAGTATTTGAGCTTTTTCCAGGAGGAGGTATAGGAGGGAGCCTCCGTGCTCCCTTCCTGGGAGGTAATGGCGACGATGTGTTGTGAGCCCACCCTCCGGCCACCGAGATGGTGGAGTTTCCATTTGTAACAGCTCGACACAAAAGAGAGATGGCATCAGGGCCACGGCTTCTACGTTGTGCCGGGGGAACCGGAACTGCCAGTGGGTTTAAAGTGAGAATTGCCCTTCACTGAACGTTGCTCCTTACTCGTTTGGTGAGAGGTGGATGTTTCAGAATCTCCACACGAGGCATCCCGGTCCTCTCCAACTCGTAGCAGGGTCCTCCCCATGTGGTGGTAGCGTGGTGGGGGGGGGGGATGGTGGTGGGATGAGGGAGCGGGTATCGGGCACTCCACCACCCGGCTTGACCATTTCTGTCCTATTCCAGGCTGTTTCTCCTGGAATGGTACAAAGGGAGGGAGGGAGGGAAGGTTGCAGTGGGTGGCCCTGCTCTTAGTTCTGGTGTAGGTGTGGCAGGGGAAATGGTGAGGTGTCAGGAGGGAGTTAGTCCATAGTGTTACGGCCATGTTGCGTTATGAGTGTGGGTGGTATATTGGAGGGAAATTAGGAGAGAGAGAGAGAGAGAGAGAGAGAAGGTGCAAGAGTGAGAGTGGTGGAGCATGAGCCTAGTTCGGTGGTCGGTGCGATAACAAATATACAGTGAGTGTGAGGGAGCAGAGAGAATACAGTGACCCTTACCCTGACAGAGTGGTGAAGGTTATTGATGCTTGTCCTGTATTGCTGGACATTTCCTCAGAACGCAGATACAGCACTGAGCTGGGTGGTGAGCTCGGACAATGCTCAGGGGGTCTGGTGGTGTGGGTCCCTCTGGGAAGAGAATGGTCTAACTCTGTACTAGCCCATCCACCAGGTCTTCCAAACCCCTGTCCAAAAAACCGTGTTGTAATTGTCCCTTATCTGCCATGCTCAAGGTAAACAGTGCAGGGCAACTTCTAACTAAGAAAGCTCAACCGTCTGCCCATTGGCCTTTTGAAGATGGCACCAGTGCCAGAGATCATGGAATATCCAGGGGCATCCGAGCGATGGTGAGTACCTCCAGCCATGATGGGTGTGAGAATCGGGCTGGTATTGAATAAGAGGGACACCATGAGGTGGAGTGGGTAGTTAATGAGGTGAGTTTGATAAGATAACACCAGAAACTTGCTCAGACTCGTACAGACAATCCATCTGTCACATTCAATGAAAACGTCACTGAGACAAATTATTCTTAGATTCAGACCAGTGAGTCATAGATTCTGTTGAAACCACTAACAGTCACAAAGCTGCAGTTGCTTGTACAATGCTCTCCATTACAGAGAAGAACATAAACTTGACCTACCCTTGGGAAATAAGGTAGGGCAGGAGATTGAGTTATCAGTGGGGAAGCACTTTGGAACAAGTAATCATAATTCTATTAGTTTTAAAACAGAGATGGAAAAGGATAAAGTGGATCTAAAAGATATTTTTTTTAAATTGGAGAAAGTCTAATTTGATTATATTAGGCAAGAACTTGGATAGGGTAAATGGACAAAGTCTTTTGCCTGAGGTCCGAGATGTCCAGAACGAGAGGGTATAGGTTTGGGGTGAGAGGGGAAGGATATAAATGTGACTGAAGGGACAATATTTCACACAGAGTGTGGTACGTGTATGGACTGAGCTGCCAGAGGAAGTGATGGAAGTTGGTACGATTGCAACATTTAAGAGGTATTTGGATGAGTGCATGAATAGGAAGGGTTTGGAGGGAAATGGGCAGGACGCTGCCAGGTGGGATTGGATTGGGTTGGGATATCTAGTCGGCATGGATGAGGTGGACCGAAGGGTCTGTTTCCATGCTGCACATCTCTATGACACTATGACTCTAACTTCCAAACTGGATTGGAATCGATATTCACAGATAAGGGGCCAGCTCAGAAGTGGGAAGCCTTCAAAAAGTGGTATCAAGAGCCCAGAGACAGTATGCCCCTTTTAGGGTGAGGGGTAAGGCTGGAAGTTGTAAGGAATGCTGGCGGATTGGAGAAATTGATCGCCTGGTCACGGGTAAGAGGGATGCCAATGTCATATAAGGATATCAGGAGTCGATGTTTTTACAGTATTCATTCACGGGATGAGAGTATAACTGGCTTAGCCTGCATTTATTACCCATCACTAATTGCCAAGAGGCAGTTTACAGTTAACCATATTGTTGTGGGTCTGGAGTCACATGTAACCTAGACCAGGTAAGGATGGCTGTTTGCTTCCTTCAAGGGCATCAGCGAACTAGTTGGGTATTTCAAATAATCAAAACTAGATATATCATCGTCATCAGCCTCTGAATTCCAGATTTAAAGTGACTGTCGAGAAGAGTCTATAGCCAGGAGAAGTATAATTAAAAGGGAAATCCGGAGGCCATAAAGGGGGCTTGAGATAGCTTTGACAAATAGGGTTAAGGAGAATTCAAAGGTACTGTACAAACACATTAAGGACGAAAGAGTAACACGGGAGAGTTTTGGGTCACTTAAAGATCAGCAAGGCTTCCGATGTGCAGAACAACAGGAGATGGAGGCGATACTAAACAAGCACCTTGCATCAGTATTTACTGTGCAGAAGGAGATGGAAGCTAAGGAACTTCCGAAATTAACAGTGACATCTTGAAAAGTATCTGTAATAGAGAGGAAGAGATGCTGGAGTTCGTAAAGCCTGTAAAGATGGAAAAGTCCCCAGGACCTGATAAGCTGTCACCTCGAACTCTGTGGGAAGCTAGGGAAGGGATTGTTGGGTCACATGCTGAGATACTTGTATCATTGATTGTCACAGGTGAGGTGCCAGAAGATAGGAGGTTTGATAACGTGATGTCATTACTTTAAAAACATTAAGAAGGATAGTAAGGGAAAGCCGATGAACCTGACGTCAGTGATGGGCAAGTTGTTGGTATGGATTATGAGGCACAAGGTCTGCATGTATTTTGAATGGCAAGGACTGATACGGAATCGTCAACGTAGCTTTAAGTAAAGGAAATGGTGTCTCACGAAATTGACTGAGATTTTGTGAAGAAACTGACTAAGAGGATTCATTGAGGCAGAGGTGCACATTGCGATATAGACTTCATTAAGGCATTTGACAACGTTCTACATGGTAGACTGGTTAACTAGGTTAGTTCACATGGAATGCACATGGAAAACTAGCCATGTGGATACAAAATTGGCTCGAAGGTAGGAGATAGAGGGTGGTGATGGTTGATTGCTTTTCGAACTGGTGGGTTGTAACCAGTGGTGTGCAACAAGTATCAGTGCTGGGTCCACTGTTTTTCATTATTTATATAGATCATTTGGATGTGAACACAGCAGCGATAGTTGGTTAGTTTGCAAATGACACCAAAACTGATGTTGTTGTGGACACACAGAAGGTTTTCATCAGAGTACAACGAGATCTTGATCAGGTGGGCTGATCGGCTGAGGAGCAGCGAATGGTGTTTAGTGCAGATAAATGTGAGGCACTGCATTTTGGAAATGCAAATCAGGGCAGGATGTAGACACTTAATGGTAAGGTCCTGTGGAGTGTTGCTGAACAAAAAGGTTTTGGAGTGTAGTTTCAAAATTCCTTGAAAGTTGTGTTACAGTTCGATAGAATACAGTAGTAGCCATTTGGCATGCTTGCCATTGGTCAGTGCTTTGACTATATGAATTGGGAGGCCATGCTGCTGCTGTACAGCACATTAATTCGGTTATTTTGGAGTATTGTATTCAATTCTGGTCTCCCTAATTTTAGAAAGATATTGTGAAACTTGAAGGGAGACAGAAAAGATTTACAAGGATGTTGCCAGGATTTGAGCTATAGGGAGAGAGTGAGTGGGTTGGGGTGATTTTTCTTGGAGTATGAGAGGCATATGTAGGGTTAATAGCCATATCTCTTTCGCAAAACTAGAGGGCATGGATTTCAGGTGAGACCCAAGGACCAACATTTTCTAATACAGAATGGTGCACGTGTGGAATGAGCTACCAGTGGAGGTGGTGGTGCCTGTTATGATTACATTTAAAAGGCATTTGGATGGGTACATGAAGAGGAAGGGTTTACATCGAAATGTGCCAAGTGCTGGCAAATGGGACTAGTTTAATTTGGGATATCCCATCGGCATGGACAAGTTAGATTGAAGGGTCTGTTTCTGTGCTGTACATCTCCGAGAGTCTATGATTCTGTCTGAACTCACACCAGTATACTATTACTTCACCATTGCTGGAAATACCAGCCTATGTTATTTGATGCTATCGAAATGTCTTCACTTCAGCATTTTTAAACATGCGAACACATCCTTCTGCAACACTGACTCTGAGTCTCTCTCCATCCGTCTATTTCCCAAATCCGTCCCATTTGTTGCTATATAAACTGTTGGTATTTAAACTGAGCATCAGCTTCCAACATTAAGCAGCTTATAAACAATGTTCAAAAAGCATAGCGTGTGTTTTATTTGACTTCCCGGTGTCCTGCTCTGTGCTTCATGTTGGATAGTGGACTTCCAGCAGTTTTGATGCACACCTTTCTAACTTGCTCTGCGCCGATCAATTGAACGCCTGTGGTAATCACTCTCTACTGATCATGTGCTCAGTAACACAAGGAATCGCTTGCACTGTTACTGATCCAGAAGAGCCTTCTCACTAGCACTTGAGTGACATTTAACTTAATTCTAGTTTTGGAATATTAGTGGAAAAGCTGGGGACGGTTTCCTGGAGGCTGTGCTTTAAGCTGCTGTGGAAATTCAGGAAGACCAGATGCTTTGGTGACCCAATCTGGATGATTCATGGTGACTGCAGTGACAGCATCTGCAACATGACCATCAAAAGGAGCAGAGACTGCAGAGAGGGGAATATCTTAAAAATGGAATGAGGGAATCACAATCAGATCAGAGAATAACTGCCTCCTATCCCTGTGTCCCAGTCTCGAGCAGTTGAGTGACGGTCTCCTGTTCCTGTGTCCCAGTCTCGAGCAGTTGAGTGATGGCCTCCTGTTCCTGTGTTCCAGTCTCGAGCAGTCGAGTGACTCGCTTCTGTTCCTGTGTCGAGGTCGAGAGCAGTTTAATGACTGGCTCCTGTTCCTGTGTTCCTGTTTCCACCTGCTGCCCCTGAGTAACAGGCTCCAATAGCTGTGTGCTATCCTCCTGCTGCCCTTCAGTAACATGCTCCAATACCTGTGTGCTAACCTACTGCTACCCCTGAGTAACAGGTTCCAATAGCTGTGTGCCTCACCCCCTGCTGCCCCTGCGTAACAGGCTCCAATAGCGGCGTGCCCTCTTCCTGTTGCTCCTGAACAACAGTCTCCAATAGCTGTGTGCTCTCCTCCTGTTGCCCCTGAGTAACAGGCTCCAATAGCTGTGTGCTGTCCTCCTGCTGCCCTTCAGTAACAGGTTCCAATAGCTGTGTGCTGTCCTCCTTCTGCTCTTCAGTAACAGGCTTCAATAGCTGCATGCTCACACCCTCCTGCCCCTGAGTAACCGGATCCAATACCTGTTTGCACACCCACCTGCTGCCCCTGAGTAACAGGCTCCAATAGCTGTGTGCCCTCCTCCTGAGTAACAGGCTCCAATAGCTGTGCGCTTACACCCTGCTGCTCCTGAGTAACAGGCACCAATACCTGTGTGCCCACCTCCTGCTGCTCCTGAGTGACTAGCTCCAATACCTGTGTGCCCTCCTCCTGCTGCCCCTGAGTAACATTCTCCAATAGCACTGTGCCTTCCTTCTGCTGCCCCTGATTAACAGGCTCCAATAGCTATGTGCCCTCCTCCTGCTGCTCAGGAGTAACAGGCTCCAAAACCTGTGTGCCCTCCTCCTGCTGCTCCTGAGTAACAGGCTCCAATAGCTCTGTGCTCTCCTCCTGCTGCTCCTGAGTAACAGGCTCCAATACCTGTGTGCCCTCCTCCTGCTGCGCCTGAGTAACAGGCTCCAATAGTTGTGTTCCCTCCTCCTGCTGCTCCTGAGTAACAGGCTCCAATAGTTGTGTGCCCTCCTCCTGCTGCTCCTGAGTAACAGGTTTCAATAGTTGTGTGCTGTCCGCCTGCTGCTCCTGAGTAACAGGCTCCAATAGCTGTGTGCCCTCCTCCTGCGGCTCCTGAGTCATTGGCTCCAATAGCTGTGTGCTCTCCTCCTGCTGCTCCTGAGTAACAGGCTCCAATACCTGTGCGCTCTACTCCTGCTGCTCCTGAGTAACTGGCTCCACTACCTGTGTGCTCTCCTCCTGCTGCTCCTGAGTAACAGGCTCCAATACCTGTGTGCCCTCCTCATGCTGCTCCTGAGTAACACCCTCCAATAGCTGTGTGCCGTCCTCCTGAGTAACAGGCTCCAATAGCTGTGCGCTTACACCCTGCTGCTCCTGAGTAACAGGCTCCAATAACTCTGTGCCCTCCTCCTGCTGCTCCTGAGAAACAGGCTCCAATAGCTATGTGCCCTCCTCCTGCTGCTCCTGAGTAACAGGCTCCAATACCTATGTGCTCTCCTCCTGCTGCCCCTGATTAACAGGCTCCAATACCTGTGTGCCCTCCTCCTGCTGCTCCTGAGTCATAGGCTCCAATACCTGTGTGTCCTCCTCCTGCTGCCCCTGAGTAACAGCCTCCAATAGTTGTGTGCCCTCCTTTTGCTGCTCCTGAGTAACAGGCTCCAATAGCTGTGTGCCCTCCTCCTGCTGCTCCTGAGTAACTGGCTTCAATGTCTGTGTGACTTCCTCCTGCAGCCCCTGAGTAACAGGCTCCAATAGCTGTGTGCCTTCCTCCTGCTGCCCCTGAGTAACAGCCTCCAATAGTTGTGTGCCATCCTCCTGCTGCTCCTGAGTAACAGGCTCCAATAGCTGTGTGCCCTCCTCCTGCTGCTCCTGAGTAACAGGCTTCAATACCTGTGTTCCTTCCTCCTGCTTCCCCCAGAGGAACAGGCTCCAGTACCTGTGTCCCCTCCTCCTGCTGCTCCTGAGTAACAGACTCCAATAGCTATGTGCCCTCCTCCTGCTGCTCCTGAGTAACAGGCTCCAATACCTGTGTGCCCTCCTCCTGCTGCCCCTGAGTAACAGCCTCTAATAGCTGTGTGCTCTCCTCCTGCTGCTGCTGAGTAATTGGCTCCAATAGTTGTGTGCCCTCCTCCTGCTGCTCCTGAGTAACAGGCTCCAATAGCTCTGTGCTCTCCTCCTGCTGCTCCTGAGTAACAGCCTCCAATAGTTGTGTGCCCTCCTCCTGCTGCTCCTGAGTAACATGCTCCAATAGCGCTGTGCTCTCCTCCTGCTGCTCCTGAGTAACAGCCTCCAATAGTTGTGTGCCCTCCTCCTGCTGCTCCTGAGTAATAGGCTCCAATACCTGTGTGCCTTCCTCCTGCTGCCCTTCAGTAACAGTCTCCAATACCTGTGTGGTCATACTCTGCTGCTCCTGAGTAACAGGCTCCAATAGTTTTGTGCTGTGCTCCTACTGCCCCTTATTAACAGGCTCCAATAGGTGTGCTCTCCTCCTGCTGCTCCTGAGTCATAGGCTCCAATAGCAGTGTGCTCTACTCCTGCTGCCCCTGAGTAACAGGCTCCAATAGTTGTGTGCCCTCCTCCTGCTGCTCCTGAGTAACAGGTTCCAATAGCTGTGTGCCTCACCCCCTGCTGCCCCTGCGTAACAGGCTCCAATAGCGGCGTGCCCTCTTCCTGCTGCTCCTGAACAACAGTCTCCAATAGCTGTGTGCTCTCCTCCTGTTGCCCCTGAGTAACAGGCTCCAATAGCTGTGTGCTGTCCTCCTGCTGCCCTTCAGTAACAGGTTCCAATAGCTGTGTGCTGTCCTCCTTCTGCTCTTCAGTAACAGGCTTCAATAGCTGCATGCTCACACCCTCCTGCCCCTGAGTAACCGGATCCAATACCTGTTTGCACACCCACCTGCTGCCCCTGAGTAACAGGCTCCAATAGCTGTGTGCCCTCCTCCTGAGTAACAGGCTCCAATAGCTGTGCGCTTACACCCTGATGCTCCTGAGTAACAGGCACCAATACCTGTGTGCCCACCTCCTGCTGCTCCTGAGTGACTAGCTCCAATACCTGTGTGCCCTCCTCCTGCTGCCCCTGAATAACATTCTCCAATAGCACTGTGCCTTCCTTCTGCTGCCCCTGATTAACAGGCTCCAATAGCTATGTGCCCTCCTCCTGCTGCTCAGGAGTAACAGGCTCCAAAACCTGTGTGCCCTCCTCCTGCTGCTCCTGAGTAACAGGCTCCAATAGCTCTGTGCTCTCCTCCTGCTGCTCCTGAGTAACAGGCTCCAATACCTGTGTGCCCTCCTCCTGCTGCGCCTGAGTAACAGGCTCCAATAGTTGTGTGCCCTCCTCCTGCTGCTCCTGTGTAACAGGTTTCAATAGTTGTGTGCTCTCCGCCTGCTGCTCCTGAGTAACAGGCTCCAATAGCTGTGTGCCCTCCTCCTGCGGCTCCTGAGTCATAGGCTCCAATAGCTGTGTGCTCTCCTCCTGCTGCTCCTGAGTAACAGGCTCCAATACCTGTGCGCTCTACTCCTGCTGCTCCTGAGTAACAGGCTCCACTACCTGTGTGCTCTCCTCCTGCTGCTCCTGAGTAACAGGCTCCAATACCTGTGTGCCCTCCTCGTGCTGCTCCTGAGTAACACCCTCCAATAGCTGTGTGCCGTCCTACTGAGTAACAGGCTCCAATAGCTGTGCGCTAACACCCTGCTGCTCCTGAGTAACAGGCTCCAATACCTGTGTGCCCTCCTCCTGCTGCTCCTGAGAAACAGGCTCCAATAGCTATGTGCCCTCCTCCTGCTGCTCCTGAGTAACAGGCTCCAATACCTATGTGCTCTCCTCCTGCTGCCCCTGATTAACAGGCTCCAATACCTGTGTGCCCTCCTCCTGCTGCTCCTGAGTCATAGGCTCCAATACCTGTGTGTCCTCCTCCTGCTGCCCCTGAGTAACAGCCTCCAATAGTTGTGTGCCCTCCTTTTGCTGCTCCTGAGTAACAGGCTCCAATAGCTGTGTGCCCTCCTCCTCCTGCTCCTGAGTAACTGGCTTCAATATCTGTGTGACTTCCTCCTGCTGCCCCTGAGTAACAGGCTCCAATAGCTGTGTGCCTTCCTCCTGCTGCCCCTGAGTAACAGCCTCCAATAGTTGTGTGCCATCCTCCTGCTGCTCCTGAATAACAGGCTCCAATAGCTGTGTCCCCTCCTCCTGCTGCTCCTGAGTAACAGGCTCCAATAGCTATCTGCCCTCCTCCTTCTGCTCCTGAGTAACAGGCTCCAATACCTGTGTGCCCTCCTCCTGCTGCCCCTGAGTAACAGCCTCTAATAGCTGTGTGCTCTCCTCCTGCTGCTGCTGAGTAATTGGCTCCAATAGTTGTGTGCCCTCCTCCTGCTGCTCCTGAGTAACAGGCTCCAATAGCTGTGTGCTCTCCTCCTGCTGCTCCTGAGTAACAGCCTCCAATAGTTGTGTGCCCTCCTCCTGCTGCTCCTGAGTAACATGCTCCAATAGCGCTGTGCTCTCCTCCTGCTGCTCCTGAGTAACAGCCTCCAATAGTTGTGTGCCCTCCTCCTGCTGCTCCTGAGTAATAGGCTCCAATACCTGTGTGCCTTCCTCCTGCTGCCCTTCAGTAACAGTCTCCAATACCTGTGTGGTCATACTCTGCTGCTCCTGAGTAACAGGCTCCAATAGTTTTGTGCTGTGCTCCTACTGCCCCTTATTAACAGGCTCCAATAGGTGTGCTCTCCTCCTGCTGCTCCTGAGTCATAGGCTCCAATAGCAGTGTGCTCTACTCCTGCTGCCCCTGAGTAACAGGCTCCAATAGTTGTGTGCCCTCCTCCTGCTGCTCCTGAGTAACAGGTTCCAATAGCTGTGTGCCTCACCCCCTGCTGCCCCTGCGTAACAGGCTCCAATAGCTGCGTGCCCTCTTCCTGCTGCTCCTGAACAACAGTCTCCAATAGCTGTGTGCTCTCCTCCTGTTGCCCCTGAGTAACAGGCTCCAATAGCTGTGTGCTGTCCTCCTGCTGCCCTTCAGTAACAGGTTCCAATAGCTGTGTGCTGTCCTCCTTCTGCTCTTCAGTAACAGGCTTCAATAGCTGCATGCTCACACCCTCCTGCCCCTGAGTAACCGGATCCAATACCTGTTTGCACACCCACCTGCTGCCCCTGAGTAACAGGCTCCAATAGCTGTGTGCCCTCCTCCTGAGTAACAGGCTCCAATAGCTGTGCGCTTACACCCTGATGCTCCTGAGTAACAGGCACCAATACCTGTGTGCCCACCTCCTGCTGCTCCTGAGTGACTAGCTCCAATACCTGTGTGCCCTCCTCCTGCTGCCCCTGAATAACATTCTCCAATAGCACTGTGCCTTCCTTCTGCTGCCCCTGATTAACAGGCTCCAATAGCTATGTGCCCTCCTCCTGCTGCTCAGGAGTAACAGGCTCCAAAACCTGTGTGCCCTCCTCCTGCTGCTCCTGAGTAACAGGCTCCAATAGCTCTGTGCTCTCCTCCTGCTGCTCCTGAGTAACAGGCTCCAATACCTGTGTGCCCTCCTCCTGCTGCGCCTGAGTAACAGGCTCCAATAGTTGTGTGCCCTCCTCCTGCTGCTCCTGTGTAACAGGTTTCAATAGTTGTGTGCTCTCCGCCTGCTGCTCCTGAGTAACAGGCTCCAATAGCTGTGTGCCCTCCTCCTGCGGCTCCTGAGTCATAGGCTCCAATAGCTGTGTGCTCTCCTCCTGCTGCTCCTGAGTAACAGGCTCCAATACCTGTGCGCTCTACTCCTGCTGCTCCTGAGTAACAGGCTCCACTACCTGTGTGCTCTCCTCCTGCTGCTCCTGAGTAACAGGCTCCAATACCTGTGTGCCCTCCTCGTGCTGCTCCTGAGTAACACCCTCCAATAGCTGTGTGCTCTCCTCCTGCTGCTCCTGAGTAACAGGCTCCAATACCTGTGCGCTCTACTCCTGCTGCTCCTGAGTAACAGGCTCCACTACCTGTGTGCTCTCCTCCTGCTGCTCCTGAGTAACAGGCTCCAATACCTGTGTGCCCTCCTCGTGCTGCTCCTGAGTAACACCCTCCAATAGCACTGTGCCTTCCTTCTGCTGCCCCTGATTAACAGGCTCCAATAGCTATGTGCCCTCCTCCTGCTGCTCAGGAGTAACAGGCTCCAAAACCTGTGTGCCCTCCTCCTGCTGCTCCTGAGTAACAGGCTCCAATACCTATGTGATCTCCTCCTGCTGCCCCTGATTAACAGGCTCCAATACCTGTGTGCCCTCCTCCTGCTGCTCCTGAGTCATAGGCTCCAATACCTGTGTGTCCTCCTCCTGCTGCCCCTGAGTAACAGCCTCCAATAGTTGTGTGCCCTCCTTTTGCTGCTCCTGAGTAACAGGCTCCAATAGCTGTGTGCCCTCCTCCTCCTGCTCCTGAGTAACTGGCTTCAATATCTGTGTGACTTCCTCCTGCTGCCCCTGAGTAACAGGCTCCAATAGCTGTGTGCCTTCCTCCTGCTGCCCCTGAGTAACAGCCTCCAATAGTTGTGTGCCCTCCTCCTGATCCTCCTGAGTAACAGGCTCCAATAGCTGTGTGCACTCCTCCTGCTGCTTCTGAGTAACAGGCTTCAATACCTGTGTTCCTTCCTCCGGCTTCCCCCAGAGGAACAGGCTCCAATACCTGTGTCCCCTCCTCCTGCTGCTGCTGAGTAATTGGCTCCAATAGTTGTGTGCCCTCCTCCTACTGCTCCTGAGTAACAGGCTCCAATAGCTCTGTGCTCTCCTCCTGCTGCTGCTGAGTAATTGGCTCCAATAGTTGTGTGCCCTCCTCCTACTGCTCCTGAGTAACAGGCTCCAATAGCTCTGTGCTCTCCTCCTGCTGCTCCTGAGTAACAGCCTCCAATAGTTGTGTGCCCTCCTCCTGCTGCTCCTGAGTAATAGGCTCCAATACCTGTGTGCCTTCCTCCTGCTGCCCTTCAGTAACAGTCTCCAATACCTGTGTGCTCATACTCTGCTGCTCCTGAGTAACAGGCTCCAATAGTTTTGTGCTGTGCTCCTACTGCCCCTTATTAACAGGGTCCAATAGATGTGCTCTCCTCCTGCTGCTCCTGAATCATAGGCTCCAATAGCAGTGTGCTCTCCTCCTGCTGCCCCTGAGTAACAGGCTCCAATAGTTGTGTGCTCTCCTGCTGCTGCTCCTGAGTAACAGGCTCCAATAGTTGTGTGCCCTCCTCCTGCTGCTCCTGAGTAACAGGCTCCAATAGTTGTGTGCCCTCCTCCTGCTGCTCCTGAGTAACAGGTTTCAATAGTTGTGCGCTCTCCTCCTGCTGTCCCTGAGTAATAGGCTCCAATACCTGTGTGCCCTCTTCCTGCTGCTCCTGAGTAACAGGCCCCAATACCTGTGTGCCCTCCTCCTGCTGCTCCTGAGTAACAGGCCCCAATACCTGTGTGCTCTCCTCCTGCTGCTCCTGAGTAACAGGCTCCAATAGTTGTGTTCCCTCCTCCTGCTGCTCCTGAGTAACAGGTTTCAATAGTTGTGTGCCCTCCTCCTGCTGCTCCTGAGTAACAGGCTCCAATAGTTGTGTGCCCTCCTCGTGCTGCTCCTGAGTAACAGGCTCCAACAGCTGCGTGCCCTCCTCCTGCTGCTACTGAGTAACAGGCTTCAATACCTGTGTACCTTCCTCCTGCTGCCCCTGAGTAACAGGCTCCAATAGTTGTGTGCCCTCCTCCTGCTGCTCCTGAGTAACAGGCTCCAATACCTGTGTGCTCTCCTCCTGCTGCTCCTGAGTAACAGGCTCCAATACCTGTGTGCCCTCCTCGTGCTGCTCCTGAGTAACACCCTCCAATAGCTGTGTGCCGTCCTCCTGAGTAACAGGCTCCAATAGCTTTGCGCTACAACCTGCTGCTCCTGAGTAACAGGCTCCAATACCTGTGTGCCCTCCTCCTGCTGCTCCTGAGTCATAGGCTCCAATACCTGTGTGTCCTCCTCCAGCTGCCCCTGAGTAACAGCCTCCAATAGTTGTGTGCCCTCCTCCTGCTGCTCCTGAGTAACAGGCTCCAATAGCTGTGTGCCCTCCTCCTGCTGCTCCTGAGTAACAGGCTTCAATACCTGTGTGCCTTCCTCCTGCTGCCCCTGAGTAACAGGCTCCAATAGCTGTGTGCCTTCCTCCTGCTTCCCCTGAGTAACAGCCTCCAATACTTGTGTGCCCTCCTCCTGCTGCTCCTGAGTAACAGGCTTCAATACCTGTGTGCCTTCCTCCTGCTTCCCCCAGAGGAACAGGCTCCAATACCTGTTTCCCCTCCTCCTGCTGCTCCTGAGTAACAGGCTCCAATAGCTATGTGCCCTCCTCCTGCTGCTCCTGAGTAACAGGCTCCAATACCTGTGTGCCCTCCTCCTGCTGCCCCTGAGTAACAGCCTCTAATAGCTGTGTGCTCTCCTCCTGCTGCTGCTGAGTAATTTGCTCCAATAGTTGTGTGCGCATCTCCTGCTGCTCCTGAGTAACAGGCTCCAATAGCTATGTGCTCTCCTCCTGCTGCTACTGAGTAACAGCCTCCAATAGTTGTGTGCCCTCCTCCTGCTGCTCCTGAGTAACATGCTCCAATAGCGCTGTGCTCTCCTCCTGCTGCTCCTGAGTAACAGCCTCCAATAGTTGTGTGCCCTCCTCCTGCTGCTCCTGAGTAATAGGCTCCAATAGTTGTGTGCCCTCCTTCTGCTGCTCCTGAGTAACAGGCTCCAATAGCTATGTGCCCTCCTCCTGCTGCTCCTGAGTAACAGGGTCCAATACCTGTGCGCCTTCCTCCTGCTGCCCTTCAGTAACAGTCTCCAATACCTGTGTGCTCATACTCTGCTGCTCCTGAGTAACAGGCTCCAATAGTTTTGTGCTGTGCTCCTACTGCCCCTGATTAACAGGCTCCAATAGATGTGCTGTCCTCCTGCTGCTCCTGAGTCATAGGCTCCAATAGCAGTGTGCTCTCCTCCTGCTGCCCCTGAGTAACAGGCTCCAATAGGTGTGTGCTCTCCTCCTGCTGCCCCTGAGCAACAGGCTCCAATAGTTGTGTGCTCTCCTCCTGCTGCCCCTGAGTAACAGGCTCCAATAGCTGTGTGCCCTCTTCCTGCTTCCCCTGAGTAACAGGCTCCAATAGCTGTGTACCCTCCTCCTGCTGCTCCTGAGTAACATGTTCCAATAGCGCTGTGCTCTCCTCCTGCTGCTCCTGAGTAACAGCCTCCAATAGTTGTGTGCCCTCCTCCTGCTGCTCCTGAGTAACATGCACCAATAGCGCTGTGCTCTCCTCCTGCTGCTCCTGAGTGACAGGCTCCAATAGCTATGTGCTCTCCTCCTGCTGCCCCTGATTAACAGGCTCCAATACCTGTGTGCCCTCCTTTTGCTGCTCCTGAGTAACAGGCTCCAATAGCTGTGTGCCCTCCTCCTGCTGCTCCTGAGTAACTGGCTTCAATATCTGTGTGACTTCCTCCTGCTGCCCCAGAGTAACAGGCTCCAATAGCTGTGTGCCTTCCTCCAGCTGCCCCTGAGTAACAGCCTCCAATAGCAGTGTGCCCTCCTCCTGCTGCTCCTCAGTAACAGGCTCCAATAGCTGTGTGCCCTCCTCCTGCTGCTCCTGAGTAACAGGCTTCAATACCTGTGTTCCTTCCTCCTGCTTCCCCCAGAGGAACAGGCTCCAGTACCTGTGTCCCCTCCTCCTGCTGCTCCTGAGTAACAGGCTCCAATAGCTATCTGCCCTCCTCCTGCTGCTCCTGAGTAACAGGCTTCAATACCTGTGTGCCCTCCTCCTGCTGCCCCTGAGTAACAGCCTCTAATAGCTGTGTGCTCTCCTCCTGCTGCTGCTGAGTAATTGGCTCCAATAGTTGTGTGCCCTCCTCCTGCTGCTCCTGAGTAACAGGCTCCAATAGCTCTGTGCTCTCCTCCTGCTGCTCCTGAGTAACAGCCTCCAATAGTTGTGTGCCCTCCTCCTGCTGCTCCTGAGTAACATGCTCCAATAGCGCTGTGCTCTCCTCCTGCTGCTCCTGAGTAACAGCCTCCAATAGTTGTGTGCCCTCCTTCTGCTGCTCCTGAGTAACATGCTCCAATAGCGCTGTGCTCTCCTTCTGCTGCTCCTGAGTAACAGCCTCCAATAGTTGTGTGCCCTCCTCCTGCTGCTCCTGAGTAATAGGCTCCAATACCTGTGTGCCTTCCTCCTGCTGCCCTTCAGTAACAGTCTCCAATACCTGTGTGCTCATACTCTGCTGCTCCTGAGTAACAGGCTCCAATAGTTTTGTGCTGTGCTCCTACTGCCCCTTATTAACAGGCTCCAATAGGTGTGCTCTCCTCCTGCTGCTCCTGAGTCATAGGCTCCAATAGCAGTGTGCTCTACTCCTGCTGCCCCTGAGTAACAGCCTCCAATAGTTGTGTGCTCTCCTGCTGCTGCTCCTGAGTAACAGGTTCCAATAGCTGTGTGCCCTCCTCCTGCTGCTCCTGAGTAACAGGCTTCAATACCTGTGTTCCTTCCTCCGGCTTCCCCCAGAGGAACAGGCTCCAATACCTGTGTCCCCTCCTCCTGCTGCTGCTGAGTAATTGGCTCCAATAGTTGTGTGCCCTCCTCCTACTGCTCCTGAGTAACAGGCTCCAATAGCTCTGTGCTCTCCTCCTGCTGCTCCTGAGTAACAGCCTCCAATAGTTGTGTGCCCTCCTCCTGCTGCTCCTGAGTAACATGCTCCAATAGCACTGTGCTCTCCTCCTGCTGCTCCTGAGTAACAGCCTCCAATAGTTGTGTGCCCTCCTCCTGCTGCTCCTGAGTAATAGGCTCCAATACCTGTGTGCCTTCCTCCTGCTGCCCTTCAGTAACAGTCTCCAATACCTGTGTGCTCATACTCTGCTGCTCCTGAGTAACAGGCTCCAATAGTTTTGTGCTGTGCTCCTACTGCCCCTTATTAAAAGGGTCCAATAGATGTGCTCTCCTCCTGCTGCTCCTGAATCATAGGCTCCAATAGCAGTGTGCTCTCCTCCTGCTGCCCCTGAGTAACAGGCTCCAATAGTTGTGTGCTGTCCTGCTGCTGCTCCTGAGTAACAGGCTCCAATAGTTGTGTGCCCTCCTCCTGCTGCTCCTGAGTAACAGGCTCCAATAGTTGTGTGCCCTCCTCCTGCTGCTCCTGAGCAACAGGTTTCAAGAGTTGTGCGCTCTCCTCCTGCTGTCCCTGAGTAATAGGCTCCAATACCTGTGTGCCCTCCTCCTGCTGCTCCTGAGTAACAGGCCCCAATACCTGAGTGCCCTCCTCCTGCTGCTCCTGAGTAACAGGCCCCAATACCTGTGTGCTCTCCTCCTGCTGCTCCTGAGTTACAGGCTCCAATAGTTGTGTTCCCTCCTCCTGCTGCTCCTGAGTAACAGGTTTCAATAGTTGTGTGCCCTCCTCCTGCTGCTCCTGAGTAACAGGCTCCAATAGTTGTGTGCCCTCCTCGTGCTGCTCCTGAGTAACAGGCTCCAATTGCTGCGTGCCCTCCTCCTGCTGCTACTGAGTAACAGGCTTCAATACCTGTGTACCTTCCTCCTTCTGCCCCTGAGTAACAGGCTCCAATAGTTGTGTGCCCTCCTCCTGCTGCTCCTGAGTAACAGGCTCCAATACCTGTGTGCTCTCCTCCTGCTGCTCCTGAGTAACAGGCTCCAATACCTGTGTGCCCTCCTCGTGCTGCTCCTGAGTAACACCCTCCAATAGCTGTGTGCCGTCCTCCTGAGTAACAGGCTCCAATAGCTTTGCGCTACACCCTGCTGCTCCTGAGTAACAGGCTCCAATACCTGTGTGCCCTCCTCCTGCTGCTCCTGAGTCATAGGCTCCAATACCTGTGTGTCCTCCTCCAGCTGCCCCTGAGTAACAGCCTCCAATAGTTGTGTGCCCTCCTCCTGCTGCTCCTGAGTAACAGGCTCCAATACCTGTGTGCCCTCCTCCTGCTGCTCCTGAGTAACAGGCTTCAATACCTGTGTGCCTTCCTCCTGCTGCCCCGGAGTAACAGGCTCCAATAGCTGTGTGCCTTCCTCCTGTTTCCCCTGAGTAACAGCCTCCAATAGTTGTGTGCCCTCCTCCTGCTGCTCCTGAGTAACAGGCTTCAATACCTGTGTGCCTTCCTCCTGCTTCCCCCAGAGGAACAGGCTCCAATACCTGTTTCCCCTCCTCCTGCTTCTCCTGAGTAACAGGCTCCAATAGCTATGTGCCCTCCTCCTGCTGCTCCTGAGTAACAGGCTCCAATACCTGTGTGCCCTCCTCCTGCTGCCCCTGAGTAACAGCCTCTAATAGCTGTGTGCTCTCCTCCTGCTGCTGCTGAGTAATTGGCTCCAATAGTTGTGTGCGCATCTCCTGCTGCTCCTGAGTAACAGGCTCCAATAGCTATGTGCTCTCCTCCTGCTGCTCCTGAGTAACAGCCTCCAATAGTAGTGTGCAATCCTCCTGCTGCTCCTGAGTAACATGCTCCAATAGCACTGTGCTCTCCTCCTGCTGCTCCTGAGTAACAGCCTCCAATAGTTGTGTGCCCTCCTCCTGCTGCTCCTGAGTAATAGGCTCCAATACCTGTGTGCCTTCCTCCTGCTGCCCTTCAGTAACAGTCTCCAATACCTGTGTGCTCATACTCTGCTGCTCCTGAGTAACAGGCTCCAATAGTTGTGTGCTGTGCTCCTACTGCCCCTTATTAACAGGGTCCAATAGATGTGCTCTCCTCCTGCTGCTCCTGAATCATAGGCTCCAATAGCAGTGTGCTCTCCTCCTGCTGCCCCTGAGTAACAGGCTCCAATAGTTGTGTGCTGTCCTGCTGCTGCTCCTGAGTAACAGGCTCCAATAGTTGTGTGCCCTCCTCCTGCTGCTCCTGAGTAACAGGCTCCAATAGTTGTGTGCCCTCCTCCTGCTGCTCCTGAGTAACAGGTTTCAAGAGTTGTGCGCTCTCCTCCTGCTGTCCCTGAGTAATAGGCTCCAATACCTGTGTGCCCTCCTCCTGCTGCTCCTGAGTAACAGGCCCCAATACCTGTGTGCCCTCCTCCTGCTGCTCCTGAGTAACAGGCCCCAATACCTGTGTGCTCTCCTCCTGCTGCTCCTGAGTAACAGGCTCCAATAGTTGTGTTCCCTCCTCCTGCTGCTCCTGAGTAACAGGTTTCAATAGTTGTGTGCCCTCCTCCTGCTGCTCCTGAGTAACAGGCTCCAATAGTTGTGTGCCCTCCTCGTGCTGCTCCTGAGTAACAGGCTCCAATAGCTGCGTGCCCTCCTCCTGCTGCTACTGAGTAACAGGCTTCAATACCTGTGTACCTTCCTCCTGCTGCCCCTGAGTAACAGGCTCCAATAGTTGTGTGCCCTCCTCCTGCTGCTCCTGAGTAACAGGCTCCAATACCTGTGTGCTCTCCTCCTGCTGCTCCTGAGTAACAGGCTCCAATACCTGTGTGCCCTCCTCGTGCTGCTCCTGAGTAACACCCTCCAATAGCTGTGTGCCGTCCTCCTGAGTAACAGGCTCCAATAGCTTTGCGCTACACCCTGCTGCTCCTGAGTAACAGGCTCCAATACCTGTGTGCCCTCCTCCTGCTGCTCCTGAGTCATAGGCTCCAATACCTGTGTGTCCTCCTCCAGCTGCCTCTGAGTAACAGCCTCCAATAGTTGTGTGCCCTCCTCCTGCTGCTCCTGAGTAACAGGCTCCAATAGCTGTGTGCCCTCCTCCTGCTGCTCCTGAGTAACAGGCTTCAATACCTGTGTGCCTTCCTCCTGCTGCGCCGGAGTAACAGGCTCCAATCGCTGTGTGCCTTCCTCCTGCTTCCCCTGAGTAACAGCCTCCAATAGTTGTGTGCCCTCCTCCTGCTGCTCCTGAGTAACAGGCTTCAATACCTGTGTGCCTTCCTCCTGCTTCCCCCAGAGGAACAGGCTCCAATACCTGTTTCCCCTCCTCCTGCTGCTCCTGAGTAACAGGCTCCAATAGCTATGTGCTCTCCTCCTGCTGCTACTGAGTAACAGCCTCCAATAGTTGTGTGCCCTCCTCCTGCTGCTCCTGAGTAACATGCTCCAATAGCGCTGTGCTCTCCTCCTGCTGCTCCTGAGTAACAGCCTCCAATAGTTGTGTGCCCTCCTCCTGCTGCTCCTGAGTAATAGGCTCCAATAGTTGTGTGCCCTCCTCCTGCTGCTCCTGAGTAACAGGCTCCAATACCTGTGTGCCCTCCTCCTGCTGCCCCTGAGTAACAGCCTCTAATAGCTGTGTGCTCTCCTCCAGCTGCTGCTGAGTAATTTGCTCCAATAGTTGTGTGCGCATCTCCTGCTGCTCCTGAGTAACAGGCTCCAATAGCTATGTGCTCTCCTCCTGCTGCTACTGAGTAACAGCCTCCAATAGTTGTGTGCCCTCCTCCTGCTGCTCCTGAGTAACATGCTCCAATAGCGCTGTGCTCTCCTCCTGCTGCTCCTGAGTAACA
Organism: Chiloscyllium punctatum; assembly: GCF_047496795.1. Lineage (NCBI taxonomy): Eukaryota > Metazoa > Chordata > Chondrichthyes > Orectolobiformes > Hemiscylliidae > Chiloscyllium > Chiloscyllium punctatum. Next base: position 409,130 of record NW_027309877.1, read on the forward strand.
GCCTCCAATAGTTGTGTGCCCTCCTCCTGCTGCTCCTGAGTAATAGGCTCCAATAGTTGTGTGCCCTCCTTCTGCTGCTCCTGAGTAACAGGCTCCAATAGCTATGTGCCCTCCTCCTGCTGCTCCTGAGTAACAGGGTCCAATACCTGTGCGCCTTCCTCCTGCGGCCCTTCAGTAACAGTCTCCAATACCTGTGTGCTCATACTCTGCTGCTCCTGAGTAACAGGCTCCAATAGTTGTGTGCTGTGCTCCTACTGCCCCTGATTAACAGGCTCCAATAGATGTGCTGTCCTCCTGCTGCTCCTGAGTCATAGGCTCCAATAGCAGTGTGCTCTCCTCCTGCTGCCCCTGAGTAACAGGCTCCAATAGGTGTGTGCTCTCCTCCTGCTGCCCCTGAGCAACAGGCTCCAATAGTTGTGTGCTCTCCTCCTGCTGCCCCTGAGTAACAGGCTCCAATAGCTGTGTGCCCTCTTCCTGCTTCCCCTGAGTAACAGGCTCCAATAGCTGTGTACCCTCCTCCTGCTGCTCCTGAGTAACATGCTCCAATAGCGCTGTGCTCTCCTCCTGCTGCTCCTGAGTAACAGCCTCCAATAGTTGTGTGCCCTCCTCCTGCTGCTCCTGAGTAACATGCTCCAATAGCGCTGTGCTCTCCTCCTGCTGCTCCTGAGTAACAGGCTCCAATAGCTATGTGCTCTCCTCCTGCTGCCCCTGATTAACAGGCTCCAATACCTGTGTGCCCTCCTTTTGCTGCTCCTGAGTAACAGGCTCCAATAGCTGTGTGCCCTCCTCCTGCTGCTCCTGAGTAACTGGCTTCAATATCTGTGTGACTTCCTCCTGCTGCCCCGGAGTAACAGGCTCCAATAGCTGTGTGCCTTCCTCCAGCTGCCCCTGAGTAACAGCCTCCAATAGTTGTGTGCCCTCCTCCTGCTGCTCCTCAGTAACAGGCTCCAATAGCTGTGTGCCCTCCTCCTGCTGCTCCTGAGTAACAGGCTTCAATACCTGTGTTCCTTCCTCCTGCTTCCCCCAGAGGAACAGGCTCCAGTACCTGTGTCCCCTCCTCCTGCTGCTCCTGAGTAACAGGCTCCAATAGCTATCTGCCCTCCTCCTGCTGCTCCTGAGTAACAGGCTCCAATACCTGTGTGCCCTCCTCCTGCTGCACCTGAGTATCAGCCTCTAATAGCTGTGTGCTCTCCTCCTGCTGCTGCTGAGTAATTGGCTCCAATAGTTGTGTGCCCTCCTCCTGCTGCTCCTGAGTAACAGGCTCCAATAGCTCTGTGCTCTCCTCCTGCTGCTCCTGAGTTACAGCCTCCAATAGTTGTGTGCCCTCCTCCTGCTGCTCCTGAGTAACATGCTCCAATAGCGCTGTGCTCTCCTCCTGCTGCTCCTGAGTAACAGGCTCCAATAGTTGTGTGCTGTGCTCCTACTGCCCCTTATTAACAGGGTCCAATAGATGTGCTCTCCTCCTGCTGCTCCTGAATCATAGGCTCCAATAGCAGTGTGCTCTCCTCCTGCTGCCCCTGAGTAACAGGCTCCAATAGTTGTGTGCTGTCCTCTGCTGCTCCTGAGTAACAGGCTCCAATAGTTGTGTGCCCTCCTCCTGCTGCTCCTGAGTAACAGGCTCCAATAGTTGTGTGCCCTCCTCCTGCTGCTCCTGAGTAACAGGTTTCAAGAGTTGTGCGCTCTCCTCCTGCTGTCCCTGAGTAATAGGCTCCAATACCTGTGTGCCCTCCTCCTGCTGCTCCTGAGTAACAGGCCCCAATACCTGTGTGCCCTCCTCCTGCTGCTCCTGAGTAACAGGCCCCAATACCTGTGTGCTCTCCTCCTGCTGCTCCTGAGTAACAGGCTCCAATAGTTGTGTTCCCTCCTCCTGCTGCTCCTGAGTAACAGGTTTCAATAGTTGTGTGCCCTCCTCCTGCTGCTCCTGAGTAACAGGCTCCAATAGTTGTGTGCCCTCCTCGTGCTGCTCCTGAGTAACAGGCTCCAATAGCTGCGTGCCCTCCTCCTGCTGCTACTGAGTAACAGGCTTCAATACCTGTGTACCTTCCTCCTGCTGCCCCTGAGTAACAGGCTCCAATAGTTGTGTGCCCTCCTCCTGCTGCTCCTGAGTAACAGGCTCCAATACCTGTGTGCTCTCCTCCTGCTGCTCCTGAGTAACAGGCTCCAATACCTGTGTGCCGTCCTCGTGCTGCTCCTGAGTAACACCCTCCAATAGCTGTGTGCCGTCCTCCTGAGTAACAGGCTCCAATAGCTTTGCGCTACACCCTGCTGCTCCTGAGTAACAGGCTCCAATACCTGTGTGCCCTCCTCCTGCTGCTCCTGAGTCATAGGCTCCAATACCTGTGTGTCCTCCTCCAGCTGCCCCTGAGTAACAGCCTCCAATAGTTGTGTGCCCTCCTCCTGCTGCTCCTGAGTAACAGGCTCCAATAGCTGTGTGCCCTCCTCCTGCTGCTCCTGAGTAACAGGCTTCAATACCTGTGTGCCTTCCTCCTGCTGCGCCGGAGTAACAGGCTCCAATAGCTGTGTGCCTTCCTCCTGCTTCCCCTGAGTAACAGCCTCCAATAGTTGTGTGCCCTCCTCCTGCTGCTCCTGAGTAACAGGCTTCAATACCTGTGTGCCTTCCTCCTGCTTCCCCCAGAGGAACAGGCTCCAATACCTGTTTCCCCTCCTCCTGCTGCTCCTGAGTAACAGGCTCCAATAGCTATGTGCTCTCCACCTGCTGCTACTGAGTAACAGCCTCCAATAGTTGTGTGCCCTCCTCCTGCTGCTCCTGAGTAACATGCTCCAATAGCGCTGTGCTCTCCTCCTGCTGCTCCTGAGTAACAGCCTCCAATAGTTGTGTGCCCTCCTCCTGCTGCTCCTGAGTAATAGGCTCCAATAGTTGTGTGCCCTCCTCCTGCTGCTCCTGAGTAACAGGCTCCAATACCTGTGTGCCCTCCTCCTGCTGCCCCTGAGTAACAGCCTCTAATAGCTGTGTGCTCTCCTCCAGCTGCTGCTGAGTAATTTGCTCCAATAGTTGTGTGCGCATCTCCTGCTGCTCCTGAGTAACAGGCTCCAATAGCTATGTGCTCTCCTCCTGCTGCTACTGAGTAACAGCCTCCAATAGTTGTGTGCCCTCCTCCTGCTGCTCCTGAGTAACATGCTCCAATAGCGCTGTGCTCTCCTCCTGCTGCTCCTGAGTAACAGCCTCCAATAGTTGTGTGCCCTCCTCCTGCTGCTCCTGAGTAATAGGCTCCAATAGTTGTGTGCCCTCCTTCTGCTGCTCCTGAGTAACAGGCTCCAATAGCTATGTGCCCTCCTCCTGCTGCTCCTGAGTAACAGGGTCCAATACCTGTGCGCCTTCCTCCTGCTGCCCTTCAGTAACAGCCTCCAATAGTTGTGTGCCCTCCTCCTGCTGCTCCTGAGTAACAGCCTCCAATAGTTGTGTGCCCTCCTCCTGCTGCTCCTGAGTAACATGCTCCAATAGCGCTGTGCTCTCCTCCTGCTGCTCCTGAGTAACAGGCTCCAATAGCTATGTGCTCTCCTCCTGCTGCCCCTGATTAACAGGCTCCAATACCTGTGTGCCCTCCTTTTGCTGCTCCTGAGTAACAGGCTCCAATAGCTGTGTGCCCTCCTCCTGCTGCTCCTGAGTAACTGGCTTCAATATCTGTGTGACTTCCTCCTGCTGCCCCGGAGTAACAGGCTCCAATAGCTGTGTGCCTTCCTCCAGCTGCCCCTGAGTAACAGCCTCCAATAGTTGTGTGCCCTCCTCCTGCTGCTCCTCAGTAACAGGCTCCAATAGCTGTGTGCCCTCCTCCTGCTGCTCCTGAGTAACAGGCTTCAATACCTGTGTTCCTTCCTCCTGCTTCCCCCAGAGGAACAGGCTCCAGTACCTGTGTCCCCTCCTCCTGCTGCTCCTGAGTAACAGGCTCCAATAGCTATCTGCCCTCCTCGTGCTGCTCCTGAGTAACAGGCTCCAATACCTGTGTGCCCTCCTCCTGCTGCCCCTGAGTAACAGCCTCTAATAGCTGTGTGCTCTCCTCCTGCTGCTGCTGAGTAATTGGCTCCAATAGTTGTGTGCCCTCCTCCTGCTGCTCCTGAGTAACAGGCTCCAATAGCTCTGTGCTCTCCTCCTGCTGCTCCTGAGTAACAGCCTCCAATAGTTGTGTGCCCTCCTCCTGCTGCTCCTGAGTAACATGCTCCAATAGCGCTGTGCTCTCCTCCTGCTGCTCCTGAGTAACAGCCTCCAATAGTTGTGTGCCCTCCTCCTGCTGCTCCTGAGTAACATGCTCCAATAGCGCTGTGCTCTCCTTCTGCTGCTCCTGAGTAACAGCCTCCAATAGTTGTGTGCCCTCCTCCTGCTGCTCCTGAGTAATAGGCTCCAATACCTGTGTGCCTTCCTCCTGCTGCCCTTCAGTCACAGTCTCCAATACCTGTGTGCTCATACTCTGCTGCTCCTGAGTAACAGGCTCCAATAGTTTTGTGCTGTGCTCCTACTGCCCCTTATTAACAGGCTCCAATAGGTGTGCTCTCCTCCTGCTGCTCCTGAGTAACAGCCTCCAATAGTTGTGTGCTCTCCTGCTGCTGCTCCTGAGTAACAGGTTCCAATAGCTGTGTGCCCTCCTCCTGCTGCTCCTGAGTAACAGGCTTCAATACCTGTGTTCCTTCCTCCGGCTTCCCCCAGAGGAACAGGCTCCAATACCTGTGTCCCCTCCTCCTGCTGCTGCTGAGTAATTGGCTCCAATAGTTGTGTGCCCTCCTCCTGCTGCTCCTGAGTAACAGGCTCCAATAGCTCTGTGCTCTCCTCCTGCTGCTCCTGAGTAACAGCCTCCAATAGTTGTGTGCCCTCCTCCTGCAGCTCCTGAGTAACAATCTCCAATAGCACTGTGCTCTCCTCCTGCTGCTCCTGAGTAACAGCCTCCAATAGTTGTGTGCCCTCCTCCTGCTGCTCCTGAGTAATAGGCTCCAATACCTGTGTGCCTTCCTCCTGCTGCCCTTCAGTAACAGTCTCCAATACCTGTGTGCTCATACTCTGCTGCTCCTGAGTAACAGGCTCCAATAGTTTTGTGCTGTGCTCCTACTGCCCCTTATTAACAGGGTCCAATAGATGTGCTCTCCTCCTGCTGCTCCTGAATCATAGGCTCCAATAGCAGTGTGCTCTCCTCCTGCTGCCCCTGAGTAACAGGCTCCAATAGTTGTGTGCTGTCCTGCTGCTGCTCCTGAGTAACAGGCTCCAATAGTTGTGTGCCCTCCTCCTGCTGCTCCTGAGTAACAGGCTCCAATAGTTGTGTGCCCTCCTCCTGCTGCTCCTGAGTAACAGGTTTCAAGAGTTGTGCGCTCTCCTCCTGCTGTCCCTGAGTAATAGGCTCCAATACCTGTGTGCCCTCCTCCTGCTGCTCCTGAGTAACAGGCCCCAATACCTGTGTGCCCTCCTCCTGCTGCTCCTGAGTAACAGGCCCCAATACCTGTGTGCTTTCCTCCTGCTGCTCCTGAGTAACAGGCTCCAATAGTTGTGTTCCCTCCTCCTGCTGCTCCTGAGTAACAGGTTTCAATAGTTGTGTGCCCTCCTCCTGCTGCTCCTGAGTAACAGGCTCCAATAGTTGTGTGCTCTCCTCGTGCTGCTCCTGAGTAACAGGCTCCAATAGCTGCGTGCCCTCCTCCTGCTGCTACTGAGTAACAGGCTTCAATACCTGTGTACCTTCCTCCTGCTGCCCCTGAGTAACAGGCTCCAATAGTTGTGTGCCCTCCTCCTGCTGCTCCTGAGTAACAGGCTCCAATACCTGTGTGCTCTCCTCCTGCTGCTCCTGAGTAACAGGCTCCAATACCTGTGTGCCCTCCTCGTGCTGCTCCTGAGTAACACCCTCCAATAGCTGTGTGCCGTCCTCCTGAGTAACAGGCTCCAATAGCTTTGCGCTACACCCTGCTGCTCCTGAGTAACAGGCTCCAATACCTGTGTGCCCTCCTCCTGCTGCTCCTGAGTCATAGGCTCCAATACCTGTGTGTCCTGCTCCAGCTGCCCCTGAGTAACAGCCTCCAATAGTTGTGTGCCCTCCTCCTGCTGCTCCTGAGTAACAGGCTCCAATAGCTGTGTGCCCTCCTCCTGCTGCTCCTGAGTAACAGGCTTCAATACCTGTGTGCCTTCCTCCTGCTGCCCCTGAGTAACAGGCTCCAATAGCTGTGTGCCTTCCTCCTGTTTCCCCTGAGTAACAGCCTCCAATAGTTGTGTGCCCTCCTCCTGCTGCTCCTGAGTAACAGGCTTCAATACCTGTGTGCCTTCCTCCTGCTTCCCCCAGAGGAACAGGCTCCAATAACTGTTTCCCCTCCTCCTGCTGCTCCTGAGTAACAGGCTCCAATAGCTATGTGCCCTCCTCCTGCTGCTCCTGAGTAACAGGCTCCAATACCTGTGTGCCCTCCTCCTGCTGCCCCTGAGTAACAGCCTCTAATAGCTGTGTGCTCTCCTCCTGCTGCTGCTGAGTAATTGGCTCCAATAGTTGTGTGCGCATCTCCTGCTGCTCCTGAGTAACAGGCTCCAATAGCTATGTGCTCTCCTCCTGCTGCTCCTGAGTAACAGCCTCCATTGGTTGTGTGCCCTCCTCCTGCTGCTCCTGAGTAACATGCTCCAATAGCGCTGTGCTCTCCTCCTGCTGCTCCTGAGTAACAGCCTCCAATAGTTGTGTGCCCTCCTCCTGCTGCTCCTGAGTAATAGGCTCCAATAGTTGTGTGCCCTCCTTCTGCTGCTCCTGAGTAACAGGCTCCAATAGCTATGTGCCCTCCTCCTGCTGCTCCTGAGTAACAGGGTCCAATACCTGTGCGCCTTCCTCCTGCTGCCCTTCAGTAACAGTCTCCAATACCTGTGTGCTCATACTCTGCTGCTCCTGAGTAACAGGCTCCAATAGTTGTGTGCTGTGCTCCTACTGCCCCTGATTAACAGGCTCCAATAGATGTGCTGTCCTCCTGCTGCTCCTGAGTCATAGGCTCCAATAGCAGTGTGCTCTCCTCCTGCTGCCCCTGAGTAACAGGCTCCAATAGGTGTGTGCTCTCCTCCTGCTGCCCCTGAGCAACAGGCTCCAATAGTTGTGTGCTCTCCTCCTGCTGCCCCAGAGTAACAGGTTCCAATAGCTGTGTGCCCTCTTCCTGCTTCCCCTGAGTAACAGGCTCCAATAGCTGTGTACCCTCCTCCTGCTGCTCCTGAGTAACATGCTCCAATAGCGCTGTGCTCTCCTCCTGCTGCTCCTGAGTAACTGCCTCCAATAGTTGTGTGCCCTCCTCCTGCTGCTCCTGAGTAACATGCTCCAATAGCGCTGTGCTCTCCTCCTGCTGCTCCTGAGTGACAGGCTCCAATAGCTATGTGCTCTCCTCCTGCTGCCCCTGATTAACAGGCTCCAATACCTGTGTGCCCTCCTTTTGCTGCTCCTGAGTAACAGGCTCCAATAGCTGTGTGCCCTCCTCCTGCTGCTCCTGAGTAACTGGCTTCAATATCTGTGTGACTTCCTCCTGCTGCCCCGGAGTAACAGGCTCCAATAGCTGTGTGCCTTCCTCCAGCTGCCCCTGAGTAACAGCCTCCAATAGTTGTGTGCCCTCCTCCTGCTGCTCCTCAGTAACAGGCTCCAATAGCTGTGTGCCCTCCTCCTGCTGCTCCTGAGTAACAGGCTTCAATACCTGTGTGCCTTCCTCCTGCTGCCCCTGAGTAACAGGCTCCAATAGCTGTGTGCCTTCCTCCTGTTTCCCCCAGAGGAACAGGCTCCAGTACCTGTGTCCCCTCCTCCTGCTGCTCCTGAGTAACAGGCTCCAATAGCTATGTGCCCTCCTCCTGCTGCTCCTGAGTAACAGGCTCCAATACCTGTGTGCCCTCCTCCTGCTGCCCCTGAGTAACAGCCTCTAATAGCTGTGTGCTCTCCTCCTGCTGCTGCTGAGTAATTGGCTCCAATAGTTGTGTGCCCTCCTCCTGCTGCTCCTGAGTAACAGGCTCCAATATCTCTGTGCTCTCCTCCTGCTGCTCCTGAGTAACAGCCTCCAATAGTTGTGTGCCCTCCTCCTGCTGCTCCTGAGTAACATGCTCCAATAGCGCTGTGCTCTCCTCCTGCTGCTCTTGAGTAACAGCCTCCAATAGTTGTGTGCCCTCCTCCTGCTGCTCCTGAGTAACATGCTCCAATAGCGCTGTGCTCTCCTTCTGCTGCTGCTGAGTAACAGCCTCCAATAGTTGTGTGCCCTCCTCCTGCTGCTCCTGAGTAATAGGCTCCAATACCTGTGTGCCTTCCTCCTGCTGCCCTTCAGTAACAGTCTCCAATACCTGTGTGCTCATACTCTGCTGCTCCTGAGTAACAGGCTCCAATAGTTTTGTGCTGTGCTCCTACTGCCCCTTATTAACAGGCTCCAATAGGTGTGCTCTCCTCCTGCTGCTCCTGAGTCATAGGCTCCAATAGCAGTGTGCTCTACTCCTGCTGCCCCTGAGTAACAGGCTCCAATAGTTGTGTGCCCTCTTCCTGCTGCTCCTGAACAACAGTCTCCAATAGCTGTGTGCTCTCCTCCTGTTGCCCCTGAGTAGCAGGCTCCAATAGCTGTGTGCTGTCCTCCTGCTGCTCTTCAGTAACAGGCTTCAATAGCTGCATGCTCACACCCTCCTGCCCCTGAGTAACCGGATCCAATACCTGTTTGCACACCCACCTGCTGCCCCTGAGTAACAGGCTCCAATAGCTGTGTGCCCTCCTCCTGAGTAACAGGCTCCAATAGCTGTGCGCTTACACCCTGCTGCTCCTGAGTAACAGGCACCAATACCTGTGTGCCCACCTCCTGCTGCTCCTGAGTGACTAGCTCCAATACCTTTGTGCCCTCCTCCTGCTGCCCCTGAGTAACATTCTCCAATAGCACTGTGCCTTCCTTCTGCTGCCCCTGATTAACAGGCTCCAATAGCTATGTGCCCTCCTCCTGCTGCTCAGGAGTAACAGGCTCCAAAACCTGTGTGCCCTCCTCCTGCTGCTCCTGAGTAACAGGCTCCAATAGCTCTGTGCTCTCCTCCTGCTGCTCCTGAGTAACAGGCTCCAATACCTGTGTGCCCTCCTCCTGCTGCGCCTGAGTAACAGGCTCCAATAGTTGTGTTCCCTCCTCCTGCTGCTCCTGAGTAACAGGCTCCAATAGTTGTGTGCCCTCCTCCTGCTGCTCCTGAGTAACAGGCTCCAATAGTTGTGTGCCCTCCTCCTGCTGCTCCTGAGTAACAGGTTTCAATAGTTGTGTGCTCTCCGCCTGCTGCTCCTGAGTAACAGGCTCCAATAGCTGTGTGCCCTCCTCCTGCGGCTCCTGAGTCATAGGCTCCAATAGCTGTGTACTCTCCTCCTGCTGCTCCTGAGTAACAGGCTCCAATACCTGTGCGCTCTACTCCTGCTGCTCCTGAGTAACAGGCTCCACTACCTGTGTGCTCTCCTCCTGCTGCTCCTGAGTAACAGGCTCCAATACCTGTGTGCCCTCCTCGTGCTGCTCCTGAGTAACACCCTCCAATAGCTGTGTGCCGTCCTACTGAGTAACAGGCTCCAATAGCTGTGCGCTAACACCCTGCTGCTCCTGAGTAACAGGCTCCAATACCTGTGTGCCCTCCTCCTGCTGCTCCTGATAAAAAGTCTCCAATAGCTATGTGCCCTCCTCCTGCTGCTCCTGAGTAACAGGCTCCAATACCTATGTGCTCTCCTCCTGCTGCCCCTGATTAACAGGCTCCAATACCTGTGTGCCCTCCTCCTGCTGCTCCTGAGTCATAGGCTCCAATACCTGTGTGTCCTCCTCCTGCTGCCCCTGTGTAACAGCCTCCAATAGTTGTGTGCCCTAATTTTGCTGCTCCTGAGTAACAGGCTCCAATAGCTGTGTGCACTCCTCCTGCTGCTCCTGAGTAACTGGCTTCAATATCTGTGTGACTTCCTCCTGCTGCCCCTGAGTAACAGGCTCCAATAGCTGTGTGCCTTCCTCCTGCTGCCCCTGAGTAACAGCCTCCAATAGTTGTGTGCCCTCCTCCTGCTGCTGCTGAGTAATTGGCTCCAATAGTTGTGTGCCCTCCTCCTGCTGCTCCTGAGTAACAGGCTCCAATAGCTCTGTGCTCTCCTCCTGCTGCTCCTGAGTAACAGCCTCCAATAGTTGTGTGCCCTCCTCCTGCTGCTCCTGAGTATCATGCTCCAATAGCACTGTGATCTCCTCCTGCTGCTCCTGAGTAACAGCCTCCAATAGTTGTGTGCCCTCCTCCTGCTGCTCCTGAGTAATAGGCTCCAATACCTGTGTGCCTTCCTCCTGCTGCCCTTCAGTAACAGTCTCCAATACCTGTGTGCTCATACTCTGCTGCTCCTGAGTAACAGGCTCCAATAGTTTTGTGCTGTGCTCCTACTGCCCCTTATTAACAGGGTCCAATAGATGTGCTCTCCTCCTGCTGCTCCTGAATCATAGGCTCCAATAGCAGAGTGCTCTCCTTCTGCTGCCCCTGAGTAACAGGCTCCAATAGTTGTGTGCTCTCCTGCTGCTGCTCCTGAGTAACAGGCTCCAATAGTTGTGTGCCCTCCTCCTGCTGCTCCTGAGTAACAGGCTCCAATAGTTGTGCGCTCTCCTCCTGCTGTCCCTGAGTAATAGGCTCCAATACCTGTGTGCCCTCCTCCTGCTGCTCCTGAGTAACAGGCCCCAATACCTGTGTGCCCTCCTCCTGCTGCTCCTGAGTAACAGGCCCCAATACCTGTGTGCTCTCCTCCTGCTGCTCCTGAATAACAGGCTCCAATAGTTGTGTTCCCTCCTCCTGTTGCTCCTGAGTAACAGGTTTCAATAGTTGTGTGCCCTCCTCCTGCTGCTCCTGAGTAACAGGCTCCAATAGTTGTGTGCCCTCCTCGTGCTGCTCCTGAGTAACAGGCTCCAATAGCTGCGTGCCCTCCTCCTGTTGCTACTGAGTAACAGGCTTCAATACCTGTGTACCTTCCTCCTGCTGCCCCTGAGTAACAGGCTCCAATAGTTGTGTGCCCTCCTCCTGCTGCTCCTGAGTAACAGGCTCCAATACCTGTGTGCTCTCCTCCTGCTGCTCCTGAGTAACAGGCTCCAATACCTGTGTGCCCTCCTCGTGCTGCTCCTGAGTAACACCCTCCAATAGCTGTGTGCCGTCCTCCTGAGTAACAGGCTCCAATAGCTTTGCGCTACACCCTGCTGCTCCTGAGTAACAGGCTCCAATACCTGTGTGCCCTCCTCCTGCTGCTCCTGAGTCATAGGCTCCAATACCTGTGTGTCCTCCTCCAGCTGCCCCTGAGTAACAGCCTCCAATAGTTGTGTGCCCTCCTCCTGCTGCTCCTGAGTAACAGGCTCCAATAGCTGTGTGCCCTCCTCCTGCTGCTCCTGAGTAACAGGCTTCAATACCTGTGTGCCTTCCTCCTGCTGCCCCGGAGTAACAGGCTCCAATAGCTGTGTGCCTTCCTCCTGCTTCCCCTGAGTAACAGCCTCCAATAGTTGTGTGCCCTCCTCCTGCTGCTCCTGAGTAACAGGCTTCAATACCTGTGTGCCTTCCTCCTGCTTCCCCCAGAGGAACAGGCTCCAATACCTGTTTCCCCTCCTCCTGCTGCTCCTGAGTAACAGGCTCCAATAGCTATGTGCCCTCCTCCTGCTGCTCCTGAGTAACAGGCTCCAATACCTGTGTGCCCTCCTCCTGCTGCCCCTGAGTAACAGCCTCTAATAGCTGTGTGCTCTCCTCCTGCTGCTGCTGAGTAATTGGCTCCAATAGTTGTGTGCGCATCTCCTGCTGCTCCTGAGTAACAGGCTCCAATAGCTATGTGCTCTCCTCCTGCTGCTCCTGAGTAACAGCCTCCATTGGTTGTGTGCCCTCCTCCTGCTGCTCCTGAGTAACATGCTCCAATAGCGCTGTGCTCTCCTCCTGCTGCTCCTGAGTAACAGCCTCCAATAGTTGTGTGCCCTCCTCCTGCTGCTCCTGAGTAATAGGCTCCAATAGTTGTGTGCCCTCCTTCTGCTGCTCCTGAGTAACAGGCTCCAATAGCTATGTGCCCTCCTCCTGCTGCTCCTGAGTAACAGGGTCCAATACCTGTGCGCCTTCCTCCTGCTGCCCTTCAGTAACAGTCTCCAATACCTGTGTGCTCATACTCTGCTGCTCCTGAGTAACAGGCTCCAATAGTTGTGTGCTGTGCTCCTACTGCCCCTGATTAACAGGCTCCAATAGATGTGCTGTCCTCCTGCTGCTCCTGAGTCATAGGCTCCAATAGCAGTGTGCTCTCCTCCTGCTGCCCCTGAGTAACAGGCTCCAATAGGTGTGTGCTCTCCTCCTGCTGCCCCTGAGCAACAGGCTCCAATAGTTGTGTGCTCTCCTCCTGCTGCCCCTGAGTAACAGGCTCCAATAGCTGTGTGCCCTCTTCCTGCTTCCCCTGAGTAACAGGCTCCAATAGCTGTGTACCCTCCTCCTGCCATTCCTGAGTCATAGGCTCCAATACCTGTGTGTCCTCCTCCTGCTGCCCCTGAGTAACAGCCTACAATAGTTGTGTGCCCTCCTCCTGCTGCTCCTGAGTAACAGGCTTCAATACCTGTGTGCCTTCCTGCTGCTGCCCCTGAGTAACAGGCTCCATTAGCTGTGTGCCTTCCTCCTGCTTCCCCTGAGTAACAGCCTCCAATAGTTGTGTGCTCTCCTCCTGATCCTCCTGAGTAACAGGCTCCAATAGCTGTGTGCCCTCCTCCTGCTGTTCCTGAGTAACAGGCTTCAATACCTGTGTGCCTTCCTCCTGCTTCCCCCAGAGTAACAGGCTCCAATACCTGTGTCCCCTCCTCCTGCTGCTCCTGAGTAACAGGCTCCAATATCTATGTGCTCACCTCCTGCTGCTCCTGAGTAACTGGCTCCAATACCTGTGTGCCCTCCTCCTGATGCCCCTGAGTAACAGCCTCTAATAGCTGTGTGCTCTCCTCCTGCTGCTGCTGAGTAACAGCCTCCAATAGTTGTGTGCCCTCCTCCTGCTGCTCCTGAGTAACATGCTCCAATAGCGCTGTGCTCTCCTCCTGCTGCTCCTGAGTAACAGGCTCCAATAGCTATGTGCCCTCCTCCTGCTGCTCCTGAGTAACAGGCTCCAATACCTGTGTGCCTTCCTCCTGCTGCCCTTCAGTAACAGTCTCCAATACCTGTGTGCTCATATTCTGCTGCTCCTGAGTAACAGGCTCCAATAGTTGTGTGCTGTACTCCTACTGTACCTGATTAACAGGGTCCAATAGATGTGCTCTCCTCCTGATGCTCCTGAGTCATAGGCTCCAATAGCAGTGTGCTCTCCTCCTGCTGCCCCTGAGTAACAGGCTCCAATAGGTGTGTGCTCTCCTCCTGCTGCCCCTGAGTAACAGGCTCCAATAGCTGTGTGCCCTCTTCCTGCTGCCCCTGAGTAACAGGCTCCAATAGCTGTGTGCCCTCCTCCTGCTGCCCCTGCGTAACAGGCTGCAATAGCTGTGTGCTCACCCCTGCTGCTCCTGAGTAACTGTCTGCAATATCTATGTGCCCTCCTCCTGCTGCTCCTGAGTAACAGGCTCTAACAGCTCTGTGCTCACCAGCTGCTCCTGTGTAATGAAACTGAAGGACTGAATGGCCTTTTGACATTCCAATCAGTTCGTATTGACTGAAAATCTTTCTGATTTTTTTGTAAAATACCATCAAAATCAGAATGTTGCATTTATATTTTATTTCTCATTAACTCAGCAATCGTGTTCACTGACTCTGCTTTTGTTATACTGGTCTGAGAAGCTGAACGGGTAACAGTTTCAAGAGGCTGATCAGTTCCTCCTGTCCCTCTGTAACAGGCCGAAAGGCCTATGTCTTCCTATGTCTCAATAAAAGGCACTTGGGGACAGAATTGTTTCTCCCTGTTCCTGAGCAGCAATTTCAATGTGCTGAATGGTGCCTCGAAGTTATGAAATGGTTTGATGCCAGGGCATTTCAAACTACGAGCAGCATTACTCAAGTATCTAGAAACTTCCCTACAAGGCATTTTATGCAACTGATCTGTCATTCTATCCATGTCTCCTTTTTACAAACAGGATGGAACATATACAACCCAGCAATGTTCCAGCAATACTCCGACATATAAGGAAGAAAGATTTAAAAAGATTGAAAGATTTATGATCTATCCCTCGGCAACAGTCATCCACTCAGTCCAGTCTGAGTAAATGTTCCCCTTTATTGGGATGTGTAAAATGAGGTAAGGAACTGGTTAACTGACGCTGTTTGTTTGGTGACTGTGATGAATGTCAGTCTCCAGAGATTGTATTTATCCCAGTGGAGGGTTTACATATTTTAATGATAAAATGGACACCGTTAAATGTGTTATCCCATAGTATGAGTGGGTGTCTCACCGACAGCACTCACAGGGATCAGCAGCTGCAGAGACAGGGGAATGGGAGATCTGACTCTGAGAACTTTAGACTGGAATGTAACAACAATGGACAGGAGTTTATCCTATTATGTATGGATTCTTTCTACATATCATTCCTGGCCATTACCATGGCGGATCGAATATGGACTTTACATTATTCAATATTTTTATTATCCTACCCTGGCTATTATTGGTGTACCTGGTAAGTTTCACTGTCCATTTATTATTTGCATTAATCATGTGTGACTGTATTATTTTTCTTTACATTTACTCTACTGTGTAAACATTCACTCTCCAAACCACCACGAACGACTTTCCTTCATTCCTTCGGGCACTGTGCCTTGTCGGACCTACTCAGTTTCAGCTATAGAACACAATTCATTGTATCACAGCCCTAGTTCAATATTGAAAGCTTGGAGGTCACTGTCTTCTGTTCTGGTTACAAACACCATTTCGTTCCTCTGACTTCATCTCATCCCTGGCCATTATCTGAGGCTGAAACAGACGAGTCACAACTATGGTGATCCCTTTGTCCACGAGCTGATTCCGAACCCATATCTGAACCATTCCTATTTGTAATTGTTAACGTCTCCTGAATATACTTCACTGGCTTATTCTATCTGCGATTTGAACCCTGAGCTATGAAATGTAGTCTTAATGATCCCAATAATCTGCTGCTGACACTCCCAAATTCAAACCTGCAAATCTGAGTCGACATTCCAAGGCTCGGTTCTCACCTCACACCAAAATCCCATCATTTCTTTGAGGATCGATTTATATTTTTGCTGGGTCTGGCAATGCCTTTAATTTAATATTTTGAACCACATCGTTTCCTCTGTCTGTGGCACAATCCTCAGTGTCTCTATATTGATTACCCAAACCCTTGTCACTTGTTCTCATTTAAACTGATTCCGTCCATGTGTGTTCTCTCTCAAACAATTTTCAAATTTATCGCCACCAAAACACACACATACGCATACACATACACACTCTCTCTCTCTCTCTTTCTCTCTCTCTCTATATTTTCCAGCAACACATTTTTAAGCTCTGATCTCCAGCATCTGCAGTCCTCACTTTCTCCCAGTTTATGGAGTACTCCACTAGCATGGTCTGCACAGCTCTCCATTCTGGCTAGTTCCTTGTCCCAGCTTATGATATCTGGGTTGGTTCTGTGAGGCCGATTCGGATTTTGATGTAACGAAGCATTTCAACTGATCTGCCAATGTTTTCATTTGATGTTCTCATTTTTGTGATTGGACCCACCATTGTCTCACTTCTCCAGTTATTCTCACTCCCCTGTCTCCTTATCCATATTTTCGCAACATGTTATCAGTTAATTAATTGTTTGTTTTTCTGTATCGTTCCCTGGTGTTTTATTTTTGGCTTCTGAGTGTATCGAATGCTGACATTGTGAAGCTCTGAAAGAATGAAATAGTGTGTATTGGGCAGTTGTTCACTTCCTGGTGTGTCCCATGTGCTTATCTTTGTTGGACAAGGTGTTCCACTAGCTTTGAGAGATGTACCTGTCCACTCAACGACTGTGTTTGCCGCTCTCAGCTGACCGTGCAGTCAGTAACACGAGGGAACCCCGCGACAACCATTATAAAGGACAAGGCATCTAACTTGTAACTGAGGAGCTTCTGACTGTCTCCTGTTATTGAAACATTAGTGGATGGGCTTGGGATGGTTTGCAGGAGGTCGTGCTGTGAGCTGACTCTCACATTCAGAGAGACCTGATGATTTGGTGACCCAAATCTGGATGGAGCATTGCGACTGTAGTTGCAGCATCTGGGTCTGTAACATGAACAACAAAGAATGAGCAGAGATTCAGAGAAGGAAAACTCTGAAACCACGGAGTGAGTGTGTGGGGAAAGGAATCTGCCAAATCTGGCTGTGTCTTAACGTAGGTACACACGCCGTCTCGCTCTCCCCCGACATACACCCATGCACCTCTCCCTCTTCTCCCCGCGCACATTCACACTCCCCTCATCCATACTAATAAATCATATTTTCTCAAAAATATACAATTTGTATACAGTCAGTCAATGCGGTATTTTATAAACTCATACTTTGCAAATAAAATCAGTCTGACTCCAGGAGAAGACAAAGACAGACTCGAAACAAGACCTCACGCCTGTATAACATAGTCTGTCCGGAGGGGTCCATTCCTTTACATCGTTAGTACCTTAAACTATCTCCAGGCGTGACTTGAAATAAATTCTCAGGTTTGCATATTAATCAATCAAAACCTGCACCTCCATTCTAACTGATAAAAGGTTTGGGAGACATCTTCGATGTGTTAAATTCACGTCCATGTGTTGTATAACCCTTTGATCTTTTCCTTATAAATTATATGTCTAAGGTCTTCTGCTCTCACTAACACCTGATGAACGAAGAGCGGGACTAAAGCTTGTGTTTTTCAAAATAAAACTATTGGACTATAACCTGGTATCTTGCCATTTCTAACGTTGTCCAACCCAGTCCAAACCAGCACCTCCATATCATAGCTTTTGTTCATTAGCGCCTCTCCAACAAATTACATTTTCCTTATCCCATTTGCTTTTGTTTTGCATATTAACCTTTTGTGAGGCACGTTACGCAATGCCTTCAGGAAGTCCAGAACTAAGACATCAATAGGATCCCCTTCATCCACCATGTTTGTCAGATTTTTTGTTAAAACACAAGTCAAAAAAAAACCTGACTTATCCTTCAGTAAATCATGTTGACTGCGATGGATTGTGGTTTGATTTGAACATTTCCTGTTTTTAATTCCTTAATTACTGATTTTAACAATTTGTCTTCAATTCCCAATCGTTTGTTCATCCCTTTTCATTCCCTAGTGAAGTTGGCTATTCGAAGTTCTTCCCTTTCTATAACCTCGACATTCCCTTTCAATTCACAAGGTTGTAAATGATCTGCTGCAATTGCTGTGTAAGAGGCAAGAGTGGCTGAATGGACTCATTCTGTTCCTGCTTTACACACTTGATGGGTTGAATGTCCTCCTGGTTTTCCTACATTATAGTCTCGATGGACTGAATATCCTCCCAGTGTTCCTTCATTATCTTCTCGATGGCTTGCATGTCTTGATCCTGTTCCTGCTGAAGCCACTCAAGGTCTCAATGTCCTTCTTCTGTTGCTCAGTGACAGGTTTGGGGACTTACGGAATCTCCCTGCTGTTAAGTCACATTTCGAGGGCTGAATTGTGCAGGCACGTTGTGATGCCCACAATGAGTAGCTCAGTGGTTAGCACTACTGCCTCATAGCACCAGAGATTCGGGTTCAATTTCAGTCAGGAGTTACTGTCTCACATTTTCCTTGTGCCTGCAAGGGTTTCTACTCCAGTTTCCTCCCAGCCCCACGATGTGCAGGTCAGGTGCATTAGTCAAAGAAAATGCCAGGTAACAGAGATTGGGTGGGGAGCAGGGGGGTATAGTGTGATTTAAATGTGGTGGTCTTCGGAGGATTAGTTTGCTGTCGATGGGTCAAATGGCCTGCTTCCACGTTGTAGGAATTCTACGTTTTACACCTTCATTGCACAAATCAGTTGGGGGAATAATCTCTGAGTTAATTCCAATCTCCCCAGTGAGGAGATAAATTCTGTACACACTGCTCCAGATGTGGTCTCACCGAGATCCTGTACATCACCAGCAGCACTTCACCAGCCTGCTGTAAGGTTCCCATCCAGGTTAGAGCAGTCTCAGTTGTTTGGGGGAATACACAGCATTGTTGAAAGATTATTGTCCTTCTCTACTTCACCAGCATAACTGGAGATCTGGTGAAAATGTCATAATGACACTTGAGAGAAATGGGTAGGATGTGGTGAGATGACATCAATGTTGAGATATGCCTCACCAAACATCTAGCCTGAACCTGCCATTAATCTCCCCAGAGCCCATGTCACTCAGATTCCAAAGAATCTGGTAAGGTGGAGCTCAGAAACAGCAAGCAGAAGCAAACATTTATGGGAGTTATACCTCAAAGCCAAAATTGTGATACAAATGCTGTTTATATTGCAGAACAGGAAATTACATATCCAAGTTTTGTGGGTACTACAATAAAAATGGGTAGCTTCAAGTCATATCGGAACAGTGTTAACCCAAGTGAATTTTAATGCTGGGGAAATGGATTTCATGAGGGTGTATGAGATGGGTTGCTTTAACAGTATTTTCAGCACCAGCTAGAGTTCAGACTGTTTTGAAATTGGTGTTGTGTGATCAGAGAACAGAAAAAAATGACAGGGAAACTAACCAGTTACTTAGTGTCTGTCTTCATGGAGGAAATAACAAGTGATCATGGGACTTGTGTAACTAAACGCTAAAATCATCCATATCAGTGATGAGGTAGTATTTGAAAACATATGTGGATTGAGGATTGATAAGTCTGACAGACTCGATGTAATTCATACTGAAATTTCAGAGAAAGCAGCAGTGCATAGATTGATTGCATTGAGGATCATTGTATTTTTCCATGTCCCATTTGGAAGATAATGAATGCATTCCAAGGATTTAGGAAAGAAAGAGGAGAGCGAGAGTGGAGACCTACAGAGCAGCTAACCTGTTATCCACAGTAGGGAATCTGTTGAAATTTATTAAAAAGAATCTGATATTGCACAATTAGAGAACAATAGCAAACGTCAAGAGAATGATGCTAGATTTCTGATAGGGTAGTCAAAATTTGCAAACTTTTTGCTTGAAGGTAAGCCTTGTGAATGTAAACAATGGAAAACCAGTGAATATGCTATAGTTGGATACTCAGGAGGATTTTCAAGAACTCATGCAGTAAGTTAACAGAGAAAAAAAAGTACACTAGGAGAAACATACGCAAATTGAGCAAGGTAAAAGTTAGGTTTGATTTTGTTTAAAGAGAATCAGTATATAGGCGGTGTAGAGCTCCATGCTCTCTCTCCACGGATGCTGTCTGACTCACTGTGATATCTACCACGTGTGGGTTTAAGTACAGATTGCAGATTCTACAGTAATTTATTCCGACTAGAAGTAAAGATATTCTGCGCGAGTTACACAGAGTGTTGGTGAGACTGTACATGAAGTATTGTTTACAGATCTGATGTCCTAATCTAATTAAAATTTCTGGCAGAAGAGAGTCTATGCTCCTGTGATTGCATGGTGTGAATATGAATTCGTCGGTTTCTGAAGAGATTATTAACAAGAGTTATAAGTGTGAACTGTCAAAGGAAAAGGTAAGAGAAAACAAGTGCAACTTTGTTACAGTCTGAACCCAGAGAATGCAGCATTACAGCAGGGAAGTGACAGAACTGTGAAGCAAATACATTAGTTCTGTCTTCACAGAAGAAAAAAAAACAAACAAGTCAAATCTTCCCAGCAATACTGGGAAACCTTAATCTCGAGGGATAAAGAATGAGATTAATAAATAAATGTATTGGGATAAATTATTGGGACTTAAAGTATGGTTGAACTCAGCATACAGATGGAAGGTAAGAAAACAAAATCCAACACCAGAGTATTGTGCTTAAATAAAGGAGACTACGATAGAATGAGGGAGGAGTTAGCTAAAGTTGGTTGAAAGAAAAGACTTTAAGGTGGAACTGTTGATGAACACTGGCTGGCTTTCAATGCAATTTTTCCAAGTGCTCAGTAACAGTATATAAGAGGGAAATGGAAGGATTGAAGGAAAATGGTAATCTGTCGTGGATGTCTCAGAAAATAAGGGAAGCTATCAAATAACTGGCATAAATAATGACAAAGACCACTGGGAAACTAAAAGACTTGGAAAAATATTAACGTCAAAAGAAAGCAACAAAAAAAATCAAAAACATCAGGTAGATTATGAGAGTAAACTACCTCAGAATATAAAAACAGGTGCCAAAAGATTCTATAAATAAATAAAACAATAATAGTGGCTAAGGTAAGCAATTTTCCTTTAGAGGGTGAGAAGTGAGATTCAGTAATGGGGTATGAGCAAATGGCCGAGGATTTGAGCACATATTTTGTCGATCTTGTCTGTGACATGCATTAGTAACATGCCAGTAATTGTCAATGCGATGAAGGTAGGTGAGGACCTGGAAACAATCATTCCCACGACAGAGATAGTGTTGATCAATCTAATGGAGCTAAAGGTAGATCAGTCTCCTGGCTCTGATGGAATGCATCACAATTTACTAACAGAGGTAGTGGGAGAAATAATAAATGCATTTGTGGAAATCTTTCTAAATTCACTGGACTCTATTGCACTTCCAGCAGATTGGAAAACAGGAAATTAGACGCCACTGTTTAAAAAGAGATGTAGACAAAGGTGGGGAACTATAGACCAGTTAGCCATTAAGTGTCGTGGGGAAAATATTTCAATGTGTAATCAAGGAATAAATAGCAATGCATCTCGACAGGAATCGTCCCATTGGGCTGACATAGGATCAGTTCATGAAAGGAAAGTCATGCTTAACTAATTTACTAGAAATCTATGAAGACATTATGACCACAGGGACCCAGTAGATGCGGTGTACCGAGATTTACAAAAGGCATTCGACAAAATGCCGCCAAAAAAGCTGCTGCATAAGGTAAAGATGTGTGGTATTCCGGGTAATGCATGAACATGGATAGAGGATTGGATAACTAACAAGAAGCAATGAGTGGGAATAAATGAGTGTTTTCTGGTTCCTGCTCATTGACTAGTGGTATGCCTCAGGGATCAGTGCTAGGATTACAATTATTCACAGCTTACATGGACGATTTGTAGTTGGACATCACGTGTAGTGTTTCAAAGATTGCAGATAATACTAAAATGAGTGTCAGAGCAAAGTGTTCAGTGGAATGTTAAACTTTACGAAGGAACATAAATAATTAAGCTAGTGGGCAAAGGTCTGGCAGACGGAGTACAATTGTAATAAATGCAAAGTCATCCATTTTGGTCGGAATACCAGTGAAAAGGACTATTGCTTGCATGCTAAAACAAATACAGCATGTTTATGTGCAGAGGGACTTGGGTGTCCTTGTGCATGAATCACAGAAGTTGGTCTGCAGGTGCAACAAGTAATTAACGAGGCAAATAGAATTGCTAAAGGGATTGAGTTTAAAAGCAGGGAGGTTATGTTGCAGCTGTACAAGGTGCTGGTGAGACCACACCTGGAGTATTATGTGCAATTTTGGTCTCCTCACTTGAGGAATGATGTCCTGGCACTGCGGTGGATACAGAGGAGGTTCACTAGGTTGGTTCCGGAGTTGAAGGGGTTCACTTATGAGGAGAGACATAGTAGACTGTAATTATATATTGATTGGAATTTGAAAGAACGAGGGAGGATCTGATAGAAACATATATAATTATGAAGGAAATAGATCAGATAGAAATAGAGAGGACGTCTCCAGTAGAAGGTGAAACTAGGAAAAGAGGGCAACGTCTCAAAATTAGGTCGAGCAGATTCAGGACTGAATTCAGAAGGAACGTCTTGACCAAGAAGTTTGTGAATCGGTGGAATTCCCTGCTGAGTGAAATAGTTGAAGCTTTGTCATTGAATGTGTTTGAAGCTTAGATAGATATTTTTTTGAGAAGTAAAGGAACTAATGGTTGTGGTGAGCGGACGGGCAAGGAGAACTGAGGGCATGAAATGATCAGCCATGTTTTTATTAATTTTCCTAGTTCTTATGTAATGGGTCAACATGAAATGGGAATCATATTTGAGAAAATGACTGGTCTATACATACGGTGAAGCAATGGATGCAGTGCATTTGGATTTTCAGAAAGATTTTGGTAAAGATTCTGGCCTCGTATGCAAAGTAAAATGTTAGAGGTTTGGCCCTAAAATATGAACATGATTTTATAATGGGAGAGCTGACAGGAAACAGTGAACAGGAATAGAACATTCTGTTTTGAAGTGCAAGGATCTTTGGTGTCGCAGGGATCGTTGCTTTGGCTCCAGCTATTCCCAATACATCACAAACATTTGGTTGAGAGAATCAAATACAGTAACCCAGACTGTTGACGGCACTAAATGATGTCGGATGGTGAGTGGGCGAGGAGTATATTAAAGAAACGCTCTAAAGTGATTGAGACAAGTAGAGTGAAGGGGCAAATGCGTGGCAGATGAAGAGCAATGGGAGTGGATGTGACGGTGTGTATATTGGTGGAAACAATAGAACAGCAACCGATAATTTGAAAATGGATTGGGCGAAACATTTTGATCTTTAAAGTGATTTATGCCTTTTTTGGTCTCTTCTGCGCAGACCTCCATGGTCAGTGCAGGGCAGTGAGTTCTGAAGCCATGAGGCAACACTGGGAATGAGATTGGCACACTAACCAGTGTACACAAACACACCAAGTAGGTAGCTGTAGCATAGAAAAGTTCAGGATCTCCCAGTACAACAGTCATGAAAGCAATATTGCAAAAACACAAAACAGGTAGGAAGGTAAAGGCTGTGTTGACTATCATTTCAGGGGGATTTGAACACAAGAGTAAGGGTGTATTACTGCAACTGTACGGGCCCTTGGGGAGACGCCCATCTCGAAACTTTTTGCAGTATTGTGTGCAATGTTGGTCTCCTTACTTAATAAAGGACAAACCTGACATTGAGGGAGAGCAGTGAAGGATGACCAGACTGATCTCTGGGATGACAGACTTGCTGAGGGAGCAGAGTTTGGGGCGACTGGACCTGTATTCCTTGGGCTTTAGGAAAATGAGTGGAGATCTCAATGAAATATTTAAAACACTGACAGGGCGAGACAGATTGGAAGCAACGATGATCATTCCTCTGGCTGGGTTGTCTAAAACAAGAGGTCACAGAATTAGGTACAGGCAGGCTGCTCTGTACTAAGATGAGAGTGGTGACCCTGGGAAATTCTATACCGCATCAGGCTGTGGAAGCTTAAACACGGGATATAAATAAGGATTTCTAGACACTAAAGGGATCAGGAGACAGCTGGGTACGGCTGTCACAAGCTCAGAGATATTAGGAAGGAGGTCTCTGCGGGGTCAATAGGACTGTGTTTCCCATTCACTTTTCTGATACTGAGGCTGCAGCTGGGTGTTCTGACGGTTTTACCCTTTCAAACCTCGGAGCACATCAGTACAATTTAGTGTCTTGCTTGACCGGTTTAAAGACCATTGAACAGTTGACCACATGTCTGTGTGTCTGGAGTCACTTTTAGGCCAGGCCAGGAAAGCATAGAATTTACCTGAACAGAATTCACTTCCATGAAGTGCATTGGGGAAGCAAATTGAAGTTTACAATCGACATTGATTTCAGGATCACTGTTACTGACACCAGATTTTAAATCTCGATATTTTATTAATTGTTTTGTTAACTTCCAGCAGCTGCCTGACAATTAGCCTGATCTGGATTAATAATCCAGTGCCATTTCCACAGCAGCACCATCTCCACATGAGGACCTATTGGAAACCACACTGAGCAGGTAGTCAGAATAATCTCCATTACAGCCTCACAGGTCCTATTCATCTTTAAAGCAAGCATCCATCTATCAAAATGCCTATGTTTAATTCTTTCAAACTCATCATAAGTTTGACCTGTTTACTTCTTAATGTTTCTGAACTGCTGTCTACATGTCTCTGGTACCAATTCATGAGCACTTAAAATAGCTTGTTTGACATCTTCAGGGTCTCTTGACCGTTCATCTGACATCGGAGCAAATACCTCACTCGGCCTGGCTACCAGTTTAGTCTGAACTAGCATTACCCATCATTACTTGGACCATTCTATCTACTTAGCCAAGTTTTCAATGAAACAAAGGAGGCTTCAAAATCTTTATCATCAAAATGTGACAGCGTTTAGACATAGCTGTATGTATCTCCAATTGCCTTTTAATCTCCATCCCGTTACTTTGACTTTGTTGACTAAATCGTACCTTCAAGTTCAACCTCTCGCTCTTTTTGCTCAACTAAAAACTTTTCAATCTTCTTCTCTCTATGCTCAGATACGAACCTTCTCCTTCCCTTTTCTCCGTCTCCCTTCTCTCTTGCTTTCTGTTTCTTCTCTCTCTTTCTCTCTTCCGTTGTTTATCTTTAAACTCCATTTTCCTCAATTATAATTTAAGTTTTTCTCAGTCTACTGCGCTTATCTGTTTCTCTGATACACCTTAGCATTTGAGTAATTTCCTGACAATTTCAGCTTTACATTTGTCCTTGGTTAAACGCAAATCTATGTTCTTTACTAATTCTAAAGGTTTGGCCTTTATTTTTCTTTCTAAACTTCCTTGGAAAAATTGAGAATCATCTTCAAACCCCTCTTAATTTTTTTTAAGAAATTGTTTCTCTCACTTTTAATTTAACCATCAACAAGTCTTCGAAATTGAATCAGTTGTCTTACTGACGTTTTATTTAAAGATCTCGGACACCAACATGCAAATGTTTTAATATACTGTGCATTTTCTCATACCTCAAATCTATTCAAATCTACCCAAATGACAGTTTGGATCTGCCTAAACCTGTTGTAATCGCGGACGAAAGCCCTCAAACTGTTACAACACAGGAT
Source organism: Chiloscyllium punctatum (assembly GCF_047496795.1). Classification (NCBI taxonomy): domain Eukaryota; kingdom Metazoa; phylum Chordata; class Chondrichthyes; order Orectolobiformes; family Hemiscylliidae; genus Chiloscyllium; species Chiloscyllium punctatum. The sequence continues at coordinate 433,914 of NW_027309877.1, forward strand.
TAACTGCTCTCCTAATTTAAACCAGCCACACAGAAAGGTTCACCTCATGTCCTAATATCTTAAGTGTCGAGAGGCAAAGATCCATTTACACAGTCACTATTTAAAGTAAAATTAACAATTTTGTTATTTAAGTCCAACAGAGAATAATAAAATGAACAACTGTTTAGAAATCCCGTGGGTCAAACGTATCTTTTACCTCCCACTCTACAATACTAGTCTGCTGAAACAAAACCCCCAATAAAGGTTTACAAAAAATATCATCATGTTTCAAAACCAGTCAGCTTTGTCGATTTTCCTTTGTAGACTTTGTCTATAGATTTTACTCACGGTCAGCTTTGATGTTCTGCTGTGCAAACTTCTTCTAGACAGCTGCCTACAGGAAGCTCTTCAACTCGCTGTCTATCTTTGTGGATGTCTTTAGCAGTTCTCCCTGTAAATGTTCAAAATATCCAGTTTCATACAACAATGCATCGGATAATTTCATTGATATTGATGCGATCAAATACATTATATTTCAATCTCGATTTGATTTCAGTCTGTTGGTGCATAATTTAAATTGTCTGGCTGAATTTGTATTTGATTTTGTTCCATGGCAACTCAGCATCACTATTGGTTTCACAGACAAATGTTACATTTTAAATTCTTTCAGAACACGTTGTGCCAGCTTCCTGTCTCCCTTAACGGGAAAGTATACCTCTACACCTTCATAACAATATCTTTTTTTCTGCCCTGCATAGCTTTTCATAAATTTGATCAACTTAGCAAGTTCACATAAATGTATTTTCTGTTCCGAAAAAGACCCATCTTCTCTCATCCTTCCATTACTTATTTCCTTCTTTCCAGTTGTCATTCCAATTACTTAAAATGTTACTGGCATTCTTCGACAAAGTATTACATTGTGTGTGTGTGTGTGTGTATAGTGTGTGTGTGTGTGTGTGTGTGTTTTTCGCTTGTGAATAATCATCTTTAGTTGCACTAAGACGAAAGAATGAGATGTAATCACACCCATATGAAGGAGTAAAAGTGCAACGTTTCCAAGTTTTCTGATATCAAAAAAGATGCTAAAAATCTCCTTTATTCATTGATTGGGAAAGTGAACAAATGACGTTCAAGGGCCAAACAGAAATAATTTACTGAACCTTCACTGGGGTCATCGAATGACCAGATACTTAATTTTCTCCTGGGAGTTTAAATTCAGCTTTGTTTGAAGTCTGAGTTACATAATTTTTTTTATCAAAATGCAATCATAATCGGTGACAAAAACAGACGTTGTTGGAAATGCTCAGTAGTTTTGGCAGTATCTGTTGTGAGAATGAAGATTGAACATAGCCTAGTGGAATGAGTCTGGGTTGTTTACTTTTTGCCAATAGTGTTCAGCGACGTGCCGGTTAGGTACATTGGTCATGGGTAAATGCAGAGGAATAGAGTAGGGGAATGGTTCAGGGTTACTTACTCTTCGGAGGCTCAGCATGGACGTGCTTTGTGAAATGGCCTGCTTCCTCACTGTAGGGATTCTATGATTCTATGATTTCTTCATAAAAAGGGAGGTCGGTGCCAGGATCAAGAATGCCTCCGAGCATGCGCCAGGCATATTGAATTGGGAAGGTAAACAGCCAGCGGTCGTCGTTCACATTGACATCAATAACATAGGTAAGAAGAATGGAAGGTTGAAAGGTCCTGCAAAGAAAGTTCCGGGACAGGTGGGAACTGTACAAAAATGAAAGTGTGCACCTTAACTGGAGGGGCACTAACATCCTGGAAGGGAGGTGTGATCGTGCAGCTCAGGAGGCTGGGAACCAATTCAGCAGGTCAGAAACTGAACAGAAAGTAGATGGTGGTCGAATAAACAGGCAGTGCCGGTACAATGACCATGCTGAGGTAAAGAATAATAACTATTTAAAAATATGAGTAGAAAGTTGGAGTAAATGATAGGCTCACTGTTATTCGGTTGGAGATCCTATGCACAAAAGTATTTTAAAAAAAGACATATCAATGGAACTTATCTAAAAAAAAACTTTTAACTAAAAGCGTGCAGTATTTGGAATCAAATTAATGAGCTGACAGCTCAAACAGAGATAAATAGATATGGCATTGTGGGAATTACTGAAACGTCGTTACAGGAAGGTCAGGACTGGGGTGTTAAATGTCCATGGGTAGAGTAGATGGAGTGTCTGTGTTAGTCAAGGGTCTTGTCAAGGTTGTATTAAGAAATGATATTAACACGTGGGACAAAAATGATGAATCAGTCCGGTTTGAAATAGAATACATTGAAAGAAACCCATTGGGATGAGCATTTCCAGCCCAGAAACCCCCATCCCGGCAAACTACTTTCAAAGTAGGGAATAGCATGAACCAGGGAATAATGATGGCTCGAGACAAGGGCACACGAGTGATTATGGGTAATTTGAACATGCATATTGACTGGATTAATCAATTTGCAAGGGGAGACACAAAGAACGACTCATCGAATCTATAAGGGTTTATTTCTTCGATTAACGTATCATGGAACCAACCAGAGAACCGACTTGGTATTATGTAATAAGGAAGGAGTGATAAATCATATTGTCGTAAGGATTATCTTAGAAAGAGTGGCACAGCATGCTGGAGGTTCACATTCAGATTGAAACAGTGAAGACAGTCACATACGAGAGGTTTAGTGTTGGGCAATGACAACTTTACTGGCCTGAGGAAGCGATTTGCCCAAGTAGACTTGGCAAAAACATTAAAGTGCAGGACAGTTGAATAACAGTGCTAACTACTTCGGGAGATAATCAAGACACCTCAATTGAAGTGCAATCCTTAGTGGAGAAGGAATTGTAAAAAGATGAAAAGTGATCCATAGCTTAACAAGGAAGTCAACAATAACAAGACAGTGATGACCTGGCTGTATTATCGCCGACTGCTCATCCAGATTTTGTTCTTGGGACTCAGGTTCAAATGTTGTCACATTCAATGTGAACCTGAAATTAAGAGTCCATTGATGATCATGAAAGCATTGCTTTTTGTTAGAGACAGCCAAATATTTCACGAGTGTCCTTTAGATTAGATTGCTTACAGTATGGAAACAGGCCCTTCGGCCCAACAAGTCCACACCGCCCCGCCAAAGCATAACCCACCCATACATCTACATTTACATTTACATTTACATTTACCCCTTACCTAACACTATGGGCAATTTAGCATGGCCAATTCACCTGGCCTGCACATCTTTGGACTGTGGGAGGAAACCGGAGCACCCGGAGGAAACCCACGCAGACACGGGGAGAATGTGCAAACTCCACACAGTCAGTCGCCTGAGGCGGGAATTGAACCCGGGTCTCAGGCGCTGTGAGGCAGCAGTGCTAACCACTGTGCCACCGTGCCGCTCCCTTCAGGGAGGGAAACCATCATTCCTACCAGGTCTCACCTATGTATAACTTCAAACCCACACAAATTTGGTTAAATCTTAACTGCCCTCTCGGGATAGACAATAAGTTCAGTCTAACTGAGTGACTCCCTCATCCTATGAATAAATTAAAGAAAAACGCTTTAAATACCAGCAAACGGTTACTAAAAACTACATCAAAATGGCTATTAAGCAAAATGTGTAGAAAGCATAAGAATTGATAAATAACATTTCTCGCAGAAGACAAAAAGGAAAAGAATGTTAAAATTAAATATTGGCGTCTTAGTGGATGAAAGCAGCGAGATTAGATTACTTACAGTGTGGAAACAGACCCTTCGGCCCAACAATTCCACACCACCACACCGAAGTGCAACCCACCCATACCCCTGCATTTACCCCTTACCTAACACTACGGGCAATTTAGTGTGGCCAATTTACCTGATCTGCACATCTTTGGACTGTGGGAGGAAACTGTAGGAAACCCATGCAGGCACAGGGAGAACGTGCAAACTCCACCAAGTCAGTCGCCTGAGGTGGGAATTGAACCCGGGTCTTTGGCGCTGTGAGGCAGTAGCGCCAACCACTGTGCCACCATGCCATGAGATAATAATGGTAAACTCAGAAATGGCATAGGCAAAACCAACACTTCCTGTTTTCATATGGTTTTTAAGGTTTCTTTTTTAACGCTGTGAAAGTTTGTTTCCGTTTCGAAAAATTAATCATTTTAAAAAAAAATAAGGAGTTGTGCCTTCATATCAGAGAGTCTTGTCTGTTTTCTGCTCAGGAGAAGACTTTTCTGCTAGGAATATATTGAAGATGAATATTTATATTGAGTTAATTATTTAAAGGTTTGATTTTATCTATTTTTATATGTTTGATGTGTATATGATTTTGCTTCCATTTTAACATTATTATCTATAGGTAATGAAAGGTAACATATAAATAAGGTGTTGTGAAAAATCCTGCTTCTAGGCATAATGTTATGTAGGCCACAGAGAGTTTGGAGAGAAGATTTAGAAAAAAAAGTACTACCCAGCAAAGCAGTCCGATAAATGGTGACTGTCAGGAAAGGTAAGAAGGTACTTCAATGTCTCCGGCGACTATTCCTCTACCAAAAATATTTTCACTTTTTGGAACTGTTGAAGAAGGTAGTCTTTCTGAGGAAAATGGAAGAGCCATCAGTTATTGGACTGATGGCACGATTTTTATATTAGGCAGGGTTAGAGAAAATTTAGCAGAATTATTTCTACAGTGGGATTTTCAGTCAGGAGCATCAGCAGGAGATTCTGTGGCAGTGAGCATGAGTTTAGGGTGGTTTGTGCTAGGCTTAAGAATGGCTCTAAACTTTTCAAGCACATTGTTAAAGGTGAGACTGAGTAGTCATGGATTGTTGTACATATAGGTAGGAATGACGTTTTAGGGAAAATATTAAAGCAGTACAGGGTGAATTTAAGAGGTGAGGTAGATTAAAAATAAAAAATTAAAAGTATTAATTTGTGGTTTACTGCCAATGCCAGCCCCAACCGGTGGAGGAACGAAAGGTTAAAGGAGAAAAATCAATGGCTGAAGAGCTGGGTTGTTGTTGAGGGATTTAGATTTTTTGAAAATTGGAATTTGTTTTGGAATAGAAAACACATGTTCAAAAAGTATTGGTCTAATCTAAACTGGAAATCAACCAATATCTTAGCAGGGAGATTTGCTCACTCTTTTGAGGGAGACATTATATTGATAGAGAAGGCAAGGGGGTTATTCTAATTGGCAGTGTTAATGGACGGATGGATGGAGAAAGTTATGAATGTGAATAGAGCATGTCCATTAGAAACTAAAGATGAGAGAGTCAGAGTGTACACTAATTCTGAAGCACTAAGTTGCATTTATTTCAATGTAAGGGATCTTATGGGGAAGGTTGATGAACTCAGGGCATGTTTAAGAACATAGAATTGGGGTATCATATTTATTACTGAAAGTTGTTGAAGAGGTGTTCAAGTCGATAGTGTGATGCTGGAAAAGCACAGCAGGCCAGGCAGCACCCGAGGAGCAGGAAAATGGACGCTTCCGGCAAAAGCCCCTCATCAGGAAAGGGCTGTTGAAGGCCTTTTGCCCAAAACATTGATTTCCCTGCTCCTCGGTTGCTGCCTGGCCTGCTGTGCTTTTCCAGCACCACACTCTCGACTCTAATCTCCACATCTGCAGTCCTCACTTTCGCCTGAGAGATGTTCAAGATTGTCAATTCAACGTTCCAGGTGATAGGTGTCATAGAATGGATAGAAAACGTGGCATACAGTGGGTGGAGAGGGGGAGGCCTGCCGTTTTAGATTAAGGGATAAATTATTGGTATTACTGGAGAAGTTATTTCTCAAAAATCATCAGGTAAAATACATGGGTAGTGTTAAAAATAAGAAAGTAAAGGTCACTTTGAAGAGATTGCACTATATGCTCATTTGTGACAAATCGTCCAATCAAAATATATTGATAGAAATTAAATATAAGAAAGGAAAGAGTACGTTGACGTTATTGCACCATATGCTCTCCAACAGTAAGAAATAAATTGAGAAATAGACATGTAGGAAGATCTCGGATATATGTAAGCTGAATAAGGTTGTGGTAATGGGGATTTTAATTTTCTAAAGAAATGATTGGGACTACCATAGTGTTAAAAGGTTGAATCATGAAGAATTTGTCAAATGTGTCGAAGAAAATTTTCTTCATCAGTACGTGGATCATCCGAATCGAGAAGGAGCAAAACGAGACCAGGTTTTGTGAAATAGGCAGGGCAAGCGACTGAAGTGAAAATGCGAGAATACTTTTGGGTCTTGCAATCATAACTATTAGTGGAAAATAATACGCCTTCCATTAATATCATATTTTTGATTTAAGTACCATAATTTTTAATGGCATGGGACAAGGACTGTCCAAGTTTGATGGGAGTAGACTTTTCGCAGGTTTAATAATGTCTGACAAGGGGGAGGCATTCAGTAGTCTGACGACGTGAGTTGGGAGGCTTTATGTTCCTGTTAGCGTGAGGGTAAAGCAGGTAAGGTTAAGGAACCATGGATGACTAAAGTTATTGAGGTTCCAGTCAAAACTAAAAGACAAACTTACTTTAGATCCAGAAAACTTTATTGAATTGAATCTTTTAATCAATATAAAGAGAGTGGGGCACCATTTTGAGAGAAATAAGGAAAGCCCAAAAGAGATATGAGATAGCGTGGGCAGATAAGGTTAATGGTAATTCAAAGATATTGTGTAACTACATTAACAGCAAGACTTAACCAGGAGAGTAAGGCCTTTCAAAGTTCACGAAGGGCATCGATGTGCTGAACCCAGGAGATGGGGAATAAAATTATCCCATTCCTGGTGCAGCAGACAGCAGCAAACACACACACACACTACTGCCTGTATCTCGCATTCATCCAGATTGAACTCTGTCTGCTATTTGTCAGCTGATTGACCCATTTGATCAAGATCTTTTTGTAATCTGAGGGGGTCTCCTCAGTTGTTGGCCCCAATCCTTTCTGTGTCATAACCAATATCATATTCATTCCTTCCCTTACTTGTTAAATCATAACTTTTGATGAACAAGATTATTGTACATTTTCATGGAACAGACCCGACTCCTCCAATCAGTTCAAGCAGGTCTCCCTGACCGTAGATTTGCTAATTGTTGAAGGTAAGTGTATAGTGGATATCGCCAGAGTGAATTAGCTAGTTAGACTGCCGTGTTTTAAACAAAAAGAATTTATTTAAAACATTAAGTAATGAAACAATACCAAGCGAATATTGAATACCCAAATAACCCATCTGATCCGAACCTGACAGGCTTTCCCGACTTAACGATGCTGTTCCAAATTGGTTTCAACATTCCCAATAAACAAACCCCTTGGCACAAAGAGTAAAAATTAAACAAACCAAGCTTACAGGTTACAAATTCAGAGGACAGAAGGATGGGGAGAGCGTCCAGTTTCAACAGTGACTCTGACTTAAATAACCTTCGAACTGACTGAATTGTGCAGGTGGAGAGCTGGTCACGTCCCCTTGATAATACCAGGTTTTTTTTAAGACTTAAAAATCTTCTTCTTGAGGTATTACCAGTTTGGTATAAACCAAAGGACCCCAATGAGCCGTTCAAAATTGAGACATGTTGGAACCGTGGGTCGGTTAGAACCTCTCTGAAACAAAAACCAAGCACAACATAACCTTGTTAAGGGACATTATAAAACTGAATCATTAATATCCAAAGATATCTTCAGTTCTCAAAATAACCAAAAGTAGTGGTTAGTACACAAAAACACACATATGCATTCACTTAGTATAAAAATGCAAACCTGCAGGGCTACATCCAAATTCAGTGTGTGATACATCTACCACTGAGTGTGTCGATCTGTCATTCAAGTTTCCACAATGTTTTGGCAATCAAGACCTGCCACAGGCTCACTTTTCAAACTCTGTGGCTGAAATTACAGGCTCGAGCTAAACAAACTCGCATTTTTGTCCTACAATTTCTCCAAAAGCTTCAATGGGTTATTGTTACAGATGTAGCTAATAATATAAAAACTGAAGTGTTGTCGTGCCAACACAAAGCTCAAAGTCTCTTTCTTAGCTGTTGAATATTTCTACCAATAAATATTTCACTTGATGGATAAATACCAATGAGTCTTTCTATCTTCTCGTCGTCTTCCTGCAGGTGTGCAGCACCGGCACCCACATCACTCGCATTTATAAGACCATAAGACCATAAGACCTAGGAGTGGAAGTAAGGCCATTCGGCCCATCGAGTCCACTCCACCATCGATCATGGCTGCTGGGCACGACAACTCCACTTACCCGCATTTTCCCCGAGACAACAAGAATCTATCAATCTCTGCCTTGAAGACATTTTGCGTCCCGGCCTCCACTGCACTCTGAGGCAATGAAATCCATAGGCCCACCACTCTCTGGTTGAAGAAATGTCTCCGCATTTCTGTTCTGAATTTACCCCCTCTAATACTAAGGATGTGTCCACGGGTCCTAGTCTCCTCACCTAATGGAAACAATTTCCTAGCATCCACCCTTTCCAAGCCATGTATTATCTTGTACGTCTCTATTAAGTCTCCCCTTAATCTTCTAAACTCCAATGAATACAATCCCAAGATCCTCAGCCGTTCCTCATATGTTAGGCCTACCATTCCAGGGATCATCCGTGAGAATCTCCACTGGACACGTTCCAGTGCCAGTATGTACTTCCTGCGGTGTGGGGACCAAAACTGGACACAGTACTCCAAACGGGGCCTAACCAGAGCTTTATAAAGTCTCAGTAGCACAATGGTGTTTTTATATTCCAACCCTCTTGAGATAAGTGACAACATCGCATTCGCTTTCTTAATCACAGACTCAACCTGCATGTTTACCTTTAGAGAATCCTCAACTAGCACTCCCAGATCCCTTTGTGCTTTGGCTTTACGAAATTTCTCACCGTTTAGTAGGTTGTCTGTGCTTTTATTCTTTTTGCCAAAGTGCAAGACCTCGCATTTGTTCACTTTGAATTCCGTCAGCCATTTCCTGGACCACTCTCCCAAACTTTCTAGATCCTTCTTTAGCCTCCCCACTTTCTCAGTACTACCTGCCCGTCCACCTTACTTCGTATCATCGGCAAACTTCGCTAGAATGCCCCCAGTCCCTTCATCCAGATCATTAATATACAATACGAACAGCTGTGGCCCCAACACTGAACCCTGCGGGACACCGCTCGTCACCGGCTGCCATTCTGAAAAAGAACCTTTTATCTCAACTCTCTGCCTTCTGTCAGACAGCCAATCCTCAATCCATCCCAGTAGCTCACCTCGAACACCATGGGCCCTCACCTTGCTCAGCAGCCTCCCGTGTGGCACCTTATCAAAGGCCTTTTGGAAGTCTAGATAGAACACATCCAATGGGTTTCCCTGGTCTAACCTACTTGTCACCTCTTCAAAGAATACCAACAGGTTTGTCAGGCATGACCTCCCCTTAGTAAATCCATGTTGACTTGTTCTAATCAGACTCTGCTCTTCTAAGAATTTAGAAACCTCATCCTTAATGATGGATTCTAGAATTTTACCAACAACCGAGGTTAGGCTAATTGGCCTATAACTTTCCATCTTTTGTCTTGATCCTTTCTTGAACAATGGGATTACAACTGCGATCTTCCAATCATCCGGGACTTTCCACTCACTCCAGTGACTCTTGAAAGATCTCAACCAATACCTCCGCTATTTCCTCAGCCACCTCTCTCAGAACTCTAGAATGTATCCCATCGGGGCCGGGAGATTGATCAATTTTAAGACTTTTTAGCTTTTCTAGCACTATCTCTTGTATAGCCACCTTGAAAGGCTTTGCTTAATCAGATGGAGCTCATACCAAATGTAAGCTGCTTGTCCCACCTTCCCACTAAAGCCTTCCAACTGCGGAATTAGATATGCATCCTTTTTTTTAACTGTATTGACCTTGCGATAGTCCACACATAATCGTTGGGTACCATCTGGTTTCAGTACCATGACTTTGGGTGAGTTCCAGTCACTGTAACTCAGGTCGATTATGTCATCTTGGAGCATGTGTTCAATCCCCTTCTGAACCTGTGCCAACTTTAGAGGATTATGCCTATAAGGATGCTGCTTAATCATAACAGCATGTCCTTATGCACAATTAGGTAATATTTCCCATTTAATTCCTTCATATCTCCCCATATAATACTAACAAATCGATCACGTCATTTTTTTTTCCTCAGAGAGGTTACTCAATAATTTATACCAAATTTAGAAAACTTCCTCATTGTCCACTTTAATTTGAGGAACGTTCAATCCAGAATCCTCTGAACTTGGTTCTTCCTTCTGTCCTGTAATCATTAACACATTCTCCTGTTGCTGTCCGTTCCCTGTCAAAATACCTTTTGAGCATATTCACATGACATACTCTGTGAGATTCCTTTCTGTCTGGAGTCCCTATCAAGTAGTTACCCTCACTCAATATTCTTTCGTATTTGATAAGTTTCACCAGTCCTTGCTTTTCAAGATCCCCCATCACTAGAAGTAACATACATACTTTATCCCCGACAGCAAAATTGCAAATTTTTGAGTTCTTGTCCACTTCCTGTTTAGGTGCATTCTGCAATACTTTTAAATGCCATCTCGCCAACTCCCCAGCGCTTTTTAATCATTCCAGAAAATTTGAGACATAGTCCAACAGTGTGGCCTTTTACTTCTGATTTACTAATTACTCCTTCATCGACTTTAACGGTCCTACCTCTTAATAACCTAATTAAAATGGACAGAATTTGGTCAATTCATTTTGTGCATCTCTGATCACTAAAAGCCCTTACCCCAATGAGCTGGATAATCCTTACCATAAGCATTCAACATGATCGTTAAAGTTTGATGTCACCTTTCTCGTGCTCGCTGCAATTTTAGATGGTTCACAGTAGATTTGAATTGATTTATTACAGAGCTGCCCTTAACTTCCTTGAACTGTTTGGATGTGAAGTTTGAACTTTGGTCGCACTGTATCTCTGTTGATAGTCCATATATATTTAAAAAAGAGTATTTCCTTTACCATCCTTTTCGCTGTGACGTTGCATAATGCAATAGCCTCTGGAAATTTCGTGGATACATCAATTATTGTTAACAAATACTGATTCACACTTTTTTTGTTGTTTGATATAGGGGCCCTAGCCAATCAATTAAACTATTGTAAAAGGTTCCTCAACTGCAGGAATAGTTATTAAAGATGCAGGTTTTATTAACACCTGTGGTTTTCTAATTACCTCACGTGTATTTCACGTCTGGCAAAATTCAACAACATGATGGTGCAGTGTAGGCTAGTAAGAATGCCTTCTATTTTAGACTGTGTTTTCCTCACTCCAAAATGACCTCCACCTGGTAATTCATGCTTCACTTGCAGCTTCTCCTTTCTGTACCCCATTTGCAATTCAATTTGATGAATTTCTGCCCATTTCTCATCTCCTTCAGTATGTGATAGTTTCCATCTCCTCATGCAGACACCATTTTAAAGGTAATAATACTCAGGGATACATTCAGAATCCCTAATGTATATGCCCTTTTGATACAACTACTTTAAAATTTCATCTTTCTGCTATAACTCAATTAGTTTAGCTGAACTAAACATTTGTGCATGATCACCTATTTTCTCCTGTTTTGTCACAACTATCTGATGGAACGAAGTATCTCCTCATGCCGCTTCAGCTTACTTACCTTTACATTTTTTTATCTCTCCTGTTTGAACTCGTGATATTGGGACCTGGTTACCCCACATTCAGAAAACATTCCAAGATAAGGCATTGCTTCAATTGGCTGTGTCTCCAGTGGTTTTTAACCAGAGCAGGCAGCACATCTACCGGTGAATCAGTTGCATACTTTACAAGGAAAAGTTGTATTCCTGGAGCTGAGAGTTTGTCCAGTACTCCTATCACAATTTCTTCACTCTTCACTGGACACTCTATCCTCGCTTAACATAACTATGTGCTTTTTTTTAGTCTCACAGTGAATTCCCTTTAATAGTAACTTTTCTGGAAATAGTCCCTCAGGAATATATATCTCCTCATCTTTCAGCATCACAGACTGAGAGGATCCTGTGTCCCTTAATATTGCATCCTCTGTACCTGCTACTTCTGGCCTATGTGAATAAACTTTCCCTTTGAAGGTATATTTTATAAGCAAGATTCGGCACTTCCTCCTTGACCAATCTCCGATCAGCTTGTACACTCTGATGAAGCTTTCTCGCCTCCATTGTGCTTTCTGTTACCACTCCAACAAAACTCCCAGGCTTATCCTGTTTTCCTACATTTTTTTTTTCCCTAGCGCACCAACAGAGTGATTTCCCGTGACCTAATTTTTTGCAATGAAAACATCGGAGTTTTTTAAACTTCTTTGTCCTCTTCTTGGGTTTCCTTTTTACCCCTATCGTAAGTTATCCTTATGATTTTCACTGAGATCTACATATCCCTTCCCACGTGAGGATTTCTCTTTGCCCCAGTTTACTTACCTCATGGACTGAAATTTAGTCTGGAAGCCAAACTGTGTTTTATGGACCAATTCATAATCTTCAGCCATTTCAGTTGCTAACCTTGCTATCTAAACTCTCTGCTTTCCCACAGGAGTTTGCATTACTTCAGGCAGCGAATTTTCGAATTCCTCCAAAATAGTTACTCTTTAAGTGCATCATAGGTTTGCTTGAATTTTAAAGTTCTTTTCCATCTATCGAAATTACTTTGTTTGAACATTTCAAACTCAATATACGTTTGACCCGGACCACTCCTTAGGTTCCTAAATGTTGTCTATAGTCTTCTGGAACAAGTTCATGTGCATTTGATTTGCATCCTCATACTCCCCAGATCCCTAAGCGTAACGTCAGCCGTCATTTCCATCCTTTTAAGCTGACCTTCCATTCTAAATATCTATCTCTGAAACGCAAACGCGCTCTCTTTTTCTTTTTCTCCTGCTAAACATTTGTTTTTTTTTCTTTTTCTCTTTCCTGGATTAAACCTATTCGTCCTCTTTCTTTTTCTTCTAATTTTAGTTGCAACGCAAACTGTTTCGTTTCTGCTTCTAACACAAGCTGCTTTATTTGCGATTGAAGTTTAATCTTCTGTGCAGATCCCGATGGAGTTTCCAGCAAGTTTGAATGCAGAACTACTGCTGCAATCATCTCATCTTTCCTCACATTAGGAGGCAGCTTCAACTGCGGCTTGTCTACTAATTCTTGCAGCTTGGATTTATGTGCATTTTGTAAAATCCCCAAGGTCGATTCTTCCACCTCCAAAACATCCTTGGTTCCTGCAAGAGCCATTGCTCTCTCAATCTCTGTTTACCAAGACAAATCAACACACAAAATAAGAGACAAGAACACCTGCCACTCGCTGCCTAAATCCTGCAAAGGCCCCCAATATGTTATGGACCAGGCCTGATCCCTCAAAAATGTTTAAGCAAGTAGCCCAGACCGTAACTTTTTTTTTGTTAAAGGTAAGTGTGTAGTGGATATTCGCAGAGTGAATTAGCTGGTCAGACTGCAGTATTTTAAACAAACATTATTTGTTACCCAAATTACAGAATGAAGTGCATGAACTGAAGGGAGAATAGCTGAAAAAAGTATCCTATCCAACCGACGGGCTATCCGGACTTAAGGTTGCTGCATCAAAATACTTGCAACAATCGCAATGAACAAACCCATTAACACAAAGAGTAAATCTGACACAAAATGCTTGCAGTTCATGAGGTCAGAAGTGCAGAAGGAGGGGGTGAGCATCCAATTTCAACAGTGACCCTGACTCAACTCGCCCCCAAACTGAACAGATCTGCCCAGCTACAGAGCTGGACACATCCTTTGATTATGCAGGGTTTTTTTTAAAGAATTGAAAGCGTTCTGCCTGATGCATTAACTGTTATGTATAAATGAAGGGACACTAATAAACCTTTTAAAAAATCAGACATAGTGAAACCTTGGGTCATTTAGAGCATCCCTGAAAATAAAGATCAAGAACAACATAACCCTGTAAAGGGACCAGATTTGTGACAATTTGTGACATTTGGCTTTGAAGTGAATTCAAAAAATGAGTGTTTGTGAGTTAATATAAAACAGTGCTGAAGGGCATTGGGTATTGAAGATACAAGATTGGCTTATTAGAGCAATGAGAGGAATGTCCAGACAGATTCACACTTCCTGTGTATGGTCAGGGCAAATATGCCCACTGTAAATCTATTGGCTGGCGCCTGTTCTGTGGAGGAGACATCAGTACGGTAACTACATCTCGGTTGTTTGTTTTGGGGGTGATGGTGATGGGAGGTTCAGGTGGTTATAACATTGCAAACGGACAACACATCAGAATCATCTAACTTGTGATAGGAAAATATCCTCATTGTCCCTCACCACTAATGTCACGACAGCAATTGGTGGTGGGAGATGTGACCAACAGCCAGTGATGCCAACATTCAATCCAGTCCAGTTCGTATTGTGAACGGAAGGTACCACACTGAAAGGAGTCAACTGGATCTGTTTTTTCAGTGACTGTGACTGAGGTCAGTCTCCATGTATTTTAACTGTGGCACTAGATGTGGCACCCCTCTTCTAATAGTAAGGAGCTTCATGCAATGCTTTATGCCATTGTCGCAGCAGATGCATCATCTCCAACACTAACAGGGATCAGCAGCTGCAGAGACAGTGAGAGGAGAGACAAACATCTGAGAATAGTCTGGAATGTTTCATTTATGGATCAGATTTTAAGAACTCTAGATTGGAATGCTGCAACAATGGACAGGAGTTTATCCTGGTATCTTGCCTATTTTTCCTGGTCTGGGTTCACATTATCACATCGGATATATGGGTTCACTGATGATTATTCATGCGGGCTACTATCCCATGCTCGCTATTGTTGGTGTTCCTGGTAAGTCTCTTCATCTCTATCCATTTGTTAATCCATAAACCATGGTGAACCTCATTGCTATTTCTGTTATCTACATTTGGCAAAGACAGAATCCTTTGTCTTCAGTTTCAAATGCAAATTCCATTCATTACTACAAACTTCTGAACTGCCCAACAAGTTCGTCCACACAAACATCTGAGAACAAGACTGTTCACAATCCCGAAGTACCTTTTGGACCCGAATTGATTTATTTCTTGGTATTCTCTCCATCACCAAATCTGCCCACTACCAGCTCCATAATATCAGCAGTCCCCACCTTGACGTCAGTGCGGATACTAAATAAACCATTATCCATGCCTTGATAAAATTCAGACTTTATGGTTCCAGTTCTCTTACAAGCGCACTTTCCGTTACAAATATGTCAATCACAACCTTGTTCTTGTCTCTAAAGTAAATTCATGACAGGGATAATGTATCAGAGAAGTGATGTCAGCGGATATGTAATTCAGAGGCCCAGGTTACTGCACAAAATACACTGTTTTAAATCTTACCTCAGATATGTCAGAACTTAAATTCAAATGACAGGAATTGGAAATAAACGATAATTTCACGAATATTTCAATAACAGCACCAGCATTTTGACAATACGTTTATCTATAGCACTGATATCCTTTGGTAAAGAAATCTAGCATTATTACCGGACTGTCTTAAGACTGATGTCAGATCCACAACAATGTGATTGGCTCTATACTGTGTCAAAGAATGACCTCACAATAAAGAGCATTTAGTGAGGTCAATAAATGCTGCCCTTACCAGCGATGCAGACATCCCATGTCATAATATTATGGAAGTTTAAATAAAACAAAGAATGATGCAAGAGATCAGAAACAAAAAAAAAGAACGAGAAGCTGCCGCAGTAACTGTTCAGATTTGGCACCTGTGGGTCGAGGGCAAAATAGAATTGACATTTCGAGTTCGCTGACCTACGATCATAACTGAACACAGCTTGTAAATATTGTGATTGATGTTGGTGACAGGGATGTCTATGATGAAGGGGATAAGGAGTGAGTTGAATAGACAGATAAACGAGAGATAAAAGAAAATAAGCAAACAAAGGGTTTGAAGATGATCAGCTGGAATGGAAATTAAAAAACGAGGTTTATCTTATTTTTTTTCTCCTGTTCCCATATTACCGAAAATCAAGCCCATGTAGCGTATAAATCAAGGTTCCTGTTTAAAGTGAGTTATGTCCCTTTGTCTGTCTTCCCTGAGTGTGATTATCCGCCTTTATTCATTAGTAGGATGCTGGGCCAGTACTTAATTCCCTTTCGTCATTGTCCTTGAGAAGTGTTGGTGAGCTGCCTTCCTGACCCACTGCTGTCTGTGGGCTGTGAGTAGTCAGTGCTTAGTTCAGTCCGGTTTCATTTCTTTGATGTTTATAGTGAGTAACTAACTGAGCGGCTGGTTTGGCTATTTCAAAGGACAATTCAGAGTCAAATACATTGCGGGATTCACATGTCAGTCCGTCCAGCTGAATGTGGTAAATATCATTCCCCGACGAACATTAGAGTGTCAGGTAGGATTTTCAGATAATCGGCAATGGTTTCATAGCTTCATTCTATTTTATTGAATTCAAATGCCACCTTTTATCATGGTGGGATTCGAATCCAGGATGGGGTCAGCACCCGGGTCCCCAGATTAATAAACTGGAGATACTACTGTTAGGACATCGCCTTCCTGGCATCTCTGACCATCTCAAATGGCAATCGTGGTGTTGCTGTTTGTGTGGCTTTACTTGAAACACAGCTGTTCGCAAGGCAAAAGAATGATTTGGTAAAACATACCATCCTTCTTCATTTTGAACTAATTAGAACGTTAAAGAATCAGAACGGCCGTTGGCGAAAATGAGCTGTGTTCCTTGGTCAGAAGTCACAAACAGAGTTCATACCAGGCAGCAAGTAATCAACACAGTAAATTGTATACTGTCCTTCTTTGCAAAACGATTCAAGAATTGGAGTGAAATACTTTCCTGCCGTGCTAGAGTGTTGTTCAGAAGGTACTTGGGGCACTGTGTACAGATTATCTCTCCTTTATAAGGAACGATCACCTTGCCACAGCGAGCCAGTGTAAAGGAGTTTCACCAGATTAATCCGTGTGGTGATGGTATCATGAGAAGACTGCGAAGGAAATAATCTATGTCACGACAAAAGAAAAAAAGTGATTGCATTAAACCTTGAGGGTAATGGACCAAAACTCATTATTTTCAAAACAAAACATTGATAGTGTTAAATAAAGTATGTATTTTCCCATAGGCAAATATTTTACTTAGATTTGATTACTTACAGTGTGGAAACAGGCCCTTCGGCCCAACAAGTCCACACCGACAACCCACCCAGACCCATCCTCTTACATTTTCCCCTTTACCTAGCACCTTGGGCAACTTAGTAGGACCAATTCACCTAACCTGCACGTTTTTGGATTGTGGGAGGAAACCGGAGCACCTGGAGGAAACCCACGCTGTCACGGAGATGATATGCAAACTCCAAACACAGATATGCTGGAGGCGGGAACGGAACCCGCCTCGTGCGCTGTGAGGAAGCAGTGCTAACTAGTGTGCCACAGTGCCGCCCACAGGTGCCGCCTATATAGGGAGAAAACGATTAGAAGAATGTGGGTAAAGTGTAGGGAAATGGGGTTAGCATGGATGAAGATTTAGGTCAGCATGGACCAGTTTGGGCTGAATGGCCTGTCTCCGTTATGTTAGACTCTACGATTCTATGATATTATACGTACCTGCGTGGGACCTTATGTTGGTTAAGCAAGAGCTCCAGGCTCTGAATGAACTGTCACTGTCTCAATGAGCAGTTGGTGTGTGATCCTGGACTGAACGTTATGTTTTCACAAACCTGTCCGCAGCCACACTCTGATAGAGTTCGCCATTCCCAGCAACTTCTGACATCCATAGAGGACACTAGCCTGCCTTCTGGGAGATGCCTCCTTGAGACCTGGCACAAACTGTCCGCAGTCCCTCCTCACTGTTAGCAAACCATGGTGTCGTTAATATAACGCGTGAGCACCATTAACAATGGAGCCAGGAGGAACAACATGGGCCAGTCTGTCTGTGCAGTCTCTGCTTCATTGGTTTTGCAATGTTGGAGCATCAGTGACATCCTATACAGTCTGGAGGGGCTGAATAGTTTCTTCTCTTTATGCGTTAGTGTTTCGAGGGACAGAAAGTCCTCCTTCTGGTCCCAGGGAAAAAAGGTTCACGGACATTATTGGGCGACCCTTGGTTCCTGCTTACCAGCGTGATGTACTGACTGAGCTCATTATCTTCCTGTGTAATAGCAGAAAAGCAGGGGCATGGAAGAACACAGCAAGTTAGACAACATTGAGTTCTCCAATTTCAAATAACCTGCCTTCCAATCCCTCAACTCCATTCCCACCTCCTTCTCCTTCCTTCCATTCTAGCTACCCTTCTTTCAGATTCAGCTGGATTCAGTTCTCCCATCGTCCAACCCAGTGGTACCCCTTTACCTGTGTTCATCTATCCCCACCTCACCACCCTGTCTCCTCCTCCCTCGTCCTGCCTCTTTATCTGTAGCTCCCTTACCCCACTCCAGTCCTGAATATTTATCCCCAAGCAGTTAACTTCTCCACCTCCTGATGTTGCCTTGCTTGTTGCGTTCTTCCAGCCTTCTGCCTGTCTACTTCGCATTTCAACATTTGTCGATTTTTTTTAATCGCTTCCAGTGTAGTATGCTGGAGAAAACGAAAGGGACCGTGTCTGTTCTTATCCAATAGTTTTGATGGGCTGAATGGCTCTGTCAAATTTCCGTGAAAGCAGCTTAAGATGCTGCATGAGCTTCGTTTTTTTAACGAAGAAATGTGCAGGGTCTGGTCTCACTGTTGCATGAATGTTCCGGACAGTTTTACTGCATGAGCTTGAATGTTGTCCAGGTTTTGAAACTTTTGCTCCTGAGGAGGTGACACATTGTTCTGAACATTGTGTGATCTTCACTGAACATCCCCAGCTCTGAAGGTATGACGGAGGGAAAGACATTGATGAACGAGCTGCAATTGTTTGTGCCGAGAAAGTTTCCCTGAGGCTTATCCACAGAGATATCCAGGGATTGAGAGGATTGGTCTCCACCAGTCACACTGTGTTCTGGATGATCCAGCCAATGGGGAGTTTACAACTGATTCCCATTAAGTTCAATGTTGTTCAGTCTCCTTGACACCTTGCTCAGTCAAATACCGCCGTGATGTCAGGGCCAGTCAATCTGACGCTGTGTTCATATCTATTGTTCATTTCAATAAGTCACGGTATATGTGTGGAGAGTGTTTCCTTCTCTCAGAGGGTAGTGAATGTTTGGGGCTCTCTATCCCAGACAGTTAGGGGGAGCTATATCATTGAAATGCTTGGAGCACGGCGTGGTGTTAATGAAAATTGACACATCAGGGAGTTGAATGCTACAAAGAATTGGGCATAAAAGAGAAATTGTGGCTGAGAGTGGATCAGCTGTGCCCTTACTGAAAGGAAGGGCAGGTTTGCGGGGCTATACAGAGATCGTCTTCTTCCAGTCTTCCTATTGTCCAGTCACTTGGTGGCCTCTAACATTTCCTGTGTTACTAACTTGAAGTAGCTGAATAGACTGCATGATCGACTCTGGGTACAGTTTTACAGGCTCGAGTGGCTGACTGGCCTCCTCCTGTTACCGTGAATGTGTCCAAGGCCTGAAAAGGACCATCCTGTTCTGGTGTAACTTAAATCCATATAGATTAAATCTACTGCCCTTGGAGAAAGTAAGCACTGCAGATGCTGGAGATCAGTTAATATTCTATGATGACGTAACCAGGAAAGTTGATTCGGCCTGGCCGGTAGATGTTGAAAATTGTGGTGCTGGAAACACTCAGCAGGTCATGCAGCATCTGAGAGGCAGGAAAATCGCTGATTTGGACATTTCTGATGATGGGCTGATGCCCAAAACGTCGATTTTCCTGCCTCTCCGATGCTGCCTGACCTGCTGTGCTTTGACAGCATAACATGTTTTGACATGTACCGGCCAGACCTCGTCAACTTTCCTGGGCACGTCATCATAGAACTTTAACAAATTCGTCAGGTACAAACTTCCACTCATAAAGTCATGCTGACTAATCCGAATCAAATTCAATTTTCCAAATGCATGTCCAACGTATCCCTGATAATCTTCTCAAGTAACGTAGAGATGTTAAACTTCCTGGTCTATAGTTTCTAGATATTTGCTTTTCCAGTCCTTCTTGAATAAGATACAATATTTGTTTTCCTCAAGTCTTCAGGGATCTCAGCTGTGGTTAATGATGATCAGATTTATCAGCCAGGGCCTATCAATTTTTTCTCTAGCCCCTTGCAGTTTTCTTGTATCAATCTGTTAAGGACAATGAGATTTATCCAGCTTCAAACATTCCAGTACATTCAAAACCTCACCTACTGTGCTATGGACTTTCCCTAAGATACCACCACTAACTTCCCCAAGTTCCCAAGTATTCATGTTTTTCTCCACGGTAAACACAGACATCGCCCATCTCTTATGGTTCCACACATACATGTCCAC
The DNA here is from genome assembly GCF_047496795.1 of Chiloscyllium punctatum. NCBI lineage: Eukaryota > Metazoa > Chordata > Chondrichthyes > Orectolobiformes > Hemiscylliidae > Chiloscyllium > Chiloscyllium punctatum. The sequence continues at coordinate 454,276 of NW_027309877.1, forward strand.
TTTGGTCTTTGATGGTCCTATTCTTTCTGCAGTTAATGTTTTTTTTCCCTTTAATATTCAAATTGAACCTCTTTGGATTCACCCTGATCTTCTCAGTCAAGGCCCTTTATCGCCCTACTGATTTCCTTCTTCACTAAACTCCAGTATCCCCTGTGTACCTCCAATGATTCCCCTGATCCCGCCCGCCTGGACTTAAGCCACACGTCCACATTTTTTTCTGGTCAAAGCCTCAATATCTCCTGTCATTCAAGTTTCCCCATTCCTGTCAACTTTCCTTTCACCCTCACAGGAACATATAGATCTTGAATTCTAGCTGTCTCACTTTGAAAGGCTTCCACTTGCCAGAGGTCCCTTTGCCTGCAAACAAACGAATCCAGTCAACCCCGCAAACTCCTGTACAATTCCGGCAAAATTTGCCTTGCCCCAATGTAGAACATGAATCTGAGGACCAGTTTTTTTTTTCTTGTACGTAACTATTTTAAAATTAATAGAACTATGGTCACAAGTTTCAAACTGCGAATCCACCGTCACCTCACTCACCTGTCCTGCACTATTTCCTAAGAATAGGTCAAATTTTGCCTCTTCCCGATTAGGATCCTCTACATACTGCTTGAGGAAACTTTCCTGACGCACTTAATGAATTTAATATCATCAAATCCCTTAATGCTCTGGCAGTCCCAATCTGTGTTATAAAAATTAAAACTACCATTATGACAACCCTATTGTTCTTTCAAGTCTCCCTAATCTCTGTACATATTTTTGTTCCTGTAATTACTATTGACTATTTGGGGGCACAATAATGTCACCATCCCCTTCTTATTTCTTAATTCCACCCACAAAGACACCCTGATTGTTCCTTTAGTTATTTCATCTCTGATGCTTTGTGATACTCTCCTTCATCAGAAGTACAAGTCCCCCACCACTCTTTCCACCATTTCTGTCCCTCCTAATGCATTTTACCCAGGTACATTAAGCTGTCAATCCTATCTGTCCCTCAGCCATATTTCTGTAATAGCTATACTATCTCAGTCCCACGTACATATGCACACCCGGAGATCATCAGTCTTACCGATCAGCCCTTTTGCATTTAAATAAATGGAAATTAAGCCAACAGGCATTCCTTGTTCCCCGTCTTGTTCCAGCTTGACCTAACGTTTCACATTTCAAATCCTGATTACTGTATCTTTTTCCAGCATCGCAGTTGCCTCCCTGCTCTTGAGGATCCCACCCCCTATGCCAATCTCGTTTCAACTCTCCCTTGTAGCAATAACAAAACTAGCTGCGAAGATATTCGTCCCCCGTCTAGTGCATTTGCAAACTGTCCCTCTTGAACGGGTCACCTTTGTCAAAAAATTCCCTTTGATCTAAAAATCTGAATCTCTGTCCCGCACCAATTCTTTAGCCACATATTTATTTGCCATATCCGCCTATTTTTACCTTCACTAGCTCATGCCACTGGAAGTAATCAGGAGATTACCACCGTTTTTAACTTTCCTTCTCGCTCTCTGTAATCACTCTGTAGGACCTCATTCCTATATCTACCTCTGTCATTTGTGCCAACGTGCACAATGACTTCTGGCTGGTCAGCCTCCCCTTGAGAACGTTCTGCAGCCACTCGGAGACATCCTGTCCTCTGACACCTGAGATGTAACACACCATCCTGGATTCCCGTTTGAGGCCACAGAATCTACAATCTGTCCCCCTAATAATCGACTCGCCTACCTCTAAGACCCTGTTTAACTTTACCCTTTCCCGCTGTGCCCCAGAGCCAGTTGTACTGCAACCAACCTGGCTGCTGCTGCTTTCCCTTGAACGTTCATTTCCCGACACCCACCCACTCCCCAAACCCAAAATCAGTATCTAGAATGGTATATATGTTTTCAAGTGGAATAGCCACAGGCGATTCCTGCACTCTCTGCCTACTCCCTTTGCCATTCCTAGTGGTCGCCCAGCTACTCTCTGCCTGGAACACGACAGGAAGCAAGGAACGCTTGTTGGAATAAATAGCGTTTCTTTGAAGGCAACAGGGCTGACAAGAAAGGCAGATGAACTCAGGACATGGATCTTTACATGGTACTGTGATATGACAGTCATTGCAGAAACAGGCTAAGGCAGGGATTTGGGTGTGCCCACCTCACTAAAGGTCTTATCTACGAAGTTCTCCGTATCTCGGATGACCCCGAGAGCAGCCATCTACAGTGCCCAAACACTTCCCACACACGTGTATTCATCAGGAACAGTGGAAGTCTCCCTAAGGACCCACATCCCGCAGGTAGAACATGTGACTTCCCTAACTGCCATCTCGACTGCTGTCAGACAAGCATTAAAGAGACTTTATCTGAGCTTATCTGCACATTTTGCTGAGCTGCTGCTTACTGAAGCTTCTCAAACCAAAGCATTACTACCTACTCTGCTAATTACAGCATGTCAATCGACCACTCCACATTTAGTTATGGTTAGGGAAGGAGGGAAACACTTATTTTTATTTCAAAAATATACTTTATTCATAAAATATTTTGTTGATCTATACAATTAATGATGCAATTCATATGTGCACATTGCATTTCTTTACACACAGAGATCGGAATTAATCCTTCGCATATAAGAAGTCTGTACGTTTACCATCCATATATTTAACTGAGTTGCCAGCGGAGCCCACTTAATGAGTGGGTCCCCTGTTTTTCTTTGGTGGACAGACATGGCATGGTGGTCTTTCCACACCACGTCTTGGCAGCAGCTGCCCAAAGATTCAGCACATCCCTCAATACGTAGTCCTGGACCTCAGAATGTGCCATTCTGCAACACTCATTCGGGGGCAACTCCTTCAGCTGGAATATCAAAAGGTTTCAGACAGACAAAAGAGCGTCTTTGACCAAGTTGATGATCCTCCATGCACAGTTGATGATCGTCTTAGTGTGCATCCCAGGAAGCAGACCATAGAGGATGGAGTCCTGCATCACGGTGCTGCTCAGAACAAACCTCAACAAACACCATTGCATTCCTCTCCAGATTTCCTTTGCATATGCACATTCCAGAAGGGGGTGTCTGACAGTCTTGTCCCCTTCACACCCGCTTCGAGGGCAGCGTGTGGTGCGGCTGAGAGACTGGGCGTGCATAAAGGATCTCACAGGCAGAGACCTTCTCAACACCAGACAAGCCATGTCTTGGTATTTGTTGGAAAGTTCTGGCGATGAGGCATTCTGCCAAATGGCTTTGACAGTCTGCTCAGGGAACCGCTCAACAGGGTCCACCCTCTCCTTTTCCCGACAGGTCTCAAGGACACTATGTGCTGACCATTTCCTGATGGACTTGTGGTCAAAGGTGTTATTCTTCAGAAATTTCTCCACCAAGGACAGGTGATACAGAACGGTCCAACAACTTGCTGCGAGACCAGGCCCCTCCTTTGCAACACCGGGGGCAGGTGGAATCTCAGTACGTCGTGACATTTCTTTTTTGTGTATCGGGGAGCAACGCACAGCTGCACACAAAGGTTGCCATCAGTGTGAGGGTGGCATTGGGAGTGTTTTTCTCCCCAGTTGCCCGGATCTTTGTACGTCGAGTCCAGCTTTGATCTCCATATAAATTGGAAGATGTCCCGGGAGACTGCGACGGCACAGGTTCTGTGAATAGGCCAGAACTGTGCCACATATAACAATAATGATAGTGTCTCACACCAGACGACCAAGTTTTTCCCGTGATGGAGAGCGACCGCTGCTTCCATCTGCCCAGTTTCTTACTCAGTTTCCTGATGCGCTCCTCCCGAGATTGGCACACGCCCCAGCCAAGCCGAAACAAATACCCAGCACCTTCAGTTGGTCAGTCCTGACGGTGATGGGGATGGAGGATTGGTCAGTCCAGTTCCTGAAGAGCATGGCCTCACTCTTGCCTCGGTTTACCTTGGCCCCCAAGGTCTGTTTGAACTGGTCACATATGCACATGAGTTTGTGCACGGACAGAGGATCCCATCAGAAAACGGCGACATCATTCATATAGAGGGAGGCCTTAACCTGGAGGCCACTGCTGACACGAATAGTCACCGCTCTCAGGCTCGCATCCTTCCTGATGGACTCTGCAAACGGATCTATGCAGCACACAAACAAGGCAGGAGAGAGACGGCAGCCCTGCCTGACTCCAGATCTTACTAGGAAGCTAACTGATTCCCACCCATTGATTGAGACTGCACTGACAATGTTGGTGTAGAGCAGTCTGATCCAATTGTAGATTCCCTCACCAAAGCCCATTTTGGATAGAATATCTCTCATACACGTATGAAATATCCTATCAAAGGCTTTCTCCTGGTCCAGTCTGAAGAGGCAGGTGTTAAACGCCCTGTCCTGCATTAAGCCGATCGTATCCCTGAGGATTGCGAGACTCTCAGCGATTATCCTGTCCAGGTTTGTACAGCACAGGTTTGGTCAGGATGAATCACCGACCCCAGAGCAGACCTGACCCGGTTGGCGACGAACTTTGACAAGATTTTGTAATCCGCATTCAATAGTGAGATCGGTCTCCAATTTCTGATTTCCTCCCTCCCCCCTTCCGCTTGTAGATGAGGGTGATGATGCCTTTCCTCATGGATTCACTTATAATACCTGCCAGAAACATACTGACATACACCTTCAGCAGTTCCTTGCCAATCAAGTCCCATAGAGCAGAATAGAGCACAACCAGTAAGCCGTCACTTCCGGGAGTTTTATTCTTTTCAAAGGACTCGAGTTCCTTGGTTAGCTCATCCAGAGATAACGGCTGGTTCAGCCTCTCCCGTGTTCTGTCGTCAAAGACCTCGGTGATAGAGGACAGGAACGACTGGGAGGCAGCGCTGTCGGATGGCCTCGAGTCATATGGACTGGCATAGAAGGATTTGCTGATCCTTATGGAGTTAGTAATCTTCTTCCTACTTTGTGCACCTTCTGGAAGAAGAAAATTGAGCACGATTCCATGGAGCGAACCCTGGACTGGAAGATTTTCTTAGAGGCCTTCGTTGTAAAGAGCGAGTCTTGCTGGCCCTTCATCTCCAGATCGTTCATGACATTGACCCTCATCGTCTGCAGCAGGAGCAAGTTTTGCATGCTTTCCTGGAGTTGGGACAATCTTGCCCGCCTCTCTATCGCATCCTGAACACCTTTGAGAATCAAGATCCTCTTGATGTTCCCTTTTACTGTTTCCCACCAGTCTGCTGGAGACTCAAAGAGGAGCTTCATGTTTCTCCAACCTGTGTAGTCCCTCTTGAGCTCCTCAATGTTTCCTGGGGCCAACAGCTTTGTGTTCAGCTTCCACGTTCCCTTACCAGACTGCTTCTCGTCCTGTAGGTGACAGTCAGCCAGCAGGAGGCAGTGGTCAGAGAAGAACACCGGCTTGACGTCGCTGTATCTGATGAAGAATGTTCGCGACTCAAACAAGTAATCTATCCTTGAACACATAGACCCGTCTGCCCGTGAAAAAGTATAACTATACTGTGCTCAGTCTGCAAGGGTGCTGAAGACGTCATGCAGCTTGGCATCCTTTACCATTACCATCAGGGGTCTGGACGTGGTGTCCAGTTTACTGCCACACCCTCCCCCTTACCCCACCACCCCCCGCCGCCGGATTGTCCATCTGCATCAATGATACCGTTCAAATCTCCTGTCAGAATGACCGACCTGGACGTAGCCAGCAAAGTTGAAGCTGTTGCAGGACGGCCAATCGTTCACTCTTACCCACTGGGGCGTACACATTGATCAGTCTCTGGGTAGCATTCCTGTCCATGACGTCGGTGACGAGGATTAACCACGGAGATGGTAAAGTTGCCTCCTTGTAACAGGATACCCAGGCCGGAGGCGCTGTTATCATTGCTCCCCAACCAAACCGACGGCCAATGGGCCCACAAGCTCTACCATTTCCTCTAGCTAGTGAGGTGTGGTATCCCACGCTCCTGCAGAAACAGGACATTGGCTTTCACATTGGCTAAGAAGGCCAACGTAGAAACACATTGCATAGCAGATTTAATGCTATGCACATTAATGCTGGCAATTTTATACGCATTTTAACAGTTTATGAGGTTACCAGTGTCCATTTGCTCTTGGTTGTGCCTCTCTGGGGTAGCTGTCTGCATCCCTGTGGTGTAAGCGAACTGCTGGACCCTTGCAGGGCTGAAGTAGCTCTCCGACTCCACGCTGAGGACATTTCCCCGCTCTGGTGTCATCAGGCTGGGCCGAGGGTCCGCACAACCCAGGTCTCTGTCTGACCACGGGGCTGTCAGAGGATCGCTGAAACCAATTATCTGGGGCTGTGGGGCGGTGTGTATACCTCCTGGTTCTCACTGGGTGGGGGTTGGTCTTTACCAGTCCCCAAAGAGGGTTCGTCTTTTCCTGTTTGTGGGGGGGGGGGGGGTGCTGCCCTCCTTTCTACCCACGGCGCTTTGTTTCTTCTGGTGGTGACGACTCTCCTTACACCCGTCCTCAACATCCGAAGAGCTGTCCATTTCCTCCTCTTGCAGGTGTCGTTTCCCCTTTGCTGGGTGTTTTTGGGGACCTGTAGAGTTTTCCACTTCCTTTTTTTTTACAGGAATCCACTCCTCGCCCCCCTTGGTTCCCTCCTCTTCCATTACCTCTGCCTGACCTGTAGGAGTTTGGATTGGATGCTGCACATCTCAGCTGACTGCGGCCTACTATGCTCCAGCCTGTCTTTCCTTCTGGGTTCCACCACACACCGTTCCCTTGCTGAATTGTGGTGCCTTGCTGATCTTTTGCCGTCCACCTCTGGCCATCTGAGAGTACGTGGCGGCCGCTCATCTTGGGCAGGCCTTGTACATATGTTCTGCCTCTCAGCACAATTACAGTTCTTATCCTCTTTGCATTCCTTGGTTGGGTGACCCTCCTGCTTGCAGTTTCAACAGAGTCACCTTACAGTCTGCCGCCAAGTTTCCTGACCTTCTGCAGTTTTGGCACACTTTCGGTTGCCCTGTGACCGTCATGTAACTCGGCACCCTCTGATTGCAAAGCTGGAGTGTTGGTGGAGGATGTTCCCACTGGCATCGACCCTCAGAGTTACCCTGACCTGCCGCTTGCTGGTCAAGATCACGAAATGGTCAACCACATTAGTGCTTTCTCCCTCGACCTGGATACATCTTCTCAGGAAGGTCAGGACATCAGCTGCTGGGACGTGGGTGTTGTACATATGAATTATAACAACCTTACTCCTCTGTGCAGGAAGCACATACAACGCGACCACCCACCAGATGGAGAACAGATTCCACCCCCCTTCCTTCTCTTTAAACACCTTCTGGAGCTGCTCGCAATGCTTCATGCTCCCGACGGTCATATCGAAATAGCCTGCCTAAGGGAAATCCTGCATGCAGTACACGTTTGCTGCGTCAAACCCGCAGCACTCGAGCATAATTTTCTTGAGGGACACAGTCCGATCGACCGGTGTACATTCCTCCATCTTCTTTACAGAGTTTTATGAAATAGGAATCATGTTTGGGAAAATGGCTTTTAGCAAAATTATGGAGAAGGTATCAACGCAATACGATTTGATTTTCAGAAAGATTTTTGATAAAGCCCCAAGCCTATTGTGCAAATTCGAATCCTATGGGACTGGGGCTAATATATGGTCATGGTTTTAGAATGGGAGAGTTGGCAGGAAACAGTGAGTAGGAATAAAACCATGTTTTTTGAATGGAAGGCTTGGAGGATATAACAGGGATCGAGATTTGGCATCCAACTATTCCAAATACACATCATATCTTTGGTTGAGGGGCTCAATTGCAATATTCCCAAGACTGCTGACAGCTCTAAACGATGTCAGCTTGTGAGTGGATGAGGAGGATGTAAAAAAGGCTCCAAATTGATTTAGACAAGTGGAGTGACTGGGCAAATACCTGGCAGATGGAGAGCAATGGCAGAGATGAGAGGTTGTGTACATTGATGGGATCAATTGAATGGCAGGCTATCATTTGAAAAGGATTGGCTGAAATTTGTTGATATATAAATGAACTTAAGCTGCATTTTTGTTTATTTCTGCGCAGCATTCCGAGTCCATGTAGGGCAGTGAGTTCTGAACACGGAAGTCAATACTGGGAAATGCATTGGCACACTGTATACAGTGTACGTAGATCCAGCAAGTAGGGAGCTGTAACATTGAAAAGAATCTGGATCTCCCTGTACACTAGTCACTGAAAGCAATATTGCAGGAGCAGAAAGCAGGTTGGAAGATAAATGGTTTATTTAACTTCATTTCAGAGTGATTTAGAATGCAGGAGTAAGGGTCATTTACTGCAACTGTACAGGGACTTGGTGGGCCCCATCTCGAACATTGTGCTGTATTGTGTGCAGTTTTGGTGTCCTTACCTAATAAAGGGCAAACCTGACATTGAGGGAGTGCAGTGAAGGATGACAGACTGATCTCTGGGATGACAGTTAGTTGTGGGAGCAGTGTTTGGGGCGACTGGGCCTGTATTACATGGGCTTTAGGAAAATGAGTGGAGATCTCAGTGAGATATATAAACTCTGACAGGATGTGACAGATTGGAAGCAGGGATGTTAGTTCACTTTATAGAAAATGGTTCACGAATCACATTGCAGTCAAATCGCGATTAATAAAGATGTGTTATCAGAGAACTCCCAAAATATTGATGGGCCAAAGGCACTATATTTCATAATGTTTAAGCATATTTTGGGATATGAACATTGTGTGGGGAAAACTGCTTTGAGGAGATGTTCGGCCATGAAATAGCATGGGGAAAGCTCAATGTGCTACATGACCTCCCCCTCTCCCGATGTTTCTGTTCAGTCTGTTGGAAAGCTCTGTAAATGTTGTCATAAGCTCTCAGATGTTAGGAAGGGTCGATAGAACTGTGTTTCTCACTCCCTTTTCTGATAACGAGGCTGATGCTAGATGATCTGTCAGGTTTTATCCTTTAAGACCTCAGAGCAGTTTGATACTATTGAGTGTCTCACTTGGCCGATTCAGAGACCATGTTTGTGTATCTGGAGTCACTTTTAGGCCAAGAAAGCACGGGAGTTCACTTGGGGAAGGAGACCGATGTTTACAATCAACATTGGACACTATTACTGACAGCAGATTTTAGGTATCGAGATTTTATTAATTATTTTTAACTTCCAACACCTGCCAGATCATTGGCCTGGACTGGATTCGTAAACCAATGATATGTCCACTGCAGCACCATCTCCACATGGGGACCTATCAGAAACCACACTGACCTGATTATTTCGGTGCTACTTGACAGCTTTATCGAAAAGTATTCCCACCAATTTGACTGTCGAGATGGGACTGAGGGTGTGGTAATTGGTCAGATTGTAATTATTCTCCTATGCAGGGACTGGATATAGTTGAGTAATTTTCCTCCTCGCCAGGGACATGTCAGAGTTGGAGCTGGAATGATACGTAGGATGGCGTTTTTACAGGGGGCAGGGAGGGAAGAGATGTAATCTAGGTCGCTGTGGGAGTCAGTCGGTTTAGTGTATACGTCCGTGTTGAGTCGGTCATCCGAGATAGAGATGGAGAGGTCTCAGAAGGGGAGGGAGGAGTCTGAGACTCTCCAGGTAAATTTGAGGTCTGGGTGGAAGGTGTTCGTAAAGTAGATGAACTGTTCAATCTCCTCGTGGGAGCACGAGGTAGAGCCGATACAGTCATCAATGTAGTGGAGGAAAAGGTGGGATTATATTCCCAATTCCTTCGCCTTCACCGCATCTGCTCCCAGGAGGACCAATTCCAATACCGAACAAAGCACTGGCCTCCTTCTTCAAACACCGCAATTTCCCCTCAGACGTGATTGACGATGCTCTGCACTGCATCTCCTCCACTTCCCGTTCCTCCGCCCTTGAACCCGGCCCCTCCAATCGCCACCAGGACAGAACCCCACTAGTCCTCACCTACCACCCCACCAACCTCCAGTAACATCGGATCATCCTTCGTCATTTCTGCCACCTCCAAACGGACCCCAACACCAAGGATATATTTCCCTCCCCACCGCTATCAGCGTTCTGGAAAGACCACTCCCTCCGTGACTCCCTTGTCAGATCCACACACTCCACCAACGCAACCTCCACTCCCGGCACCTTCCTCTGCAACTGCAAAAAATGAAAAACTTGCGCCCACACCTCCCCCCTCACTTCCCTCCAAGGCCCCAAGGGATCCTTCAATATCCATCAGAAATTCACCTGCACCTCCACACACATCATTTAGTGCATCCACTGCACCCGATGTGGCCTCCTATACATTGGGGAGACAGGCCGCCTACTTGCAGAACGTTTCAGACAACACCTCTGGGACACCAGCACCAACCAACCCAACTGCCCCTCCCACTCCGCCAAGGACATGCAGGTCCTTGGACTCCTCCATCACCAGACCATGGCAACACGACACCTGGAGGAAGAGCAAATCACCTTCTTCCTAGGAACCCTCCAACCACAAGGGATGAATGCAGATTTCTCCAGCTTCCTCATTTCCCCTCCACCAACCTTTTCTCAGTCCAAACCCTCAGACTCAGCACCGCTTTCTTGACGTGCAATCTTCTTCTCGACCTCTCCGCCCCCACCCACTCTCCGGCCTATCACCCTCACCTGAACCTCCTTCCACCTATCGCATTCCCAATGCCCCTCCTCCCTACCTTTTATCTTAGCCTGCTTGGCACACCCTCCTCATTCCTGAATAAGGGATTATGCCCGGAAAGTTGATTCTTCTTCTCCTTTGATGCTGCCTGACCTGCTGCGCTTTTCCAGAAAAACATTTTTAAACAACTACCTCATTGTCCACTTTAATTTGAGGAATGTCCGAATCAGAATCCTCTGAAGTTGTTTTTTTCCTTCTGTGCCGTAATCATTAACACCTTGTTCTCTGGCTGTCCTTACCTGTCAAAGTACATTTTGAGCATATTCACATGACATACGCTGTGAGATTTCTTTCTTTCTGGAGTCCCTATCAAGTAGTTACTCTCACTCAATATCCGTTGTGTTTGATAAGGTCTACTAAACCTTGCTTTTCAAGGTTCACCTATAACTGGAAGTAACAGTAATATCTTATTCCCGATAACAAGATTGCATTTTTAAAATTTCCTCTCCGCGTCCTGTTTTATTGCATGTTGCATTTCTTTTAAATGCTGTCTAGCCAACTCCCCAGCGCTATTAATCATTCCTTAAATTTTGAGACCGAGTCCAAATGTGTGGCCTTTGAACACTAATTTACTATTTTCTCCTTAATCAATTTAAATGGTCCTCTCACTTAATGCCCCCAAAATAATTCCAATGAAACGAATTTGCTCTGTTAATTGGGGGCATCCCTGATCACAAAAAGTGCAAATGGAATTCCCTCACCCTAATCATCTGGATAATCCTGATCATAAGCCCTCAACATGGTCTTTAATGTTTAATGTCACCTTTCTAGTGCTCCCTGCAATTGTGGATGGTTTGCAGTAGATTTGAATTGCTTCATTCCTAAGACATTATCGTGATTAATTAGATGTGAACTTTGAACCTTGATCTCACTGTATCTTCATTGGTAGTCCGTATCTATTTTTTAAAGAAGAGTAATTCCTTTGCAATTCTTTTAGCTGTGATACTGCACCTTGGGATGGCCTCTGGAAATCTAGTCAATGCATCCATTATTGTTAAAAAAATACTGATGCCCACTCTTTTGATTGTGATCTGGGACCTAGCCAATCAATTAAGACTCCTGTAAAAGGTTCCTCAAATGCCGGAATAGTTAAGAAAGGTGCAGGTTTTATTATCACTTGTGTTTTTCCAATTACCTGACATGTATAACACGCCTGGCAAACATCAACTACATCCTGTTGCAGTCCAGGCCAGTAAAATGTCTCTGTATTCAGTCTGTTTTTTTCCCTCACTCCGAACTGACTTCTCGGTGGTAATTCATCCACCATTCGCATCACCTCGTTTCTGTACCACATTGGCAATATGATTTGATGAATCTCTTCTCATTTTTCAGCTCCTTGAATATATGATAGTCTCCATTTCCTCATTTGGACATCATTTTTAAGGTAATAAAGCTCAGGGATACATTCAAAATTCCTAACGCATGTGCTTTTTGATACAACTGCTTTAAACTTTTATCTTTCTGCTGTGACTCAATTAGTTTAGCCGAGAAAAAATTTTTACATGATCACCTATTTGCTCCTGTTTTGTCTCAACTTTCTGATGGAACAAAGTATCTGTTCATGCCACTTAAGCTTCCTTATCTTTATATTTTTGGTATTTTCTGTTTCAACTCGTGACATTGGGACTTTGTTACCCACAATCAGGAAAATTTCCAGGATAAGATTCCTACATTGATTCCTTTGTCTGCATATCCACTGGCTTTTCAATGATATAGCAGTAATCCTACCACTGAATCAGCTATATTTTCCGCAAGGACAAATTGTATTCCTGGAGCTGAGAGTTTGTCCAATACCTCTACCACAATTTCCCCACACTTTTCTGGACACGCTATGCTCACTTTACATGATTTTGCACCTTTTGTCTCATGGTGAATTGCCTTTCGCTGTACCTTTTCTGGAAATATTCCTTCAGGAGTACATATCTCCTTATCTATTCACAGAGGATCCTGTGTCTCTTAATATTGCATTCTCTTTAACTGCCCTATGTGAATAAACTTTCCCTTTGCAGGTATATTTTATAAGCAGATCTGGTACTCCCTCCGTAACAAACCTCCAATCAGATTATACGCTCTGATGCAGCTTTCTAGTTTCCACTGTGCATTCTGTTACCGCTCCATCAAAACTCCCAGATTTATTCCTTTTTTCCTACATCTGTGTTTTTTTCTGAATCCACCAAAACAGTGATTTCATGTGACCTAATTTGTTGCAATGAAAACACCGGAGGCTTTTAAAAAATCTTCTCTGCCTCCTTCAAGTATTGCCTTCACCGAGAGCTACGTCTCCCTTTCTACATGGGGATTTCTCTTTGCCCCAATTTCTATCCATCATGGACTGAAATTGACTCTGGAAGCCAAAACAAGTTTTATAACAATAATCACCAGTCATAATCATCAGACTATTCAGCTGCCAGCCTTGCCTTTATTACTCGAGTATCTTCCAAATGAGTTTGCACTATGTGAATGCTTAAACTCCTCCAAAGTAATTGTCTCTCTCAGAGCATTGTAGGTTTGCTCTCTTTTTAAAGCTCTTATCCATCTCTGAAAATTACTTTGTTTGATTCTTTCAAACTCAATATGGGTTCGACCAGGATCCTTCCTTAAATTCCTCACGTTGTCTGTAGGCTTTTGGCACGTGCTCATACGTATATTTTCCTCTCCTCATAGTCCCCAGATCCCTCCTCTGATAGTGTTGCACATACCTCACTAGCTCTACCTACAAGTTCTGTTTGGGTCAACAAAACCTACATGGTCACTGGCCACTGAAATTCTTTAGCCACTTCCCTCCTCATTAATCTCGGCAAGCTGTGAATATACTGAAACACGTTTCTCACCAGGCTTTGGACGACCATGGGTTTACCCATCTTCACTCTGTACCTCGCTAAGCTGACCTTCAGCCTTCATCCTCATCCTTTTCAGCTGACTTTCCATTCTAAGTGTCCACCTCGGAAGCTCAAATGCTCCCTCTTTTTCTTTCTCTCCTGCTGAAGCTATTTATTTTTTTCTCTTTCCTCTGTTAAACCTATTCGTTATCTTTCTTCCTCTTCTGATTTTAGTCGTAGCTCAAACTGCTTCACCTCTGCTTCCAACTCAAGCTGCCTCTTTTGCGATTGAAGTTTAGTCATCTCCACAGATCCTGATGGAGTTTGCAGCAAATTGGAATGCCGAGCTACTGCTGCATTCATCTCATCTTTCCTCACATCAGACGGTAGCTTTAACTCCCTTTGTCTTCTAATTCCCACGGCTTGGACTTATGTGCATTTTGTAAAACCCCCAAGGTCACTTCCTCCACCTCCAAAACAAGCTTTGTTCCTGCAGGAACCATTGCTATCTGAAGGTCTGTTTACTCACCAAATCAACACACGAAATAAGAGACAATATCACCTGCCACTCGCTGTCTAAATTCTGCGAAGGCCCCTAATCTGTTATGGACCAGACCCGAGCACTCAAAATATTTTAAGCAGGTAGCCGGACGATAAATTTGCTACTTGTTGAAGGTTAGTGTATAGCTGATATTCCCAGAGTGAATTAGCTGGTCAGACAGCCGAGTTTTAAACAAATGACATTTATTTGCCAAATTACCAAATTAAACATAAGGAACCGAAAACAGAATACCTGAATAACGTATCGTATCCGAACCTGACAGGCTATACCGATTTAAAGATGCTGTTCCAATATACTTGCAACAATCCCAATAAACAAAACCCCTAAGCACCAAGAATAAAACTGACCCAACTGCTAACTGGTTATAATGTCGGAAGGGCAGAAGGAGGCAGAGAGCGTCCAGTGACTCTAACTCAACTAACCAAGAACTGATCCAACCTGTCCAGCTGGGGAGCTGGACAGGTCCTCTTGATTATACAGGGTACTTTTTAGAGACTTAAAAGGCTTCTTGGATGAGGCATGTTCTGTTAGGTATAAACAAAAGGACCCCAACGAACCTGTCAAAATTCTGACATATTGGAATCTTGGGTCCTTTAGACCCTCTTTCAAAAAAACCAAGGACAACATAACCCTGTAAAAGGACTGGGTTTGTGAGAACATGCCACATTTGGCTTTGGACTGAATTCCAAAAATGTAAGTCGTACCGCTTTGAAGCCAATACAATGTGAAAGTGTTTGTTAGTTTACATAAAACGTGCTCAATCATATTGTGTGTTGAAGATTCAGCATTGTCACGAGTGGAATGTCCAGACAAAAATATCCACACTTCCTATGTATGGTCAGGGCAAATATATCCACTGAGAATCTGTTGCTTGGTGCCTGTTCTAGTCAAGGAGAGACCAGCATGGAAACCACATCTAGATTGTGATTTTTTTGTTGTGGATGGTCATGGTGGAGCGTTCAGGTGGTTACAGTATTGCAAATGAATATCACAGCAGAATCATCTAACCCGCATTAAGAAAACGTCAATAATTCTCCCTCACAATTAACTTCACGAGAACAAATGGAAATGGGAGATGTGACCATTAGCCAGTGATGTCAACATTCAATTCAATCCAGTTGTTATTTTGAACTGAAGGTCGTATTCCAAAAGGAGTTATCTGGGTCTGTTTGTTCAGTGACTGTGATTGATGTCACTCTCCATGGATCCTAATTATGTCACTGGATGGTTTTCCTCTTCTATTTGTACGGGGCTTCTTCCAATGCTTTATCCCATTATTGATGCAGATGTATCACCAGCAACACTGACAAGGATCAGCAGTTGCAGCGACAGGGAAAGGAGAGATCAGAATCTGAGAACCATAGACTGGAATGTTCCAACAATGGGCCAGAATCTGAGAACACTAGATGGAATGTTTAAACAGTGGATCAGAATCTGAGAGCATTAGACTGGAATATGCCAACAATGGATCAGAATCTGAGAACAGTCGACTGGAATGACGCATCAATGGTTCAGAATCTAAGAAAAATAGACTGGAATGCTGCAACAATGGACAGGAGTTTATCCTGGGGTCTTTTGTATCTTTCCTGGTATTGGCACATATTACCAGTTCGGATATACGGTGTACTGCTGATTATTCAGGCTGGTTACTATCCCATGCTCGCTATTGTTGGTGTTCCTGGTAAGTCTCCCCATCACTATCGATTTATTAATCCCATGGTGAACTTCAGTGCTATTTCTGTTATCTATATTTAGTAAATACTGAAACTATTGTCGTCAGTTTCAAATGCAAATGCATTCATTACCCACACATTTCAGAACCGCCTACACACCCGCACACACAAACATCTGAAAACAAGACTGTTCACAATCACAAAGTACCTATTTTCCCCGAATTGATTTATGTCTTGGTATTCTCTCCATCACCAAAGCTACCCACTCCCAGCTCCATGGTATCGCCAGACCCCATCTTGACGTCAGTGCGAGTGCAAAATAAACCATTATCTATACCTTGGTAAAAGTCAGACTTTATGGTTCCTGTTCTCTTCTAATCAGTCTTTCCGTTACAAATGTTTCCATCAAAATCTTGTTCTTGTCTGTAAAGTAAATTCATGACAGGGACACGGTGTCAGAGTAGTAATGTCGCTGGGCACGTAATTCAGTGGCCCAGGTAACTACACTGTGGACACTGTTTCAAATCCTATCACAGATGATGACAGAACTTAAATTCAAATGACAGGAACTGGAAATAAAAGTGAATTTTACTAGTATAATTCCACCAGCACTTTGTCAATAAGTTTATCTATTTCACTGTTGTCCTTTGGTGATTAAATCTCACATTATTGCCTGGTCTGAATTAAGACTGACGTCAGACCCAATACCTTAAGGAATGGCCTCACAGTAAAAGGCATTTAGTGAGGTCCACAAATGCTGCTCTGTCAATGATGCAGACATCCCATGAAAGGTAGAGGGGAAAAAAATGCCTCTAGAGATCAGAAACAAAAGGAACGAGTAAGTGCCAGAGAAACTGAACAGATTTGGCAGCCTCAGGTCGAGAGAAAAATAGAAGTGAAGTTTTGCGTCCAATCACCATACATCAGAACTGAATGCAGCTCTGTTTGATGTTGATGACAGGGATGGCTGTTGTGAAAGGGAGAAGGAGTGAGTTGAATAGATAGAGAAAGAGAGAGGTAGAGAGAAAGAAACAAACAGAGGGACTGTTGATGATTAGCTGGAGTGGAAATAATAGTCCAGACTAATCTTCTTTATTTTTTTCCTGTTCCCATATTACTGAAATGCATGCCCATGTGAGCTGTACATCAAAGTCCCAGTTTGAAGTGAGCTATGTAACTTTGTCTCTCTTCCTTGAGTGTCATCATCTTCTTTTATTCAGTGATGGTATGTTGGGCCAGTAATTAATTCCTTTCCTGATTGTCCTTGAGAAGGTGTTGGTGAGCCGCCTCCCTGACCCACTGCAGCCTGTGGGCTGTAAGTAGTCAGTGCTGTGGTCCGCCCGGTTTCATTTATTTGAAAATTTTAGTGAGTGATATAACGGAGCGGCTGGCTTGGCCATTTCAAACTACAACTGTGTGTTAACCACAGTGCTGTGGTCTGGAGTCACATGTAAGTCCGACCGGGTGAAGACAGTAGATTTCCTTCTCTGAAGTGCATTAGTGTTCCAGGTAGGACAAACACAATGGTTTCATTAGATTCTCAATTCCTGATATTTGATTGATTGCAAATTCCAACATTTGCCGTGGTGGGATTCGGAACCGGGGTCTCGGTTATCACCTGGGTCTCTGCGTTATTATTCCAGACAAAATACAGCTAGGCCATCACCTCTGCAGCATCTGCAACCATCTCCAATGGCAATAGTGGTGTTGTTGTTGGCGTGGCTGTGCTTAAAGCATAGCGTTTTTCAAGGCCACAAAATGATTTGGCAAAACATACCATCCTTCTCAGTTTGTAATTATGCGAAGGTGAGATGATGGGAAGTGTTCTTGGTGAAAAGGAGGTGGATGTCCTTGGTCATGAGACACTGATAGAATTCATACGGAGCAGTAGGTAATCAGCACAGTAAATGTATAGTGTCCTTCATTGCAAAATGGTGGAAGTATAAGTATGAAGACACCTTACTGAATTTGTAAAGTGATATTGAAACAGTACTTGGGACGCTGTGAACAGATTTTCTCTCCTTTATGAGGAATGATCTCCTTGCCACAATGAGACAGAATACAGGCAATGCGCCAGAGTAATCCCTGCGTTGAAGGTACCACGAGGAGAGTGTGAAGGAAATAAGTGCTTAATCTGTAATGCGTAAAAAGAATAAAAAGTGATTGCAATAAAACTTGAGCGTTATAGACCAATATTCATTATTTTCAAAAATAAGCATTGATACCGTTAAATATTCCGTGTTTCCCGCAATTTATGTTTTCTCATTTGGACAAATATATGATAGGGAATGTTAAGAAGGACATGGGCCAAGTGCAGGAAAATGGAGTTAGCATGGATGGACATTTTAGTCTGAATGGACCAGTTTGGGCTAAAGGTCCTGTTGAAATCTATGACTCTGTGATAGTTTACATGTCTCTGTGGAGACCCCATGTTGGTTGAGAGACAGCTCCAGGCTCTGACCAAACTCTCTCCGTCTCAATGCACGGTTGGAGTGAGACCCTGCACTGAGCATCATGTTGTTCACAAACTTGTCAGCAGCCACATTCTGACAGGGTTGGTCATTCTCAAAGGCTTCTGACATCCATACAGAAGACTAGCCCTGTCTTCTCGGAGATGGAAGATGCCTCCTTGAGATGTGCCACAAACCATCCGGTGTGCGTCCTTACCATCAGCAAACCATGTTAATGTAACACGTGTGAAACATTAGCAAAGGAGCCAGGAGGCACAACATGGAGCAATCTGTCTATGCAGCCTCTGCTTCATTAGTTTGTAGTGTTGCAGCATCAATTACATCCTCCTATTTCAGTGTAACTGTTTGGACGGTCTGAATGGCCTCTTCTGTTCATGTGTCAATGTCTCGGGTGGCTGAATGTCCTCTTCCTAGTTCCAGGGAAAAGGTTCATTATTGGGTGACCGGTGGTAGCTGCTTACCTGCGTGTTGTGCTGACTAGATTCCTTATCTTCCTGTGTAACATTAGACAAACAGGAGGCCGGAAGAAACAGCAAGTCAGGCAGCATCAGGAGGTGGAGAAGTCAACACTTCAAGTATACCCGTTCTTCAGGACTGCGGGTGGGGGTAGGGGGAACTGCAGATAAAGAGGGAAGGGAGTGGTTGGGGTGGGGAGAGCAGCAGGATGGTGAGGTAGCAGATAGGTGTACACAAGTGGTGGGTGCAACCTGGTTGGTCGATGGGAGGGATGAATCCGGTTGGGAGCTCTAAGGCGGGGTCATTTGGTGGAATGGAAGGGAGTAGGTGGGGCTGGAAAGGGAGTAGGGCCATGGCTGGGAAGGTTATTCCAAATTGAAGAACCCAATGTTGAGTCCTCCAGCTTGTAGGCTAACCAGGCAGAACGTCAGATGTTGTTCGTCCAATTTGCGGTCTGACTCACTGTGGCAACAGAGGAGGCCAAGGAGGTCATGTTCGAAAGGAATTGGGAAGGGCAATTGAAATGGGTGGTGCTTGGGAGTTCAGGTCGGCCGCTGTGGGCCTGGCCGTGATGCTCAGCGAAATGAGCCCTTAGTTTACGTTGCTCTCCCCGATGTGGAGAAGACTACACCAGGTGCACCTGATGCAGTAAACTAGGTTGAAGGAGAGGCATGTGACCTCTGTTTCACATGGAAGGACTGTTTGGGGCCTTGGATGAGATGAGGGAGGTGGTGTGCCAGCAGGTGATGCATTTTTTTCATCTGCAGGGTCAGTTGCCAGTGGGGCTTGGCGGGTTTGGTGGGGAGTGTGGGACGAACCAAAATTAGCGAAGTGATTTGTCCTTGTGGAAGATGTGTCAGGTGATGGGATCCAACCTCGTTAACTGTATCTGGTGCTACTGATGTGGTCTTCTCTATATCAGGGAGACCAAATGTAAACTAAATGGAATGCTTTGCTGAGCATCTCAGCTGGGCCTGAAAGGGCTTATTTGACCTCCCAATCACCTCCGATTTCAATTCCCCCTCCCACTCCATTTCCGACATGGTCATCCTTGACATCCTCCATTGCCACAACGAACCAAAGCACAAACTGGAGGAACAACACTTCATATTCCACTGGTGCAGCCTACAGCCCGGGAGACTCAACATTGAGTTTTCCAATTTCTAGTAACCTCCCTTCCAATACCCCGACTCCCTTCCCAGCCTCATATCCTTCCTTTCCTTTGATCAACCCATCTCCCAGATGTCAACTGGATTCATTCCTCCCATTGACCAACCCGGTGGTACCCTCTGCCTGTGTTCCCCACCTCACCACACCGCCTCCTCCTACTCTTGCACCTCGACTCTTTATCTGTACACACCGTTACCCCACCCCCAGTCATGAAGAAAGCTTATGCCCAAGGAGTGGACTTCTTCTCCTGATGCTGCCTGGCCGGTTGTGTTCTTCCAGTCTCCTGCATTCCAACATTTGTAGTTTGTTTTAAACTCTTCTTGTGCAATAGATAAGAGATAGTAAATGGGCTGTGCCTCTTCTTATCCAATAGCTTCAATGGGCTGAATGGCGTTCTCACATTTCTGTGACACCAGCTTGGGATACAGAATGAGCTACTTTTTTTTAGTTCTTTGGAAATGTTCAGGGTCCAGTAGTACTGTTACATGAATGTTACCTAGATATTAACAGCATGAGCTTGAATGTTGACCAGGTTTTGATTCTTTATGCGATATTTTCTGAGCATCCTCACTTCTGATCTAATGACGGAGGGTAAGACGTTGATGAACCAGCTGAAGATGTTTGTGCCGAGGAAGCTACGCTAAAGATCGCCAACATAGATATCTAGGGACTGAGAGGATTGATCTGCACCAGCCACATGGTGTCCTGAATGGCCCAACCACTTGGGAATTTACAACTGATTCCCATTAGATTCAATGTTATTCAGTTTCCTTGACACATTCCTCAGTCACGCCCTGCCGTGATGTCAGGGTCAGTCACTCTGATACTGTGCTCATATCTTTTGTTCATGTCAAAGGTCAAGATAGATCCGTGGGGACTGTTTCCATCTCTCAGAGGGTAGTGACTATTCTGGCCTCTCTATCCCAGACAGCTACATCTCTGAATTGTTTGGTGGAGCAGAATGGTGTTAATGGATCTTGACACATCAGGGAGTTGAGGGCAACAAAGAATTGGGCAGAGAAGAGAAATTAATGCCGGAAGAGATCAGCCCTGACCTTACTGAAGGGAAGGGCAGGCTTTACAGGCTATATAGTCTGGTGTTATTCCAGTGTACCCCATAGGCCAGTCATTTTGTTGCCTCTTCCATTTCCTGTGTTATTGACTTCAAGTAGCTGAATAGCCTGATCATGTTGCTGCATGATCTAGAATGGGTCTAGTTCTATTGCCTTGAGGGCTGATTGGCCTCCTCCTGTAACTGTATATCATACTCCAGGGGCTGAAAAGACTTATCTTGTTCTGGTGTAACTGAAATCCATATAGACCAGATCTACCACCCTTGGAGAAAGTGAACACTGCAGCTCCTGGAGATCAGAGTTGCAAAGTGTGGCACTGGAAATGCCTAGCTGGTCAGGCAGCATTCAAGAAGCAGGAGTATCGAAACCTTGGACATTCCTGATGATAGACATATGCCCAAAACTTCGATTTTCCTTCCCCTCCAATGCTGCCTGACCTGCTGTTTTAGATTAGATTACTTACAGTGTGGAAACAGGCCCTTCGGCCCAACAAGTCCACACCGCCCCGCCGAAGCGTAACCCACCCATACCCCTACACTTTACCTAACACTATGGGCAATTTAACATGGCCAATTCACCTGACCTGCACATCTTTGGAGTGTGGGAGGAAACCGGAGCACCCAGAGGAAACCCACGCAGACACGGGGAGAACGTGCAAACTCCACACAGTCAGTCGCCAGAGGCGGGAATTGAACCCGGGTCTCTGGCACTGCAAGGCAGCAGTGCTAACCACTGTGCCACCGTGCCGCCGTTCTTGTCCAGCACCACACATTTGCACGTCTACTGGCTCGCCCTAGTCAACCTTCCTGGTCACATCATCAAAGAAATTTAATAAATTCTTCAGGCATGAACTTCCACTCAAAAAGCCATGCTTACTATTCCTAATCAAACCCTGTTTTCCGAATGCATGTAAAACTTATGCTTCAGAATCTTCTCGAGTAATTTACCTACCACAGATGTTAAGCGGACTGTTCTGTATTTCCCAGGCTTTATTTTTTCAGTCCTTCTTGATTAAGTGCACATTTGCTATCCTTCAGTCTTCTGGGATCTCACCTGTGGTAACTGATGATCAAAATTATCAGCCACGGCACCGGCAAATTCTTCTCTAGCCCCTTTCAGTGTTATTGGATATATCTGGTAAGGACCATGAGATTTCTCCAACTTCAAAGATTCTAGTACATCAATTACCTCCTCTACTGTGATACAGAAGATCTCACCAATAATTTCCCCAAATTCCCATATATTCATATCTTTCTCCGCTGTAAATATAGAGGAGAAATATTTGTTGAGGACATCGCCTATCTCTTATGGTACTACACATGCATGTCGACTTTGGTCTTTGAGGGGTCTTATTCTCTCTTTAGTTAATGATTTTCCTTTAATATACTTAAAGTGCCTCTTTGGATTCACCCTGATTTTCTCAGTCAAGTTTATCTCATACCCCCTTTTCGCCCTCCTGATTTCCTACTTCAGTAAACTCCGATATCCCCTGTACACCTCCAGGGATTTCCGTGATCCAAGCTGCCTCTACCTGAGCCACGCCTCCACATTTTGTTTGGTCAAAGCCTAAACATTTCTTGTTATCCAGTGTTCCTCATTCCTGTCAACGTTCCTTTCATCCTCACAGGCACATATAGATCTTAAGCTCCCACTTGCTGGAGGTCCCTTTGCTTGCAAACAGACTACTTCGATCAACCCCTGCAAACGCCTGTCTGAGTCTATCAAAATTAACCTTGCCCCAATTTAGAACTTGAATCTGTGGACCAATTACTTCCCTCTCCATAACTATTTTCAAATTAACAGAACTATGGTCACTGGTCCCAAAGTGCACATCTACTGTCACCTCACTCACCTATCCTGATATATTTCGTAAGAGTAGGTCAAATATTGCCCCTTCCCTATTAGGACCCTCTATATACTGCTGGAGGAAACTTTCCTGACGCACTTAATTGATTCCATCCCATCAAATCCCTTTATGCTCTGGCAGTTCCAGTCTGTGTTATAAAAATTAAAACCCCTATTATGACAAACCGAATGTTCCCTGCAAGTCTCCCCAAACTCTCTAGATATTTTTGTTACTGTAATTCCTGTTGACTGTTAGGGGGTCTATAGTACCACCCCAATAAAGTCACCATCCGCTTCTTATTTCTTAGTTCCACCCACAAAGTCTCACTGGATGATTCATCAGTTATTTTATCTCTGATCAGTGCTTTCTACTCCCCTTGATTAGAAATGCTACTCCCCTCCCTCTTTCCACCATCTCTCTCCTAATGCATTTATCCTTTTACATTCAAGGTCAGTCCTACCCATCCCTCAGCCATGTTTCTGTAATAGCTAGACTATCCAGTGCCGATTATCTATCCACACCCTGAATTCATTGGCCTTACCTGTCAGCCCTTTCACATTGAAATAAATGCAATTTAATCAACAGGAAATTCCTTGCTCCCTATCATGTTCCAGCCTGGTCTGTCTCTTCAACGTACTATTTCTGAATACTGTATTTCCTTCCAGCCTCATATTTGCCTCCCTGCTCTTGAGGATACCACCTCCTGCCAATCTCGTTTAAACACTCCCTTGTAACACGATCAAAACTGGCTGCGAAGATATTGGTCCCCCGTCCAGTGCATGTGCCACCAGTCCCTCTTGAACAGGTCAACTCTGTCACAGAAAAGCTCCCAATGATCTAAAAATATGAATCCCCACCCCCTGCACCAATTCTTTAGTCACATACTTATCCGCCATATCTTCCTGTTCTTACCTACAGTAGCTCATGACAATGGAAGTCATCAGGTGTCTGTCAAGGTCCTGTTTTTTAACTTTTCTTCGAGCTCTCAGTAATTACTCTGAAGGACCACATTCCTATGTCTACCTGTGTCATTTGTGCCAACGTGCACAATGACTTCTAACAGTTCACACCTCCCCCCACTCCCCCCCCCCCCCCCCAACTCCAGCAGACACTCAGAGACATCCTGGACACTGACAACTGAGAGGCAACACACCAGCCTGGTTTGCCGTTTGAGGCCACAGAATCTCTTATACCTAAGACCCTGTTTACCTTTATCCTTTCCCATTGCTCCCCAGACCCAGTCGTAATGCAACTAAGCTGGCTACTGCTGCTTTCCCCTAAACGGTCATTTCCTGACATCCATTTCCCTACACCACAAAGTCAGTATCAAAAACGGTATACTTGTTTTCGAGAGGACTGCCACAGGGGATTCCTGCACTCTCTGCCTACTCCCTTCCTCATTCATGGTTGTCGTCCAGCTACTCTCTGCCTGGAACACGACAGGAAGCAAGGAACGCCTGTTGGATTAAATTGCGTTTATTTAAATGCAACACGGCTGACAGGTAAGGCTGATGAACTCAGGGTGTGGATCTTTACATGGGACTGGGATATAACAGTCTTTAAAGAAACACGGTTAAGGGAGGGACTTGGGTGTGACCACCTCACGAAAGCTCTTATCTCTGAAGTGCTCTGTATCTGGATGATCCGGAGAACAGCCAACTCCAGATCCTGAACACTGCTTCCCAGGAACTGCAGCTGGTTGCACTGCCCACATGTGTAGTCACCAGGAACAGTGGAAATCTCCCTGAGCTCCCACATCCCGCAGGTGGAACGTGCAACTGCCCTAACTGCCATCTCAACAGCTGTCAGACTAGCGTTAAAAAGACTTTACGTGAACTTACCTGTACCTTTTGCTGAGCCTGTGCTCACCAAAGCCTCTGGAACCAAAGCATTACTACCTATTCTGCCACTAACAGCACGTCAATAAACCACTCCACATTTAGTTTTGGTTAAGGCAGGAGGGAAACACTGCAGTGATGTATTGTTTGGGACTTAAGCACCCCTTGACACCAGACCCATACTTGGACTTGGAGAGTGTCTTGCTGAGGTTTTCCTTCTCGTCGTGGTGACTGTGCTGATGCAAATATTCACCCTGACAGCCAATCCACGTTGTCGCAGTCCTCTGATCTTTTCTGTCTATTAGTACTGCATTTATGAATTCCTTGAATCTATTGATTGCTTTCCAAACTGTGTCTCATTCTGGAGGGAGAGATGCTGGTGTTCCAGTGAATACAGCCTATTTGAAAAGGTTTACCATTAGACATATGAGCGATATGATGCCCATCCGCTCGCTGACTCTGTTTTTCCTTTCAATTAGGGTACATTTATTCTGATAACCTTCAATTCCATTTTCCAGCATTTTCCCTGTAACCCTTGTTTAAAACTCTGTCCATCTCAGCCTTGAACATATTTAGTGATCAATCCCCAACAGCTATCTCAATTTTCTACAATTGTTTCCCTCCCACTGATGTGAGACTTGGTGGTCTTTAATCCCATGGCTTTTTTTCTAGCACTCTGTGTGGAAGTTGAACCTACATTAGATGTTATCATGTTCGATCATACCAACTTTGTGTCCAGAGGCATAACAAAAAAAAAGCAACACAAAGTTTAAGAGCCTGTAATCTCCTCCCTCATCTTCCACATCAGTCTAAGATACAGTTCATCCGTATCAAGGGATTTGGCCACATTTTATCATACACCAACTTCCAATTCTTCCTCAGCTTCTGTGTCAATTTGCTCAAGGTCACACTGTCAGGAACAGACATTGAATACAGTAACTGCTCCTCCAAATTGAAGACCAATATGTAATAGGTCTTTGACATATTCTCTGGCTCGATGCACAGGTTGCCTCCTCGGATCCTAATGCTCCCTATTCTTTCTCTAGTTATCCCTCTTACCCTTAATAAA
The DNA here is from genome assembly GCF_047496795.1 of Chiloscyllium punctatum. Classification (NCBI taxonomy): domain Eukaryota; kingdom Metazoa; phylum Chordata; class Chondrichthyes; order Orectolobiformes; family Hemiscylliidae; genus Chiloscyllium; species Chiloscyllium punctatum. The sequence goes on from NW_027309877.1 coordinate 479,864, forward strand.
CCGATAAAATGTCTTTGGAGTCTTGAAAATACTGCCCACTAATATTTTTATCACCGCTGCACACCCACCCTCTTTTTGCTCTTTTACTTACTTTCTTGAGTTTAGACCTTCACGTTCTCTCCTCTTCTGGGACCTCCATTGACCTGCTCCCTTTATGCCTGTTTTAAGCTTCTCTTTCATTGTTAATTCCATTCTGAATATGTGTAGATATCCCAGGCTCTCCGGGCTGGTTTTCCTACATTTCATCTTTGGTTTAACATGTTGTGGTGACACTCTCATCAATTCCATTGTGAGCATGTGATCCCCCCCCCCCCCCCGCCCCCACCTATACGCTGTGCTGTTACAGTTTCAACCAGAAGTAACTGTACTATGGCCAGATCCTGTCTTTCTCTTGGTAAGATCTGCCTCCATCATCCAAATTATTTTCAATTTTCAAGCCTTTTTCTTTTGGTCTCTTCCTTAAGAAGCTAAAAATGCTTGAGTCACGGTCACTGGTCCTGCAATGCTCTCCCAAACCTGCCTGGCACCTGACTGGCTTCGCTCCCCACAGTCACGCCTATGCACTGCCCCGCCCATCGTTGTATCTGCTCCATGTTGATATAAGAGTCTCTCTGGAATAAATGTCAAGTCCTCTTCCCCTCTTTAAAAAAAATCACTGTCCTAATGAATATTTGGAATTGAAATGTCTAAATATCATAATCCTGTTATTGTTTTTACACACCTCAGTGAATTGGTTATATACCTGCTGCTGTATTTTCTTTTATCTGACAGTCGGTAATATATCCCCAGCAGTGCATCTGTCAACCCACAAAGCGTCATTTGAATACCCTTCCAAGATATGATGCTAGCTAACTGCAGTCATTGACTCCATAATTAATAAGGCAATGCCACCTTCTCTTTTACCCTTCTCCTGTGCTGCCCATAGTTCTTGTACCACAGAATATTGAGTTGTCAGCCCTGACCACCCTCAAACACATCTCTGTGATGGCAAAAATGTCACACTGCAAAAATGTCAACTCATTCCCTTATCACACCTGTCGGTCCGATAATATTCCCAACATTAAGGTAAAGGACATCCAGCCTGGATAGTAGCACATGGAATACTCTGTACCTCGCAGTTCTTCAGTCATTTACTGTTTGTTATCAAACTGCCTTTCCATGAACTAAAACTGTAACTCTGGGACTGAATGAATAATTGTTGAATTGTAATTTTTTTTTAAATTAATGTGTTAATCAAATGCAACGTTCCAGAACTGAACAGTCAGCTCCAAATACCTTACTTTGCTTAGTGTGCAGAGGGGTCAGCCCTCAGTAATGGAAAAAGTGAGGACTGCAGATGCTGGAGATCAGAGTCGAAAAGTATGGTGCTGGTAGAGCGCAGCGAGTCTGGCTGCATCCGAGGACCAGGAGAGTGAAAACTTTGAGCAGAGTCCCTTCATCAGGAAGACATTGGTGCATTCACATTTTTTCCATTCCATGGGAAATTTGGAACTGTACTTGCTCAGGAGGGCAGCACTGTATATAGCCCTGAAATGGAAAGCAGTCAGTCAGTTGTTTGGACAGGGGGTAGACAAAGTAAGGTGAGTACAGACTGATTGAAGTACAAACATAAGGATAGATAAGTCCCCTGGACCAGGCAGGAGGCACCCGAGGTTACCAGAGGAAGTGAGGGAAGAGATTGCTGCGCCTTTGTAGATGATCTTTGCGTCCCCACTGTCCACTGAAGTATTGCCTGATGATTGGAGGGTGGCAAAAGTTATTCCCTTGTTCAGGAAAGGCAATAGGGATAATCCTGCAAAATACTGGCCAGTCAGTCTTACTTCTGTATTGGGAAAAGTATTGGAGAGGATTCTGAGAAACAGAATTTATGATTACTTGGAAAGAGATAGTTTGATTAGAGATCGTCAGCATGGCGTTTTGATGGACAATCATGCCTCACAGAACTTATTGAATTCTTTCAGGATGGGATCAAACACGTTGATGAAGGTAGAGCAGTGGATGTGATGTACATGGAGTTTAGCAAGGTGGTTAATAAAGTTACCATAAGATCGGCTCATTCAGAAAGTAAGGAGGCATGGGGTACAAGGAAACAGGGAAATCTGTGTGTGTGGATACAAATTGTCTGACCTGTAGAAGACTGATGGTGGTAGAACATGGAAAGGGTTCATCCTGGAGATTGGTGACCAGTAGCGTTCTTCAGGAATCGGTTCTGGGACTGCTCTTCTTTGTGATTTTTACAAATGACTCGGATGATAAAGTGAAAGGGTGCTTTAGTAAGTTTTACAATGTAATAAAGATGTTAGAGTTATGGATAGTGTTAAGGGCTGTCTTAGGTTGTAATTGGACATTGACAGGATTGGCTGGTAAATGGAAGATGGAGTTCAACTTGGATAAGTGTAAAGCAATTCATTTTTTAAGGTCGAATTCGAATGCAACATACAGGTTTAAAGGCAGGATTATTGGCAGACTGGAGGACCCTAGGGATCGTGTGGTCCATATCATAGGATGCTCAATGTTGTTTCCCAAGCTGATAAGGTTGTTAAGATGTATGGTGTTTTCATTAGCCAGGGATTGAGTTTAAGAGCCGCAAGGTTACGCTGCAGCGCCAAAAATCTCTCTTATGACTACACTTAGAGTATTGTATTCAGTTCTAGTCGCCTCATTACTGCAAAGATGTTGAGACTTCGGAGAGGGTGCCGGGGAGATTTACCAGGATGCTTCTGAGACTGGATTGCATGTCTTACAAAGAAGCGTTGAGGGAGCTAGGGCTTTTCTCCTTGGAACAATAAAGAATGGGAGTTGACTTCATAGACGTGTATAAGATGATGAGAGATATAGGCAGAGTTCGTAGCCAGAGACTTTTTCGCACGTTGGAAATGGCTATCTCGAGCGGGCATAAGTTTAGTATGATTAGAAGAAGGTTTGAGGAGATGTCAGAGGTAGGTTCTTTAAACAGAGAGTGGTGGGTGCTTGGAATGCACTGCCAGCAGCGTTAGTGGAGTCAGCTGCATTACGGATATTTAAGTGACTATTGGATAGACACATGAATGATAGTACAATGAAGGGTATGTCAGTTAGTCTGAACTTCGAGTAGGATAAAGGTTCGGCAGGACGTCAAGGTTTGAAGGGTTTGCACTAAGCTGTACTGTTCTGTGTTTTATGTTTCACCCAGCCTCTGGATTCTTTTCAATTGTTGAATGTGTGAGGGAGTGATCTGAGTGAGATTAGGAAGCTGGGGAGGGGCGTTAGCCCAAAACTTCCAGTTATGTTGTTCATTGTTCCATTCAACTGAATGCCAGTGCAATATGTGACGTGTCCTACACCAGAAAGGCTCCGCCAAGTTCAGTTATTAGCGTAATTCTTGACTTATCATTTGCTGCTGTTTTCTTCAGATACAATCTGTTGGGTGACCCATGTATTAATCAGATGTTTGCTATGTTTCGTGAATTGCGCAAAAATAAGACGTCAACTATGATTATTCGACTGAACTATAATCTCTGAAAAGAATTAGGCTGATTCTATCTTTATGGAACAAAAATATAAACTCCTGTCAAGATTTTCTAACACAGAAATTAAGAATGTACATTTTATTTTGTATCAAACAAACAACATGGATGTAACTCTTTTGGCGATCAGAATTACACAAACAATGTCAGGATTCAAAACTATGCATTGTCACTCCAACATCTTGAAAGTGGTTGGCTTCTGAGTGATTACATGTTCAGGGTGAGCAAACGATTGAATAATCAAATAGAATGAGCATTCTTATACATTTATATATAATCAATCAGTTCAATTTCTCACTGAAATGTACAAGCTACAGCTATTTGTCAGCGAATTAGAAATGGCTGTAGTTCAACATGCTCTTTGAATATTAAACTAACTAAATGATTTGTGCTATCAAATTTTAGTGAACAATAATTTGAAAACGTTTAACTTTTAGAAAGAATGTTATTTAATTTGAAATGCAGACAGTGAACAAAAACGATGAGCATATTATCGTGTAAGTGAAAAGTCAAACCTTTTCGAAGAGATTTGTGGCAAAGCAATGACAGATTTGTTTTCGTAATTGGAATTCAACATTTCAAATATTCATATTCTGAGCAATAATTAGATTATTTAATGAAGCTGACCTTGCAGTAGTTGCATTTTAAATGCTTATGCTGCACTAAGTAATCAGATATTCGTGAGTATTTACAATGGGAAATAATCGGATCCTGAATTTTATTCGCATCAGACACATGATAGAGTGCAAAACCTTAAAGTACAGGAGGAGGCCATTGGCCACTGTGTGGGCATCAGCTCCAGGAATGTCTCCCAAGTCCCTCCAATTTGCCAACCCTATCTCTGCAGCCTGTTAAATACATATTTCCAAATGCATATCCAGTTCTATTTTTTAATGTTCATCCACAACTCTCCCAGGCAGTTCCATTCCAAATCCTAACAACTCTCTCAATAAAGAAGTTTTTCCTTATCTCATTCCTGGCTCTTTTGCTGACAAGCTTGAAATAAGAACTCCTTGATGCTGTAATGCCAACTAACGGAAGCAGAGTATTCCTGTTTTACTCGACAACTTTTTTTCATACATTTGAGCACCGCAACTAGTTCACATATTTGTCTGTTCTGCTCAAGCAAGAATAAGTCTTGCAAGAACTGTTACAAGCACTACATCGGAAAAACAGTCAGAAAACTAGCCACCTGGATACATGAACAACAACTGGCCAGAAGAAAAAGACATGACCCACTATCACTAGTATCCTTACTTATAGATGAGGAAGTACACGATTTAGACTGGGTCTGCATATCCATCTAGGACAAGCCAAACAGAGACACGCACGAGAATTCCTAGAAAAATAGCATTCCAACCTGAACTCTATCAACAAACATATTGATTTTGATTCCATCGAACACTCTCTGACAAAAAGAACCGGACATGAAATCACCAATACTGGAAATTATATCACTGACTCAAAGAAACCTAAACACATAAATAGCAAGTGGGACATAATATCAGCACTTCGCCAGAGGCTCACTGATAATGTTCCCTAGTGCAGTGATGAACCGTCTGAAAATGAACTCTCCAACTCAGGGAGCAAACTGACATCCAGAAGAAGCACAATTTCTCTCATCCTCCCTTTAACTAAATACTTCATTCCACTTGTCATTCCGATTATTTTAAGGTTATTTGCATTATTTTGCAAAGTAATATAGTGTCTTTCTGTGTGTGTTTGAATGTGTGTGTGTATATGAGAGAGAGAGAGAGACAGCGAGCGAGAAAGAGAAAGAATAATCCTCTGTAATCACTGGATTACTCCCCGTGCCATGTGGAAAAGAGAGAAAGATGAGGAAGACACTAAACCTTAACATGTTGTTAAAAATCTAGTTCAGGGGTGAGAGTTCCAGATTGTTGTATCATTGGAATCTCTTCCAGGACAGGTGGGGACCTGTACAAAAAAGACAGATTGTATCGTAACTGTACAAGCACCATCATCATGTGGGGATGTTGTCTAGTACAAGTCAGATGGATTTGAATAAACTAGGAGAGTGAGAACCAAAGCAGAAGATCAGGAACTGAGCAGAAAGTTAGGTGAATAGGACATCAGGCACGGCCAGTCTAATGACCATGCCGAGAGAAGGAATCTAAACAGTGAGTTGGGAGTTGGAATAAATTATAGAGAGGAGGCGCAGGTTTTTCAGAGATTAACAAGTAAGGATGGAGAGTGTGGGGGATGTGACGGAGTGAGGTGTGTGGGATCAGGGAGACATTGCACAAGAAAATGTTAAATGGGAAAGAGGTTGGGCTGGGGAATTCCATGATAAACAACTGACAGCAAAACACAGGAAAACTTGCTGCTTGTAAAAGTGAATACCTGGGAAAGAATTTATTATGCTTCAGATAAATAACACCCTTATTGCTAGAGGTCTGTATTATAATGGATGAAAAGCTGTCTTCATATTATGGCTGTAGCTTTAATAATGGTTGCATACAGCTAGAATAGTGTCAGTGTTGTTGTTGGACAGCATCCACTGAGCATATGAATTCCACTGGATGGTCCCAGAGATGGCTGGGCTGCCTTTGGTTGACTGAGTGCTGAAGATGCATGAGATGATGCTGGTTTGTAATATAGCCACTTACTGAGTACAGTCAAAGGAACAAAGCAGCAACTGCCATTGTTAATTGTTTCAGAATATACCAGATGCTCATGGCTGCCACTGCAAAGAATCATGCAATGAAAAACAGGCCTATCACGTCTGTGACAGCAAGTGCACATCCAAAGACATTTTAAACATTTGTGAGGTTACCTGCATCAACCACCCTCCTAGACAACGCATTCCAGATTCATACCATCCACTCAGTTCTAAACACATTCCACACATCCTCTCTCAATCCCGTGACATTCAGTTTAAAAGTGTGTCTCTTTGTTTTTGATCCTTTGACGAAGGAAAACAGCTGCTGTCTGTTCATCCCCTCAATACCCCATTTGCTCATGTACACCTGTACCATATTCCCTCCTCAACTTTCCCTGCTGCAAAGAAAAAAAGAGCAAATTTAGCCCTCCTCTTTCATACTCACTTTTAAGTACTCACTTGTCTTGTTACTTCTTACTTGCATCTTCCCAAATTATCGGTGTTAAATTTCGTCAGACCATTGACTATCTGAATAATCTGTTTCTATCCTTCTGTAGCCTAACACTTCCCTCCTGACTGTGATCCATCCCGCCCATTTTTGTGTCATCTACAACATTGATCATCATTTCACTGCTCCCCAACACCACATTCTCAAAATCGGCATTTCTGAATATCACAAACAACCAGTGATTTCCTTCCTGTTCTCCAGAAGTTATTTAGATGATGATTGGACAATTACAGTCTCTTGCTTTTCCGATTTTGGTGAATTTATGAGTGATGTAATTAACACATTTTATGAGGGATCCACAATTAACATTTTCGACACAGAGTTGAATTCACCATTTACACTCCGCCCCTCTGCATGTTTTGTTTTTAAACATTGTAAATAATTTAGGATAAACTAGGATTTGGCATTTTGCGGTAGAACATTAGCATCTTGTGTGGCACTGTTCTTTGTAACATTCCCTGCAATAGCCAGAGCTGAAGAAATTTTTCATCTGCAGGATGGACATGCACTCATTTATTGTTTGTTTTAATCAGCGAGTGTGATGAGGATAAATATTCCAATAAATTCTATATTATGGGCAAACTGCAGAAGATCAAATCATGTTCTCATATCCACCTTGAATTGGAAGCAAATATATACTGTAAAAAAATCAAAAATATTGAAACACCACGTAGGGGAGAAAGAAACATGTCGTTTGTACTTGATGGAGATATAGAAATATATAGTACATGTACAACATGAACAAGAATCAAGTGATAGAAGAGAAAGTACAAGAAATCCTTTCTTAATTTTGAATGGAATCCCGATCCCGATTTTCTTGTACAGTGATGTTTTCTCATCCAATCTCACTTCCTCAAAAGCAAGCTTTTCCCTGTCACTAAAACTTCATCTGCCTTTCTTCCTCCTCCGTACTACTCTTTTCTTACAGTCCTACTTCCCTTGCAATATCCCTCCTGTTGCTACATACTCTTCCACTGATGATCTCCCTTCACACTCTTCTTCTGCCACTCCCCTGTAAGTTACACCAATTCCCCAGTTACTCCCACTTTCTCTGGCCATTCCTTCCCCATTTTGCTTTCCAACTGGGATGATGGGAGCCGCTGGCTTCTGGGCTGCTATTGAGCATCAGTAAATGATGAGATTGAGATGATCAATGTCCAGTAAGAACTGACAATAGTTGTTTCTGTCACTGTCTGATGCACCAAGAACAGGGTGGTTTTGTTCCCCATGGTACAGAGTGGAGTGCCTTTCTGTCTCTCTGTCACAGCGCTTAACCAAACAGCCTCATCACGAATAGGACAAACCTCACCTCACAATCAGAAATCCATGCATCAATTTTACCTGAAACATTGTGAGTAGAGTGAGCACATTGTTCTAACAGGCTGTGTACTGGCCTTTTATTCTTTATTCATTTAACTGATCTTCCAATGTCAGTTGAGGTGAGATCAGAGTAACTTTCGTTGCATGAAAGGAGTATTTGACTCATGTGATATCAGAGACCCTGAGTAAACTGTGGTCACTGGGATTCGCAGGAAGTTCTGCTTGGAATCTGCTAGAGCCTGTTATTAAGAAAGGAATTGCAGGGCACTGAGAAAAGTTTCATGCAGAGTTGGCATAGTTTTGTGAAGGGGAAACTATTTTTGCTCTGTAAAATCACACAAATTCTTTTTTGGAGATCCATGAGAATGTAAAGATTAGAGTCATGCTGGAAACGCACAGCATGTCAGGCAGCATCTAAAGAGCAGGAAAAACAATGTTTCGGGCAGGAGCCTTTCATCAGGAATCCCTGAGAAAGTGACAGGCAGATTTGATAAAGGGAACTGGTCAACATGAGGCTTTCCAGAAAGTTTTCACAAGGTATCACACAATAAACATTCTGACACAAGACAGAGGCTTGTAGTATGATGAATAATATATTTGCATGGGATAATGGTTGCTTAACATATAGTAATCGGAGAGTCAGTATTAATGGATCTTTATGATAAAGACATATCTACTGGATTACCACAAATATCAGACCGATGACATCAGTTATTTACAATCTATACTGATAGCCTGACGGAGGGAGCTGAGTGCAATATACATTGGAGTTAGTGGATGACTTTGAGAACCAAAATGCAGGCTGCTAATTAATGAAGAGGACTTCCAAAAAAGGAGTAGTACAAAGGGATTGGAGTGTTCCTGAGTATGAAACGTAACGTCAGCATGCTGATGCAGCAAGTAACTAGGTTCGTTCATGAGGCGGCTTCCTGAGGTGGAAGGGTTAAATTATTGAATACATTTAAAATTGTGAGGCGATTATTCATTGTCGTTGAAATAAATGAGGTTGGTATTACTGAAATGTACAAGATACAGAGGGGGCTTGACAAGGTCGATGCTGAGAAGGTGTTTCCCCTCAATCTCGAACTCGAGGTGGTAGATACTGAATAAGGAACATCGATTTCAATCTGAGGTGAAAAATGATGAACTCTCTCAGAAGGTAGTGAATGTCTGGAATTCCCTAACACAGGGAGTTGTGGAGGGATACAAGGAATTGGAGAGGAAAGTGGAGTTGAGCCCGGAAGTAGATCAATCATGTTCTTATTGAATGAGAGTTCAGTTTTGAGGGGCCGAATAGTTGTCTCATGTTCCTACTTCTTAGTTTTTTATGTCATGCTTTTGGAAAGTAATTGGTTATTTTCCTGGAAGGCGTGTTGTACAATGTTGCATTGGGGAGAGGAGAAAATTTGCATGAATTAACCCTGGATGGGATATGGGAACTGCATTCAAAGCAATTCCAGAGCAGAACTTACAGAGTACGGAAGCATGGAAAAAAGGATGCAGCTGGGGGCCACTTCCTGACCAAGCCTGGAATTTCCAAGTGCATTTCCGAAACTACACCTAACCATCGGCGTGGCTTCGAGCTGCCTGTGTGTAGCAGGTCCGAAGGGCTGAATGGAACATCAGAACATAGGGCTGAGGGGCACGAGTGGGCTAAATGGCCCTTTGACACTACCCCACCAGTAAATAAGGTCGTGGCTCATCTCATTGTGGTCCCAGCTGCACTTTTCTCTCCATGCACCATTATCCCTGATTCACCTGTCTATGGAAAATCAGACAAAGCCAGCCTCGATATAATATAAAGATTCAGCCATTCCAAACTTCGGGGGAAATGAATTCCCACTTGAATGAAATCCCACTTTGTGAATTTTTCCTCACTCCGGTTCTGACTGAGTTTGGAGGGTGTCACTGTTTCCTTTTCTAGTACCGCTCCGCCACTGCCACGACACATTTTAAATGTAACGAGGTTGATGATATGACCAATGATAAATGTCTCAGACGGGGTCAGGTTCAGTGATAGGAACAAGTCAGGCAGATTTCTTTCATCAGCCGCAGGTAACTTATAGGGCTAATGGAGCAGTATGTTAGATTTGTGGTTAGCACTGCTGCCTCATATCAGCAAGGAGCTGATATCAATTCCAAACTCGTCCGACACTCTGTGTGGAGTTTGAACATTCTTCCTATGTCTGTGTGAGTTTCTTCCCAGTTCTCCAGTTTCCTCCCACAGTTCAAGGATGTGCAGCTTAGTTTGATTGGCCATGCTAAATTACCCAGAGTGACCAGCGATGTGAATGTTAAGTGGGTAAGTCATGGGAAATGCAGGGTTACATGGATAGAGTAGGGGGACAGGTCTGGTCGGATACTGTTTGGTGGGTTGGTATGGACTCGATGGGTGGAATGTCCTGCTTCCACACTGTAGGGGTTCAATGACAACAGCATCAAGTTTGGGCTCTACAAACTCCCAGTCAGTAGATACCTGGTTCACTCGCCTCAAGGCTTTGTATATTTCAATAAGATCAGCTCTCACTCCAAGGGTAAACTCTTAACGTCTCCATAATATCAGCCCTTCACGCATGGAATAAATGAATTGAATCACCTCTGAATTGCTTCCAGTGTTACTATGTCCTTTCTCAGATAAGAATGCAAAAATAAAACTAATCTCGCACACCAATGAGTCTGTTTAATTTTGTTTTCTCAGGGTGCAGTGAGTCTTTGGAACACTCTTCCCTGCAGACCATTCGAGGCAGAGATAGCGAATATTTTTGAGGCAAGGTTCACGAATCACGGATTATCGAGGAGTGGGATTATCAAGGAGTGGGCAGCAATGTGCAGTGTTGGGGAAAATGTAGACAGTGGTACTGAATGGCACGGCTCCAGAATATACAGGAATTAAATGAAATGATAACATCGATAAAGTTTTAATGCGGAAGCAAGATGGCAGTGATCTGAAATGTCAGCTTTGCTGATCTCTGCATCACAGTAATGCTCTACCCATCCCACCACAGTCATTTACTTACAATTGAACACTAAAAGAGCTATAGAATCCTTACTAATCCCGTTTTGTCAAGTGGAAATGACAAAACATGGGAAAGGATCGAGTAAGTCCCAACACGCAACGCACCCATCAGAAGCATCGAACATGCCTGTGGCCGCACCTGTAACACCGTCTGCTCGTTCAATGGACCGAGTTACTCACCAGGACTTGGTCACCGAGTTCACCAAGTTACGTGAAATGATTGAATCCATGATTGAAGAAAAATTCAGCAGGAGGATAGAACCACTCTCAGCAGTGTTCCACAAAGATGAACAGCAACTTGAAAGCCTTGGAAACAGAACGGATGAGGTCGAGAGCCAAACTGCAGGGGCAGAGACTGTGATCGATTCCTGTAAGGAGCGGATCCTTATCCTTGAAAAATAAGTCCATAACTTAACTGAACAAGGTGTTGACCTCGAGAACAGGGGTAGGATGAAGAATGTTCATATAATCGGTCTGCTGGACCGGACATAAGGTGATCAGGCAGTGAGGTTTTTTGTAAGAACTGGCTGCAGAGATTCCTTCACTTCGAAGCTGAAGAGGGACGGGTGAAGAGTGAGACAGTTCATCGGGTTACGGTGGTCAGGTCAGGCTCATACCAACGCCTTCACCCTGTCCATGTGCGATTACATCGTTGCAGGTACAAACAAAGACTTAGGGAAGCTTCCAGAACACAGGGGAGAGAGCCGAAGAGGGCTACAGGATTAAGTTCTTCCAGGTCTTTTCAGCGGCAGTGATTCAGAAAAGAAAATCTTTTGATGATATGAAGAGAAGATTAAGGGAACCTGAGATTCAGTATTCCTTAATGAACTCAGCGGTGCTCTGTATGCACTAGTGGATCTTTCAATAGATCCACTGACTCTCCAGAGGATGAGAAAACTTTGTGGACACTTGAACGTAGGCTGGATGCGTTAATGGAAAGCGATAACCTTGTTTATCTTTTTTAAAAGAAAGTTTGTTGACCGTTTCTGGTATTAAGCAGTGTTAAATTATAGTCGGGGATGGGTAGAGTACATACTTTTAACTTCTTCATTCGTCATACTACTCGTTTTTCTCTTGCTTAGTTTGTGTGTCGGGTTCGGCTCACGCTGGAGGGAGTTGTGAAGTTGATCATGATGACTGAATGCCTACCTAAGAGCAGTTCAGTCCCGATGTTTGTGATTAATTGCCCTGGATGCAGTATTGATAATGACGCAGAAGATAGAGATTTGTGACGTGCAAATGCCCCCAGTCGGTAGAGGGTAAATGCCCCTCCTGAGTGCCATTGCCACTTTGTATCTTTTTTTTGTATTTGTATGTATTTAGTTTTGGAACGTTTTGAGAGCTTGTTAGTTGCAGTAGCTTTAGTTTGTATGTTTTTTTTAAGCTCTATGATTCTTTTTCATCGGTGCTCAGTGATTTGTAATTTAAGTTCTTCCTCTCTGGATTTCAAATATTGTTTCAGTGTGTACTGGATAATGTCGTGGTTAAATGGTGTATCTGGAACATTAAGGGGAGCCATTCGCCAGTTAAGAAAAATGAGAGGGTGGATATTGTCGTATTGCAGAGATGCACTTTGATGTCAAGGAACATTTGACATGACAGCAAGGTGGGTTTGATCGGGTTTATTTCTAGTCTTTTAACACTAGGAATAGGAGAGAAACCATGCTGGTGAGGAAGAATCTTTCATTTAAATTACTAAATTGTATTAGACACCCACGGGAGGATCATAACCCTCAAAGATATATGGGGAAGAAAGCAGTAGTTTGAATGTTTATTGCCCCCGGCTCACTGCCGTAAATTCCTGACAGATGCATTTTCCAAATTAAGTAATCTTTCTTCGCAGCACATTATCGTAGGAGGAGATTTCAATTGTCTTTTGCACCCACTGTGGACAGCATGCCCAAAGGCTCCCAGCACCATCTTTCCAATCTAAGCAATTAGTGGAGTTTCGTGTGGAAGTGGGGCTGGAGGATGTATGGAGGCAGATCTACCTCATAAATAGGGATTTTACTTACTTCTTTAACCGGAAGAAATACAACACTAGTGTTGATCTCTTCCTCACCTTGCAGAAATATTCGATTCATTGGTTTTCTGCACAATTGGGAATATTACCAATTCTGACCATGCTGCGGCATACTTACTGGTTAAGATTAAGGGCAATATAGCAGGTGCGAGACACTGGCGAATGCCTTTATTCTTAAGGATAGTAAGTACATTGAGTGTTTCTGTAATGAATTCAGATCTCTCTTAACCATTAATTCAGATTCAACCAGTAACACATCCATTCTATGGAAAATTGCTAAGGCTTATGCCAAAGGAATAATTCCATAGGACGCGGCAGAAGCTGGAGCAGGAACACTTGCTCCAGGCACTGTTGAAGGCAGCCAAGAGGGCACACTGTGATAGACTCTCAGTAGCTAGGCTGCAGAGAATCACAACGCTTGGGTCTGCAGTGAATTCCATGCTCACACAGACAGCCAAGAAGGTACTTACGTTTGCAAAACAAAGGCTGTTTGAACATGGTGATAAACTGGGCAAGTAGTTAGCCTATCTTGCGATGATAAAGAGAGCTCCAAAGCCATTACCTCAATTAGGGAAGGTACTGGGACCCTTTCCGATCCCATAAACATCAAAGCAGCATTTCGGAGATTTTACTCTGAATTATATCAGACTGAGCATTATGGGGATAGATGAATCAAGATAGAACCTTTCTTCAAGAACTTGGACCTTCCAGGGGTAACCCCCAAATAAGCGTCTTGCCTTAATGCACCATTGTCAGTGCTGGAGGGTGTAAAGCAGCTTCCATGCGAAAGGGCACCCGGTCCTGACGGATGTCCACGTGAGCTTTATGAGGAATTTATAAACCTGTTGCCAGAACCTGTTGCCAGAGCCGATGCTGACTATGTTCGTCACTCACACAGTTACGACTGTGTCCCACCATCCTTAAGAGAGGCTCATATCTCTCTTATTCTGAAGAAAAGGAAGACACCGAAAGATTGTGCTTCCTATAGGCCCATCTCACATCTAAATGTTGATTTCAAAATTCTATCTGAGTTCCTTACATTAAGGATGGAAACTATTTATCCTTCCATTGTCAAAGTATACCAAACCGGTTTATGAAAGGCTGCAGATATTCCAATAATGTTAGGAGATTACTCAATATGATCCAAGCGTGCCAACAGCAAATTAAGCAGGTATTAATGATCTCTTTAGATCCAGAGAAGGCATTTGCTTGGGTTGAGTAGCTGTATCTCTTCTATACATTAGAATGGTTTGGTCTCGGCAAAGTTTTTATCAAGTGGCTGGGTCAGATAACTCTTATTAACATGAATTCCCTCCCTTGTTTGCTAAAATCTGTGTGAATGCTTTCTTTGATGTTTCCCAGACAGACATTTAGGAGACTAAATGGATGATGTAGCTCTGATTTGTCACCATAAGCGACCCCTTATCAAGTTAACCTCTGTGTACGATCCTGTAAAATTAATATTTCTAGAGGCAGTCGACAAGGTTGTTTATGCCATACGATGGTGATTGCGCCACTGACGAAGGCCATCTGCAGGGACCCCAACGTATCTGCCCCAGAAGTGGGACAGAAGTCACGTAAGATTACATTGTCTGCAGATGATGGTCTTAAATTTTTGGTAAATCCCACAGCTTTTGTACCCCATCTCATACAATACATCAGTTCGTTTGGTGCCTTTTCCCTCTATACTATTGATTTTACAAAGTCGGAGACCCTGCCCCTGGGCGAACTCAGGGAAATACCTGATGCCGTGGGAGAATCCTGATTTCCTTTTCAATGGTCCCAGGGGGAAATGGGGATGTTCCCTGTTTACGTATATTCATTAATCCTATCTTTGAACTTATATTTAACGTGTGATTTGTCCATTTGTTTGACAAAATTAAACAAGACCTTCGAAGCTGGGCGACACTTCCAATATCCTGGCTGGGTCAGATAACTCTTAGTAACATTAATTCCCTGCCTTGTTTGCTAAAATCTGTGTGAATGCTTTCTTTGATGTTTCCCAGACAGACTTTTAGGAGACTAAATGGATGATGGAGCTGATTTGTCACCATAAGCGACCCCTAATCAAGTGAACCGAATTAAGACGACCCCACAGTTTGTGGGGAGTAGATGTCCCGGATATTAAAAGCTATCAATTAAGCTCTTCTTTACCCGATGTTAGTGAGGTTTCGGCATCAATATGGTTAGATAAGGAAGCTTCTCAGGCAAAGTGCCCTCTTATTAGTCGGCTACTCATAGACAAAATGAGGACAGTTACGAAGTATTGCCATTTCCCAATAAATATCAATAATTTTCAAGTAGGAAGGGCAACGTGTCCGATCGAGGGCAACATAGCCAAACCTCATTTCTTACCCCAAAACATGGTGTACCATGTTTCCGATGGGGAATACTGGATTCCATGTTTAAACTATGGACAACTCGTGGGTGTATCTTGCTTTGATGGTTTATCTGAGGGAGAAACAAGGATGTCCCTTGATCAAATTAGTCGTAACTATAGACTACCGAGTAGAGATCTCTTCTGTTTTCTTTTTATCAGATCAGAGATGTTATTCAGAAAAGAACCACGCTTTTAACAGACCCGTACAGATCCGATACAGAGAAGAGGCTGCTTATTGTTAAGAACACACTCTCTGTCAGTACCCTTTATCATTTGTTGGAGAGTGGCTCCTTAGACGAGACGTTGTGCCTTTCTGAGGTCTGCAAAGACTTTTGGGAGTTCAGATCTCCTCGGACACAGGGGAGGATATTTGTGAAAAAGCAAGAAGGATTTCGATCTGTGAGAAGACTCTTGCCATGTAGTTGAAGATTCTTCATAGAGTCCATCTGGCCCCAGATACTCTCTCAATATTCAAGGTGGGGGTATGTATTAAATACAAAAAGACTATGGACACTCTTACTCATTGATTGTTGACCTTCCACCGGCGCTATAGGAGCGGTGTGTTCGCTGGGATGGAGAGGATCTTGCGGACAGAATTGGAGATGGGTCAGGTTTCCCTTTTCCTGGGCCTGCCCAGTCTACCTTACTCAGATGTGAATAGGAAAGAATACTTCAATATCCTCAGTCTCTGTGTTCAGAAAAAGAAAAGTTCTGTTGTGTTGGGTGTCTGAAAAACCCCTGGGTCTATTGGTTTGTCGTAATCTCGTCATGGAGCATAGCTCTTTGAACTTTTTTAAAGGTATGTTGCTCCAGTAAATAGAGGATTTTTTATAAGACATGGCAGCCCTTTTTGAATTACCAAGGTACAGGCTGATCTGCCACTCTAATAAGGACTTGTATATAGCTGTGACGAACTTGACTAATGAATCTAATGTCCAGAGAGGAGTAATTACAAACAAATGAACGTGTATTAGTTAATGCTCTTGAAGTTTGAGAGCTACAGTTTTGTTACAATGAGTTCTAGTATTCTTTTTTTTAATTTTTCTTCGGTCCATTGATTTACCTTGTTTTTCTTATGTACATGCACATGGGTGTAATTGTGTTCAATTTGCGTTGTTTTTTCAGTTGGGTACTTATTGGTTCACTGAAGCATTAAAAAGATTTTCTCTGAATAAAAATATTTTTGAAAAAATTAAAATGTTAACATGGATAGAATAGAGTCACAAAGGACCACTTTCTCTTTCGTGAGACCACAAATTATGATTTATCTTAAAGGTCATCACACCTTGGGTGACAGGATGATGTGGAGAGGGTGGGCCCTTCGTGGCAACCTCTGTCTGTGTGGGGAATTGAACATGCGCTGTTGTCGTTCCTCTGCATCATAAGCCAGTCATCCAGCCAACATATTGCGAGATTGTGTAACTGCTATAAAAAGAAATAGCCAAAGTCAAAGTAAAATATAAACTTTGATAAGAAGGAAAAAAAAAGGTACAATTCAGTTAACGGTCAAGATAATGACTGAGGAGAAAAACAATCTCCGCTGGAATTTGTACTTTATAACGAGAGAGTTGATTGGATGATATCTTTGCTTGAATAAGTTGAACCTAGCGAAATAACCAGAATTATTAATTGTGATTAGATGTCGATAACTATACAAAGTGAGTACATTTTTGATTGGTCTGTGTAAACATGCTAACCATTGTATGAAAGTAAAAAGCTGATGGAACATATTTTTTGGAGGGTTGGTCCCCATGGGAAATGCCTCCCAAACACATGCTTGAAGAAATCCAGGGTAGAAAATGCGTGAGTGTCGTCTGGTTTGTGACAGGAAACCAGGGGGCTGAAGGATTGAAAGTTCCTGCAATGTGAAGCTCAGGAGACAGTCAGATCACCCCCGATCTTATTAAATGGTACAGCACATTTGAAGGGCTAAGTGGACTCATGATGGATTTTAATTGCATATGACTGAAAAAAAAACACTCTTTACTTCACCTAATGTTTTACACACTGCGGCAGTGTCATTTTCCTGAAACTGGGAATTATTTGGAATATTATCTGGAACATTCCATAATCAACATTCTCCGGAGCATTCTACAACCTGTGGAGAGATATTACAAAGGAAAGAGACACGGCCGAGGTGGGGGTGGGGGGGGGGGGGTGCTGCATGCAAGAGTGAGAGTGGTGGAGCATGAGCCTTGTTCGGGTGTCGGTGCTATGTTGAGTGTGAGGGACCAGACAGCATACAATGACCCTTATCCTCACAGAGCTGAAAATGTGTTGCTGGAAAAGCGCAGCAGGTCAGGCAGCATCCAAGGAACAGGAGAATCAACGTTTCGGGCATAATGCCTTCTTCAGGAAGGGCTGTCTGACCTGCTGCGCTTTTCCTGCAGCACATTTTCACCTCTGATCTCCAGCATCTGCAGTCCTCACTTTCTCCTTATCCTCACAGAGTTGGGAATGTTATTGATGTTTGTCCTGTATTGCTGGACATTGCTACTGATCGCAGATAATGCACTGAATTGGGTGGTGAGCTCAGATCATGCTCGGTGGGTCTGGTGGTGTGGCCCACTCTGGGAATAGATGCACTAACCCATCCGCCAAGATATCTGTGACTCTGTTGACAAACCGTGGTCTAATTGACCCTTATCTGCTATGCTTTGGGTAAAACGTACATGGCAGCTCCAAACTGAGGAAAGCTCAATCGAGTGCCCATTGTCCTTTTAAAGATGGCAGCAGTGCCAGGGATAATGGAATATCCAGCGGCATCTGGGCGATGGTGGGTACCTCCAGCCAAAGTGGGTGGGAGAATCGGGTTAACATTGAATGAGAGTGACGCCATGGGTTAGGGTGGGTAGTTAATGAGGTGAGTTCGATAAGATAGCACCAGGAAACTAGCACGGCCTCGTACAGAGAATCCCCCTGTCACACTCAATGAAAATCACTCAAAGATAAATTATTGTTAGATTCAGGCGGATGAGTTGAAGACTCTGCTGACCCAATTCACTGTTACAGAGCTGCAGAACAAATCCTCATCCACAACTCTCCATCATCTGAACTCACACCTATATTCTGTTCACCATCATTCCTGGTAATAGTGGCTTATTTTGCCTGATGCTATCGAAATGTCTATATCTCAGCGTTCTGAAACCTGTGAGCACATCCTTCCATGATATTGTTGCTCAATCTCACCCTCTATGTCTATACCCCAAACCACTTTCATTTACAGTCATGCACGGAGACAGGCCCTTCAGCCAAAACTGGTCCATACCAGCGCTGGAGGCTGAGGGCTGACCTTCTAGAGATGTACAAAATTGTGAAGGGCATGGAGAGGATAAACAGAGAAAGTCTTTTCCCTGACGTCGGGGATTCCAGATCTAAAGGGCATAGGTTTAGGCTGCGAAGTGAAGAATGTTGGGTGGCACAATGGTTAGCAATGCTACTTCCCAATGCCATGAGACTCAGGTTCAATTCCCGCCTCAGACTGTGTGGACTTTACACATTCTCCGTATGCCTGCGTGGGTTTCCTCCGACAATCCAAACTTGTGCAGGCGAGGAGAATTGGCTATGTTAAATTGCCTGTGCTGTTAGGTTAGGGGGATGGATCTGCGTGGGTTGCACTTTGGTGGGTCGCTGTGGACTTGTTTCCACACTTTAAAAAATCTAAACGTGAAAGAGACCTAAGGAGAAGCTTTTTCACAAATATGGTGGTACGTGTATGGAATGAGCTGCCAGAGGATGTGGTGGAGGCTGGGACAATTGCAGTATTTAAAAGACATTTGGATGGTTATATGAATAGGAAGGGTTTGGAGGGATATGGGTCGGATGCGGGCAGGTGGGTCTAGATTGGGTTGGGATATCTGCTAGACATGGACGGGTTGGACTGAAAGGTCTGTTTCCATGCTTTACATTTCTATGCCTCGATAACTCACAGAGTGAGTTCGTAAATGCAATTAGTGTGAATGGTATTTGGAGCAATACATGTAATTGGAAAGTTAAAGTTAGGTTGGAGATTGTTTAAAGGGATTGGAATATAGAGGTAAAGACATCATGAAGCAGTTGCATAGAGTGTTGGTGAGAGTGTACCTGAGGTATTGAGTGCAGTGTCGGTGACCTAATCTAAGAAAGATTACACTGATCACAGAGGACGTGCAATGAACATTCTCCAGATTAATTCCTGATATGACAAGATTTTCTGATGGGGAGATTTGTCCTGCGACCTCTCCAGTTTCAAAGCATGAGAGGTGATCTCAGTGAAATTTCAAAATCTATGATTCATGTGATGAGGTGGAAATAAACAGGATGTTTCTCTAGCTGTCTACTCTATATTTAAGGCAAATAATGACAGGATAAGGGATATGCCATTTAAGACCGTAATAAGGAGGAAATGCTTCCCTTGGAGGGGACTGACTAACACAGGGGCATGGAAGCCTGTTGGCAGGGCAAGATTAAGGAGAATCCCCAGATACTCTTCACGTATATCAAGTGGAACAGAACAACCAGGGAACATGTAGGGCCTATTAGTGACTTGGCAAGTTGCATGCCAACTCAACTTCATGGTAGAAGGCTGTTTGTGTGACTGGAGCCCAATTTCCCCGGTGTACCCGGTAGAGATCAGTGCTGTGTTCCGTATTATTTAAGGTATTCATAAGTGATGTCAATGTGAAGTGGGTAGGGGGAGTGTGATAAGTAAGTTTGTGTTTGACACAAAGATTGGCCGTGTGGTTGACAGTGATGAGGGAGGTCTTATATTACAGGAAGATACAGATAGAATGGTCAGATGGACAGAACAATGGAAAATGGAATGTAACCCTGATAAATATGAGGTGATACACTTTGAAAGAAGGAACCAGACAGGGGAGGACTCAAAGAACGGCATCGCACGAGGAAGCTCAGAGCGTGCTTCTCCACACATTCCTGAATGTGACTGGATATGATAATTGATGAGTTCAGCATGACTGTAGATAAAGCCTTTATTCATTGACCCAAAGATTATCCGAGTTTTATATAGCGCTTCGGTAAGGCCAAATGAAATATTGTGTGAAGTTCTGGGAGCCACATTACAGGAAGGATGTGATTGTACTGGATGAGGTGCAGAACAGATTCACCAGGATGCTCCCTGGGAAGGACCATATGAGCTGTGGAGAGAGGCTGGGTAAGCTCGAGTTATTTATTTTGGAGCAGAGGAAGTTGAGCGGATAAGTCATTCAAGTTTAAGATTACAAGGGGCATGGACAGGGTGAATAGACAACAGCTGTTCTTTTTAGTCAAAGTTTCAGCTTCCTTACAGAGTTAAACCAGGGAATGGAGAATGGAGAACAGAGAAACATGACACAGCTACTTCACTTCTGTCTTCACAGAAAAATACATAAACAAAGCCTTCCCAGCAATAGGAGAAAACCTGAGTCTGATGAGAAAATGATGTGGAATGAAACTTGTAAATAAACTAATTTGGAGAAATTATTGGAACTGAAAATAATGGGCATAGAAAAAAAACAACACAGATTGATGAAATGGGAAACATTTGAGAAATTCACTGGTAGATTAATTAAAGAAAATACAATAGAGGCACTGAACTAGGATTTTCAGCAAGAATTTTAATAGAGTCCCAAGCCTCGTGTGCAAAGTAAAAGCACATGGGATGGGGGGTAATATATGAACATGGTGTTAAAATGGGAGTGTGGACAGGAAACAATGAGGAGGAATAAATGGATGGTTTTCAGTTTGGAAGGCTCATGAGGCATCGTAATGATTGGTGCCGGGGCACCAGATATTCACAATACATCTCAAACATCTCGTTGAGGGAATCAAATGCAAAGTTTCCAAGTCTACTGACGGAACTAGGATTTTGAAAGTGAGGAGGATGTGAAAAAAACTTGAAGGAGATTGAAACAAATGGAGTGAATGAGTAAACATGTGGCAGATGAAGAGCAGTGTGGATAGATGTGATGTTGTCTACTTGGTTGTGAAACACTAAAGTTCCAGCCAACCATTGGAAAAGGAAGTGGTTGAGAAATGTCGATCTATGAAGGGAACTGCACTTTTCTTCTGTTATTATTTAGACAGACATCTGTGTTCCATGCAGGGCAGTGAGTTCTGAAGAAAGAAGCCAATACAGGGAATAAATTGGCACACAGACCAGTTGGCACAGACCCACCAAGTGGGGAGCTGTAACATTGAAAAGGACCTGGGATCTCCCTGTACACCAGTCACTGAAAGCAATATTGCAGGAGCAGAAAGCAGTCAGGAAGATAAATGGGTGTTGACCATCATTTCAGAGGGACTGGAGTCCAGGGGTAAGGGTGTCTCAGTGCAGCTGTACAGGCCCTTGGTGAGACCTCAACTCGAACATTGTGCAGTGTTGTGTGCAGTTTTGGTCTCCGTACCTAATAAAGGACAAACCTGACATTGAGGGAGTGCAGCGAAGGATGACCAGACTGATCTCTGGGATGACAGACTTTTTGTGGGAGCAGGTTTGGGGCAACTGAGACTGTATCCCATGGGGTTTAGGGAAATGAGTGGAGATCTCAGTGAGATATATAAAACACTGACAGGGTGAGGTAGATTGGAAGCAGTGATGATAATTCCGCTGGCTGGGAAGTCTAAAACAAGAGGCCACAGTATTAAATACAGATGGGTCACATTGCATTTAGATACGAATAAATGTCTGCACTCAGAGACTGGTGAACCTGGGAATTCTCTCTCACATAAGGCTGTGGAAGACAAGGCACTAAAGACTAATAAGGATGTCTAGACACCAAAGGATGGGGGAGAGAGCAGGAGTATGGTGTAGAAATAAAGGGTCAGCCATCATTATATTGAATTGGATAGCAAACTCGACAGACCAAGGGGACTACCGCAGTTCCTATTTTATAGCTTCACAAGGTTAATCACATTAAGGGGTGTGTAAAGTGTGTGGGGAAAGTGCATTGAGGAGATGTTCAGACATTAACTAGAATGGGGCAGGCTCAATGTGCTGTATGGCCGATTACATTCCCGATGTTTCTGTGCGGTTTGTGGGAAAGCTCTGTAAATGTTGTCACAAGTTCGCAGATGTTAGGAAGGACGTCTCTGCTGGCTCAACATGATTGTCTTTCCCGTTCCCTTTTCCATACCGAGGTTGGGGTCTGGATATTCTGTCAGGTTTTATCCTTTTAGACTTCAGAGCAGTTTGATACGATAGAGTGTCTTGCTTGGCCTTTTCAGAGACCATTGAAGTGTGTATCACATGTCTGTGTGTTTGGAGTCACTTTTAGGCCAGACCAGGAAAGCACGGGAGATTCACTTCCTGAAAGTACATTGGGGAAGGAAATTGGTGTTTACAATCGACATTGACTTCAAGGCCATTGTTACTGACACCAGATTTGAGATCTCGATATTTCATTAATTGTTTTTAACTTCCACCAGCTGCCAGAGCATTAGCCTGGTCTGGATTATTCATCCAGTGACTTTTCCAAAACAGCACCATCTCCACATGGGGACCGATCGGAAACCACACTGAGCAAGTTTATGTCTGTGCTGCTTGACAGCTCTATCAAAACAAACTCCCAATTTGACTATCATGATGAGACTGAGAGGGTTGTAATTGTCCAGATTGTAATTATTCCCCGACACTGAGTAATTTTCCACATTGCCAGGGAGATGTCAGAGTTATAGCTGGAAGGAAACCGCTTCCCCAGGGGCACGGCTTGTTGTACAGCACAAGTCTTCATTCCTATTTCAGGAATGGGGTCAGGACTCATTGCATTTGCCTCTCTAAAGTGTTCAGCTTTTTCTTCATGGCACGTGCAGCGAATTGAATTAGTTGAAGACTGATCTGTGATCCTGTGGGCATCATGATGACGGTGAATTGAATCATCGACTCAACACCCCTGGCTGAGGATGGTACAGATACTATTTCCTTGTTTTTTACACTGATGTGCAGAGCTGATCCATTGATAGAATGGGGATAATTGTGGAGCCCTCTCTAACAGTTAGTTGTTTAATCGACTATCACGATTTTTGGCCGGATGTGGCAGTCTGCAGAGGTTTCATCTGGGTGTATTGACCTTGTGACAATTTCTCTCTTTCGATCATACGATTTGGTTTTATTTGATTTGATAGGATTCGTTGTCGCATGTATCTAAGTAGAGTGAAACTCTTTGTTTATACACAGTTCTGGCAGATCATAGTGAGAGTTGGAGCTGCCTTTTTTTAGAGACATGGAGTGGCCGAAAATTAAAAGTCTACTTCAGCTGTCTGTTTCTGAAGAGCCACATAATTGACAGAAATTAAAATAGATTGCTTCAGCATCAGTGAAAAAAGGGCCTTTGAACAGGAAATTATTCCAAAGCAAAAGAAAGGATAATCTGATTCGCAAGATTCTGAAACATGCCTATATAGTGGTAAAGAAGGTTCTTTTTTTAAAAAAAAGTGATGATTTGTAACAGAACACAGATGAAAAAATGAAATTGTAGCACAAAAACTTTGAAGAATCACTACAAAAAGTAACTTATTCTGATCTCAGTAAGGATTATTTTCATCCACAAAAATAACATCTCAAGTTATCTTTCAGAAGCTAGCTGTGCCTTTGAAACTGTTTACAATAGTAATAAGCTCTAGTTAAATATTTGGTAAATAATCATGGACCCAGATTTCAACATAATAATAAAACCTTAACGAGATGCCTGGCTTGTCTTGTCGAATTAGCGAAGAAAAAGGTTAACCGTAGATAATAATAATATTACATATTTTGTATCAGAATCAGCTTTTTACTGTAAAATGTGATCACGGAATTTGATAAGAGATCGTGTGCCCATTGGAGAATAGAATTTATGCAATCCTTCAAGATAAACAATGGGGGATATGACTGAAAAGAGCAGAGCCCCGAACTTTGGAATGCATTATAGAAAGATCCCACGGACTAGAGATAACAACAATGGTTAAACTTCCGAAACAAATAAGAACCTCGGGCTGTCCATGGGAGTGTCCATCATTGATCAGTTGTTTTACAAGATTGATTCTGCAGAAGGGGAGTGGAGGGTACACTGACAAGGTTGTGTACGATCATTTCAACACAGAACGTATAAAAATACTGTCTTTTTACTGTAAACCCGAAGTGTGTCATTGATTTGCCTTCTGATCTAAGCGAAAGATTAAGGAAAGGATTGTCTTCTCATGTCAAAGCCAGATTCGAGGAAGATCCTTTGGGATTCACCCAGCATTAGCCAGGTTTTGCTTGAATTAAAGTCCATTCCGTACCTGTGTCCTGTCTGCCTCCAGAGTCTTTGTCCCTAGCTGGGGAATCTCGCTCCTACAATAAGCAAGGACATACAGGTCATAGGGTAAAGGAAAAACTTAGACTGAGGCATAAAGGCTACACCAGAAAGGGCATGCAATAGGCAACATCAATGTGATCATGATCAACATTATTTGAAGTTAGAGAGTCCATTCCTCAGTTTAATAATGGGCTGGGAAGATGCTGTTCATGAGCCGCTGGTTTGTGTGTTCAAGATTCTGTATTGTCTGCATGATGGAAGAGATTGTAGAAGATCCAGGGTTCGATGGGTCTTTGTAAATGCTGTCAGACTTTCCACGGCAGTGAGCTGTGTAAATGGAGACAATGGATAGGACGTTGGTTTCCGTGATGGCACGGGCTGTGCACACAACCTTCTGTCATTTCTCTTACTGTCCTGGGCAGGTCTGTGACCACACCAGGTCATTATGCACACAGATAGTTTGCTGTCAGTGGTGCATTTGTAGCCATTGATGAGGGTCCTTGTGGACATGTCAAATGTCCTGAGCAGCCAGAGAAAGAAGAGACGTTGTTGTGCCATCTTGGCTGTCACGTCTACACGGGAGGTCGGTTATCGTCACTCCAAGCAACTTAATGCTTTCCACTCTTTCAACTTCAGTTCCATTGATGCAGATGGGGGCATATTCTCCTCATTTCTTTCTGAAGTCATTGATCAGTTGGTTTGTTCTGCCGATGTTGAAAGAGAGGATGGTCTCAGTGCAGCACATCACTAAGTCCAATATTTCCGTTCTGTATTTTGACTTGTTATCATTAAATACCTGTCCTACTATGATGGTGTCATCAGTGAACATGTAGATGGCATTCGTTCAAAATTTGGCAACACAGTCGTGGGTGTACAGGGAGTACAGTAGGGGGCTGAGGACACATCCTTTGGGATTTCAGTGTTGAATGTTATCATGGAAGAGACACCCTTACCTATTTTCACTGATTGTGTACTGTAAGTCAGAAAGCTGAGGATCCAATTTCAGAGGGCAGAGCCAGGACTAAGGTCAGGGAGTTTTGTGATTACTCTGAAGGGAAGAATGGTGTTGAAGGTGAACCTATAGTCAATGAGTAGGCATCTGACGTGGGTGTCCTTGTCGTCCAGGTGTTCCAGGGAAATGGCACTCACTATGTACCCATTCTACTGGTAGGAAAATTGTATGGGATCGAGGCAGGCTGGGAGACTGGAACTGATATGGGCCATGACTAGACTCTCGACGCATTTCACTCCCCTCAGTCTCCTGTGCTCTAAAGAGGAATGTCCCAGCTTATCCAACCTCTCCCTATGACTCAGACCCTTGAGTCCTGGCAACATCCTCGTAAAGTTCCAGTTTAATACCATCCTTCCTACAGCAAGGTGACCAAAACTGAACACAATGCTGAACTTGGACATATTTGGAACTGTAAGTTTTACTCTGCTGCCAATTATTATGCTGCTGCAATATTGCTTTTTTTTTGTTATTCTGAAACCTTATTATTCATTGAATCCCCTGACGGCAATCCCCTCCGGTGAACGTTCTCCTGACTGCTTGAATTTGAATCAATCTATTTTGTTTGGACTGATATTTTGATGCCGCTGTATATCAGAGAACAGGATGAGATGTTGGATGGCAGTGTGTGTCCTTTACTGGACCAGCTTGACTCTCCAGGTACCTAAAGCTTTTATTGTGGACCAGAGTGCCTCAGAATCGTTAAATCACAGAAGGAAGCTATTTAGCCCATTGTAGGTCCATGCACATAGAACATTACAGCTCAGTACCTACAACATCCTTCAGCACTGCCGACAGATCCACCGACCTTACTGACAACCGTAAATTTACTAACTCATCCTTCTATACCCTAATTAAGGTCATTTTCAAAAGGACAAACAATAGTCACTCCAAAGCAGATCCTTGCAGTATACCACTAGCGACTGAAATCCAGGATGAACATTCCCCATCAACTATCACCTTCTGTCTGCTTTGAGCTAGCCGATTTGTGATCCAAACGCTAAATCGCCCAGAATTCCACGTCTCCATATTTTCTGGGAGAAAGTAAGGACTGCAGATGTTTGAGATCAGAGTCGAGATTGTGGCGCTGGAAATGCACAGCAGGTCAGGCAACATCCGAGGAGCGAGGAGAAAATGAAGACTGCTGATGCTGCAGACCAGAAAACTGATTACTGATGAAGGGCTTACAAGAGAAACATCAACTTGCATGCATCTTGGACGCTGCCTCATCTGTTCTGCTTTTCCAACACCACGCTCTCCATATTTTCTTCAATAGCCTACCATGAGGGACCTTATCAAACGCTTCACTGAAATCCACATACCTCACTTTATTCTTATCCACCTGTTTGGTCACCTTCTCAATGAACTCGGTAAGATTTGTGAGGCATGACATACCCTTCACAAAACCTTGTTGACTATTCCGAATCAAATGTTTCCTTTCTAGATGATAGTAAATCCTATCTCTTATAATCCTTTCCAACACTTTACCCACAACCAAAGTAAGACAGGTATATAATTACCAGGGTTATCTCTTCTCCATTTCTTGAACAAAGGGACAACATTTGCTGTCCTTCAATCTTCTGGCACTATTCCTGTAGACAATGGCGATGTAAAAATCCGAACAGTTGGTTGCATAAACTCCTCCCTAGCTTCTCAGAGAATCCTAGGATAAATCCCATCTGGCCCAGGGGACATATCTATTTTCACACTCTCCAGAACTGCTAACATCTCCACGTTACGAACTTCAGTCCCATCTCGACTAATAGCCTGTTTCTCAGTATTGGCCTTGACAGCATTTTCTTTTTCCATTGTGAATCCTGATTCAAATATTAATTTACAGCCTGTCCTATCTCCTCAGACTCCACACACAACTTAACACTACTGTGTTTGATTGCCATTAATCTTCATTTGGTGATTCTTTTATTCGTGACATGCTGATAGAAAGCTTGAGGGTTTTCCGCGATCCTACTTGCCAAAGACTTGTCATGCTCTATCCTGGCTATTCTTAGCTTTTTTTAAAAGTCCTTCCAGGCTAACTTGTAACTCTCAAGCATCCGAACTGAGCCTTCATGTTTCATCTTTACATAAGCCTCCTTCTTCCTCTTGACAAGAGATTCAACTGCTTCAGTAAACCACAGCAGCCTCACTCGACCACTTCCTCCTTTCCTGGCAGATATAAAATTATCAAGGACACACAGTAGCTGTTGTTTGAAAAAGATCCACACTTAAATTGTACCCAACCTCTGCAGTTTCCTTCCCCATCCTATGCATCCTAAAACATTTCCTAATCGCATCATAATTGCCTTTCCCCCAGCTATAACACTTGTCCTGCAGTATACACCTGTCCCTTTCCATCGCTAAGGTAAACATAACTGAATTGTAGTCACTATCAGCAAAGTGTTCACCTACCCCCAAATCTAACAGCTGGTCTGGTTCATTACTCAGTACCAAATCCAATTTGGCCTCGGCCCTTGTTGGCCTATCTACATAATGTGTCAGGAAACCATTCTGCACATATTGGACAAAAACTGACCCATATAAAGTATTTCTACTGTACCATTTCGAATCAATATTTGGAAAGTTAAATTCTTCCATAACAAATGCTCTGTTATTTTCGCTCCTATCCAGTATCATCTTTGTCATCCTTTCCTCTACATCTCTGGAACATTTCAGAAGGCAATAGAGAACTTTCAACAGGGTGACCTCTCCGTTTTTGTTTCTAACCTCTTACCATACTACCTCATTAGACGAGTCCTTATCAAGCATCCTTTATACCAACGTAATGCTGTCTTTGATTGTCAATGCCACACTAACCTCCCCCACCCCAACCACCACCCCAGCCCCACTGTTAGTGCCTTCCTTTTTTTCAATGAAGCATCTAAACCCCGGACCCTACAAGGATCAGTCCTGTCCCTGCTCTCTCCATTTCTCCAAAATGGCCAAAACATCAAGCTGTACAACTGCACAATTTGGAAACAGGGATGTTAAACGAGGGTGAGTTGGATAGATCAGAAGACAGCATGAGGGGAGATAGAAAGGAACGGACAGAAAATGGAAGTTTTATTTAGAAATTCTCACGGATGGCAAGGCCTTTATCTATTGCCATACCGTTTGAGCACTGTGCGGATACTGACTGTGGTCCCAGAGCATTTATCGCCAATAATATCACAGAGATGAGTTGCTGACAGTTAAACAGACTCCAAAAGGCCAAGTGATTTTTTTTATTTCTCTACAGTGAGAAGGTGATTTAATTTAAATAGACTGGGTGAACAGCAGCAGGAACTGAGAACACCCTCAATACTGAGATAATGCGCCAGAGAATCTCAATGAGGTGGATCACTGACAGAGGGGTAATCAGCATCTCAGCTGTGGGCCAAATAATGATTGAAAAAGATTGCACACCACTTCCGTGGTTTTCTAATGCACATTTCAATTTATGTAGCTCAATATCACGAGTGTATCTTATTTCTTCGTACTTCCCATAGTTTAGTACAGACGGAAAATCATTTTGTCCACGTATTTTGTGTTCAATAAACAGAACTAATACGGTGATAAAGTCCATGTTTTTTTAAACTTGGTTTACATGATTCACCCATCAGTGGGCCAGCAGGTTGGAGGAATTATTGAAGGCCTTCCAGCACTCGGGTAGCTGAAGGGCCTCTTCCCAGTGTGGACCCACCAGTGCTTCAGCAGGGAGGAATTGCTGAAGGCCTTCCCACACTTGGGGGAGAGGCCTTTCAGCTGTCCCAAGTGCAGGAAGGCCTTCAGCATTTCCTCCACCCTGAAGCACTGGTGGGTCCACACGGTGGAAGACTTAATAGACTCTGAGAACGTTCCTCTCACTCCACGCCACTCCCCATTTCGATTGAGAGAGAGAGAACCAGTCTTTAAGTAAACTCTTCCAACATTTATACAGTGCATTTGGTGTGTGATCATACTTCACGTTATCCACCATCGCGACAGGAGCCACAATACCTTCATTCTAAAACAGATAACCATTCCCACCAGCTTCTGAGCCCCACAGAGAACATGGGTCTGTCTTCTTGGAGATGGAAGATGCCTCCTTGAGGCTTGGCACAAAACATTTGGCTTACTTCCTCACTGCCAGCAAAATACGTTAAAGAATCATTTGTTCCACAGGCAATGGAGCCACGAGGAACATTGTGAGCAGTCTATGAGTGCAGTCTCTGCTCCGTTTGTTTTCCAGGTTGGAGCATCAATGACACCCTCCTATTCATGTGTACGTGTCTGGAGGGGTGAATGGTCTCCTTTTTGTTCCATAGAACAGGTTTAGGGGTCTTACTGGACTCTGCCTGTTCCTGTTTAACAGTTCAATGTACTGACCAGACGCCTCCTCTTCCTGTCGAACAGGCAGGAGGATTGAATGGGCTGTCCCTCTTGATCAGTCATTTCGATGGGCTGAATAGTTTCCACATATCCGGGTGTAACCAGCTTGAGATGCTGAATGAGCTTCTCTTTTAATTGTGGAAATGTGCAGTGCCTGGCCGTTCTGTTACATGAATGTTACCGACACTTTAACAGCACAAACGTGAATGTTGTTTGTGTCTTGCTGAATATAGACACAGACCGGTTCAAGAGCTGAGTGGGGACAAAATGTTCTGAATATTGTGTGATCTTCAGTGATCACTCCATTTCTGATCTTGGGATAGATAATGGGTGACAGGAATGGGGGCACATAGACGTTGACAAAGGAGCTGAAGATGTTTGTGCTGAGGAAGTTAATCTGAGGATCTCCTGAAGAGATGTCCCGGGACTGAGAGGATTGTTGGCCACCGACCACAAACATCTTCCTT
The DNA here is from genome assembly GCF_047496795.1 of Chiloscyllium punctatum. NCBI lineage: Eukaryota > Metazoa > Chordata > Chondrichthyes > Orectolobiformes > Hemiscylliidae > Chiloscyllium > Chiloscyllium punctatum. Next base: position 510,317 of record NW_027309877.1, read on the forward strand.
TGTGCTCTGAAAGACCCCAACCAGTGAGGAGGTTAGACCTGATTCTCATTAAGCTCAAAAAACTAGGTGGTCCCGATGACATCCTCAGTCAACTACTGCCTTGATATCAAGGCCATTCACTCTATCCTGAGCCCCTGTGTTCACCTCTTGTTCATATCAATCAGGTGATGGTGTATGTGTAGAGAGTGTTTTCCTCTCACAGAGGGTAATCAATGTCAGGAATTATCTGGACTAGAGAGTTAGGGGAGCTACATCACTGAAAGTATTTAAAGAGGTGGTACATGAATCTTTGACCTGTCAGAGAGCTGAGGAGTGTGAAGAACTGGGCATTAAGGAGGAGTTAATGCTAACAGTAGATCAGCCATGATCGCATACAATGGCTTGACCATCCGAATTACATATTCTTGTTCCTTATGTTTTCATTTTCTGTAATTTCAAAGTAAACAGCTATAATTTTCCTGGATGTTCTGTTATTGAACGTTGTAATCAGAGAGAGCAAAGCATTTTTGAGTCACGTCTGAGTGAGGCTCTACCATGCACTATGATCTTATTAAGTTCTCAGCAGCACTTTTCTGTCAGTGTACCATTTTACTACATTCATTTGTCTATCAAATGTCTGACATAGACAATTTTGAACAAATCGAAATATCCAGGCATCACAATCTTCTGGGGAAGGGAATTCACACCTTCACAAACCTATGAGAATCTCTTGTTCATGTTCTGACCAATGTTGGAGGGTCACTCATGTCTTTTCCCACTCCTCTATTGGTGAAAGCAAATTTTAAATGTTGAGTGCTGTGTCCAATGATATAGGTATCGGACTGGGTAATTTTCTAGAAAAATCTGTGACACAGAAATTTGAACTGTGAACAAATGGTAAAATGATAGAGTGTCCCAAATGTTTTTCTGACTTTGAACTTATTCTGCTCACACAAATGTCTGGGAATGCGGATTTCTTCCCGGAGCAGTTGAATTTGGCTGAATTCCCTTTGTTTCGAGCTGTACAGAGATTCCTATGAATCCTCATCAGGAATCCTCCACGGTAGTAAAGATGACTCAGGATTTTTGTGCTCTCACATCTTGTTTTCAGGCAGAATAAAGTAAGAGAGAGAGACCAATTGACTGCTGCTTCTGAAGCAAGGAATATTTTTCTCCGTCTCTGTGCGGAAAAAAAATCAAGAATGTCAACTGAACACCAAACTGGGCCATGTGCACTCTCCATGTACATTCTCTGGAGTGGATGATATTAGACTGTATGCCGTATGCAGCATTATTGCTGTTGTTGTGCACAGTGCCTTTCATTAGCAAATGAAAATAATGTGCCCGTTTTATGATTTGATGAGATGTTTATATACATCTGCGTAATTTTTAAAAATGGGTTGATATCTTCATAATATTTGTGTTAATACCAATGCATCTCATTCAAAAAGTTATTATCGAGCTTTAGTCTTCTTAACAGGAGAAAATATGTATCCAGCTGACAGACTTCTCTGAAAATCGTGGTTTAATAAGATTTCTCATCTTAGATCTAAACAGATAATCCCGATTACAAAAGGCCTTCATTTCAAGAGTGAGTCAAGGGAAGCATCTTTGAACATCTTTGAAAGGAATTGTATCCGGTTGTATTTTTAGTTTAGAGGATCAAAACTGCACCCAGTGTATCTGATGTGGTCTCAGCAATGCCCTGTACAGATACAGTGAAATATTCCTAATTAAACCCAATACCCGCTGCCACAAACAGCATCATTCCACTTACATTCCGAATCACTTGCTGCATCTGCAGACAGAATTCATATGATTCATGTACCAAGAACATGAAAAACATCTGCAATCTCTCTCCATTTAAATTGTTCCCGACTGCAATAGACAAATCACATTATATTATTTCTGCTGAGGATACGCTCACTAACCTTCCCTGTCTACATCATAATGCAGATTCGCTACCTCCATTTGAAGATCTATTGAATGATCATTTTGGTGTACAAGGTAGTTCAGCTTTGATCCATTCAGTCCCTTCATTCAGATATTTTACATAGATTATTAATCATTGATGACCCTACAGTGATCTCTGAGTCAAAACTGGTTAGTCTTTTGTTTAAAAAATCATATATCTCTACTATTTCCTGTTCGTGACAGCATCCCTGTTCCTGTGTAGCAGTTCAGTCGGGTTGAATGGCCTCATCCTGGGCGTGTAATGTACTCAACGAGCTGAAATACTTCATCCTATATTCCTGTGTAATTCTTTGGAGGGGCAGAATGGTCTCTTTCTGTCTCATTGTAACGATCCAGTCTGGTTGAATGGGATGGTCGTCTACCGTTTAATCGCATCGAGGGGTGGATTGAGGGAACAACGCACGGGGTAGGGAGAGCAGTATATCTCTGTAACGGCCGGGAGGGTGGATTGAGGGAACAACACATTGGAAAGGGGCAGCAGTTGGCCATTTGGTGGCACCATTCAGAATGCTCATGGCTGATCCGAGTGTGTCTGCCCATCCGTCTCCTGTCTGTTCCCAATAAACATTGACTCTCCTGTCCGGCAAAGATCAGTCAAGCTCAAACTAAAATACCTAAATTAACCGAGTCTTCACTGCTCCCTGAGGATGAGGACACCACAGATAGCACAACAGTAAAGGGAAAGGGAGTCCTTCTTTCATTGTGGGACACATTTTTTTTAAAACTGTGTAAACCTCATATCAAATCACTGCCCCTTTTCGGATATAGTGGTACAATAACTAGGAATAGACATTAACTATTCTGCCCTCCAATCTTTTCCCATATTACCACTGACTGTTTCCAATCAAATATGTTGCTGCTGTCTCAGGAAGAGAATACCTGATAGTATAACACCACACGAGCATTTAATAAAGGAGCAGAATTAGACCATTTGGCCTATCGAGTCTGATATACCATTCAGTCATTTCGCATATGTTCCTCTACATCATTCTCCTACTTTCTCCCTAGAATCCTTGATCTCCTTATTAAAAAAAAAACGTATTTATTTGTGTCTTAATGGCACTCGTGTCTGTGTCTTAATGTGTATTTATGTGTGTGTGTCCATGTCCTTGTTACTTTTTTATTTCTGTGACTATGTGTGTCTGTCTTTGTATCAGCCTGTGTGTTTCTATCTGTGTTTGTGTCTATTTGTGTGTGACTGTTTATGTCTTTGTGTGCTTCTCTGTGTGTGCATGCTTATCTCCTTGTACGCATTGTTTATGTTAGTATATTGGGTATTTACCAATACGTCTGTGTATATCAATGCCTGCATCTCTGTGCAATGGGGTATCTGTTCTTCTACGAGTGAGAGAGATGAGGTAGTAACTGACAGTAGGTTTGAATTGAGAATTGCTCTTTATTGAACACTGCTCCTTATTCGGTTGGTGGGACGTGGATGTTTCAGATACTCAACACAAGGCCTCCTGGTCCTCTCCAGCTCTTTCCAGGATCCTCCCACATATCAGGGTAGGGGGATGAGTGAACGGATATCTGGCACTCCACCACCCGGCGTGGCCCTTTCTGTCCTATTCCATACTGTTTCTCCTGGAATGGGAGACAGGGAGGGAATGAGTGAGGGTGGGAGTGGATGGCCCTGCTGTTAGTGCTGAACTAGGTGAGGTGTGACATGGTGAGGTGGCCGGAGGGAGTCTGTCCATAGTGTTGTATCCATATAGTGCTATTAGTGTGTGGGGCTATTACGTCAGGGACAGAAAAAGTCGGGGAGGGAAGGTGCGAATTCAACAGTGAGTGTAGTCGTGCTTGAGCCTTATTTGGAGATACAGTGTGAGACTTGGTCGAGGGTAGGTGCTATAAGAGACATACAGAGAGTGTGAGGGAGCAGTGAGAATATACGGTGACACTTATCCTGACAGAGCGGACTGGATATTCATGCTTGTCCTGTATTCCTGGACATGTCTTCAGATCATCTCAGCATCGAGGTGAGCCTCCCCGAATGTCTTATCCAAGTCTATCACTAAGAACGACACAGGCTCTGTCCCTCAGATTCCACAGAATGAGTTTGGGTCGGTCTTACAAATAGCAAGGAGAAACAAACTTGTGTATATATCTGAACCAAAACTGTCACGCAAATATTTTGCAACATATGCTCTGGAAATTATATATGCAACTATATATAAAGGGAAGCTATGACATTGTGATATTATCGCTGGGCTCTTAACCCAGAGACCCAGGTAATGTTCTGGGGACATGGTTTCAAATCCTGCCATGTCAGATTGTGGAATTTGAATTCAATAATTTTCTGGAATCAAGGGTTTATGATGATCAGGAATCCATTCCTGATTGTTGGAAAAACTCATCTGGTTCACTAATGTCCTTTAGGGAAGGAAACGGCTGTTCATATCTGGTCTGGCCTGCATGTCACTCCAGATCCAAGGCAACGCTGTTGACTCTTCAATGCCGTCTGGCATGGCCAGGAAATGCTGGTTATCCAGCTAAGCCCCCCATCCTGTGAATGAGCAACAAATACTCGTGGGTTCTGCAGTAATAATGGATGGTGTCAAGTTGCATCGAGACTGAGTTAACTAAGTGACTGCTAATGTTGTGAAAAATAAATTACATAAGTGTATATCAGGTGGGTTGGAGAGTATGTTGTGAATCAAACTAGAGAGCAGATTATTTCGTATTTGGTGTTGTGTGATACTGATTGAGGATGATCAGCCATGATCATATTGAATGGTGGTGCAGGCTCGAAGGGCAGGATGACCTACCCCTGCACCCATTGTCTACTGTCTATTGTCTATTGTCTATTTTCTATTGTGTGGTCGGAAGCACGAATTACTAACCTTGCTCTGAAGCAGCTTTGGAGGAATAGTGACATTAATATGCTGTATTTTACACGGCATCTGCATTCAATGTGGAATGTTTGAACATTCTGGTCAAACACCATGGAAGCCCAGAGGTTAGAGTGTCAAGTTCGCTCCAGTGAATTGGGAAAATACAATGAAACATTCAGTAGGAGAACAATGGTTGTTAGACCCATATACTCTTACAGCACGGAGACAGGCCATTCGGCCCAAACTAGTCCATTCTGAACAAAATGTCCATTCACACTAACCCCATTTCCCCGCCATTTCCCTGTATCCTTCTAATCCTTTTCTACCTCTGTATTTGTCCAAATGTATTTTAAATTTTGTGAATATATCCGCCTCAACCACTTCTGCTGTCAGTTCATCCCATATGCATACCATCCTGTGTGTAAAAGAAATTGCCCCTCAGGTTCCCTTTTACTCTTTCCCCTCTGACCTGAAATTGATGCCCTCTAGTCCGTGATTGCCCAATCCTGTGGAAAAAACGACTGAGTGCATTGACTCTGTCCATGTTGTCCCATGATCTTATACACTACTATCAGATCCCCCTCAGCCTCATACATTCTAAAGTAAAAACTCCTCGCTTGTTCAACCTCTCACTATAACTCAGACCATTGAATCTTGGCAACATCCTTGTAAATTTTTTCTGCACTTTTTCCAGTTTAATAACATCCTTCCTCGAGCAAAGTGAACAAAACTGAACATGACGCTACAAGTATGGACTCACCAACATCTTGCATAATTGCAACATAACTCCCTAATTTCGATACTCAGTGCTCTAACTGATGAAGGCCAGTGAGTCAAAAGCCTTTTTCAGTGCCTTGTCTACCTGGGACTCCACTTACAGAAAGCCGTGCACCTGAATTCCAAGGTAACTCTGTTCCCCTGCACTCCTTAAGGCCCTGCCATTCACCATGAAATTCCTGCCTTGATTTGACTTTCTAAAATGCAAGAACTTACACTTATCTGATTTAAATTCCATTTGACATTTCTCGGCCCACTTCCCCACCTGATCAAGGTACTGCTGTAATTTCTGAAATTTCTGATAACCTTCCTCACTGTCCATGATACCACCTATTTTAGTGTCACCTTGAAACTTACAAATCATGCCTGTACATTCTCATCTAAATCATAGATATGTGTAATATATGAATATATGGTCCCAGCACCGACCCCCTAAGGCATTCCACTCATCACAGGCCCCCAGTCCGACAAGCATCCTTCCACGATTACCCTGTTCTTCCTATCATCAAGCTAATTTTGGCCCTAATTTGCCAACTCTCCCTCAATTCCATGTGATCTAACCTTCCAGAGCAGCGTACCATGTGGAATCTTCTTGAAGGCCTTAGTGAGGTCTATATATACAACCATGCCCTTGCCAAAGTTACTGGTCACTTCATCAAAGCAGTCTAACAAATTTGTGAGCCATAATCCCCCATTCACAAGGGCCTCTCTTTCCAAATGCATGCAAATCTTCTCCCTCAGAATCTAGTCAAGTAACTTAGGTGCCACAGATTTTAGGTTTATTGGTCGATAGTTCCCCGGTTTTTATTTGTAGCCCTTCGTGAATAACGGCACAGCATTCACTACCCTCCAGTCCTCCAGGACCTCACCCATTGGCTACCGATGATGCAAAGGTACCAACCAGGGCCGCTGCTATTTCTTTCCTGTCCTCCTGCAGTGTTCCTGAATATATATGGTCAGGACCAGGAGATTTAGAAAAATACTATAAAGTCTGAAAAATACGTGTATTTATTTCAGGTAAAACACCCACGAGTGAGAAAGTGAGTTAACAACGATTAGCATAATAAATGAAAGATTATATTAATCACAGGATGTGACTTCAGAAGAATTCCACACATTGTGGAATCCTGAGAATTCTCAGAAATTTACGATCCAGAAAAGGAAGGCCATGAAATGGGTAAAGAAATCAAAAAGCGAACATGCAAACAAACAGGAACTCAAATACTGCGTAAATCTATGTTCTATATTTCAAAAAAAAGAGAAAAGCATAGTCAAATGTGGAAATCTGCAATCAGGTGAGACGAGCTTATTATGGATAACAGGGAAATGGCCAAGTAAATAACTAGTTACTTTGCATTTGTCTTCATGGAGGAAGATCCAGAAAATCACCCGGAAATACGACGTCATCATATAGGACTTGTGGATCGAAAGACATAAACTCAATTTATATCAGTAACAAGGCTCTACTTAACATACAGCTGGATTGAGCATTGCTAACATTGACAAACCAGATGTACCTCATACCACAATCTTCAGAAATAAACCACTAATAGAAGTATTCGTTGCACTGTCGATGACTGTGTTTATTACGAAGTGCATTCTGCATAGTCTGGATCCAAGCACTAGTGATGAATGGTAGTGATCCTAGCATCTACAAGGGGAAGAAGAGATAGTGTGGAGAACTGCAGACCAATTAACTTGACATTTGTGGGGAAACTGTTGGACACTATCATATAGGATGTGATATTCGTTATTTAGAAATTAACAGCAACATTGGAGAGAATCAGTATGTATTTCTGAAAGGGAAATCATACTTGACAAGCTTTGGAATAGTTTGAAGTTGATTCTTACAGCATAGATAATGGGGAACCATTACAATTGGCATATTTTAGATTATCAGAAGGCTTTCTATAAGAACGCACACAATGAGTTCGTAAATGCAATGAATGTGAAGGGTATTTGGAGGAATATATGCAAATGGTAAGTTAAAATTTGGATTGCCTTCCTTTAAGGGAGTCAGAATATAGATGTAAAGACATGTTGAAGCAGTTTAACAGCGTGTTGGTGAGTACTGTACCTGTAATATTGAGCTCCGTTTTGGTCACCAAATCTGAGAAAGAATATACTGAGGAGAGGGTGGAGTGGATAGGTGGAAAAGAAGATAGACCACCTATCCAATCCACCCTTACCTCCTCATCACCTTCATCCCCTCCCCCACTCACCCATTGTACTCTATGCTACTTTCTCCCCAGCCCACCCTCCTCTAGCTTATTTCTCCACGCTTCAGGCTCACTGCCTTTATTCCTGATGAAGGGCTTTTGCCCGAAACGTCGATTTAGAAGCTACTTGGGTGCTGCCTGAATTGCTGTGCTCTTCCAGCACCACTAATCCAGAATCTGGTTTCCAGCATCTGCAGCCATTGTTTTTACCTCATGGAAACCTGCTGCCAGGGCAAGATTAGGCAGAATTCCCAGATATTCTACAAATGTGTCCAGCGGAACAGAATGACCAGGGGAACAGGTAGGTCTCATTAGTGACTTGCCAAATTGCATCCAAATGAAGTTTAGTGGTAGGAGACACAAGGTGGTGGTTGACTCCTTGTGTGACTGGAGGCCAGTGTCCAATGGTATACTACAGGGATCAGTGCTGTGTCCCTTATTATTTGTGATTCGGAGGTGCTGGTGTTGGACTGGGTGGACAATGCTAAAAGTCGCATAACACCAGATTATAGTCCACCAGGTTTATTCGGCGGCACTACCTTTCAAAGTTCTGCTTCTTCATCAAAGCGCACAATCACCTGATGAAGAAGGAGCGCTTCGAAAGTTAGTGCCTCCGAACAAACCTGTTGGACTCTAACCTGATGTTGTGTGATTTTCAACTTTAATCTTTGTGGTAATCATAAAAGATGTCGCTGTGAATATGGACGAGGGGTGGGGAGTGTGATAAGTAAGTTTGTGTTCGATACGCAATTTGCCCGGTTGGTTGGCAGTGAGGAGGAAGGCCTTAAGATACGGGAAGATATTGATGGTATGGTCAGCTGGGAAGATCAATGGCAGATGGAATGTAAACCTGATAAATATGAGGTGATACACTTTGGAAGAAGGAACCAGACGGGGGAGGACTCAATGAATGGCAGCACACTAGGAAGGTCAGAGGGTGCTTCTCCACACATCCCTGAATGTGATGTACATGTTAATACACAGTTTGGGAAAGCATAAGCGACCGTAAACATAACCTTGATTCATTGAGGCACAGATTATAAGAGCTATGCAGAACTTCGGTGACGCCAAGGTGGAATACTGTGTGTAGTTCTGGGAATCACAATACAGGAAGGATGTGACTGCACTGGAGGGGGTGCAAAGGAGATTCACCAGGATAGTCCCTGGGATGGAGCACATCAGCTATGGAGAGAGGCTGGATGAGCTCGGGTTGTTTAGTTTGGAGGAGAGGAGACTGAGAGGGACGTGATTCTGAAGGATAGGATTACGAGGAGCATGGACAGTGTGGATGGACAGCAGCTGTTCCTTTTAGTCAAAGAGCCACACTTTTAAAGTGAAGGGTTTGCGGTTTAGTGAGGATTTGAAGATTGCTTTTCACCCAGAGTGTGTTGGGGCCTGAAATGCTTTTCTTGAGAGGCGAGTTGTCATGGTAACCTCAAAACCATTAGTAAATACATGATAGTGCACTTGAAATGCCTTAAGATTCACGGCAACGGGTATTGTGTCAGAATGTGGGACTAATGTAGACCGTGCTGTATTTCTGATAGTACAGAGTCTTTGCTTCAGTGATTGTATGGCTGTGGAAGGCCAATCACTGAGTACCTTAAAATAGGAATTGGTAGGATTCTGAAGAATATCTGAACAAAGTTTTTCCGCAAAACTTGTAATATTTTCTGAAAATATGTCAATGGCAAAATTAGGGGAAAAAATGTGCAGCTTTCCTACAGTTTGATACCAGATAATTGAGGACAGGGAAATAGCAGAACCAAGGAGCAAATACTTCAGTTATGCCTTCACAGAAGAAAGCAAAACACAAAAGAAAACTTCCTAGCAATATGAGGGAACTTTAGTCTGGTGAGAAAAACGGAAAAGAATTAAATTATCAACTAAACAGTTTAGAGAAAGTATCGGACTGAAATTAATGGGCATAGACAAACTCAACAGAGATTCATGAAATAGGAATCATATTTGAGAAAGTGGCTTTTAGCAAAATTATGTCGAAGCTATCAATGCAATACGATTGGAATTTCAGAAAGATTTTTGATAAAGCCCCAAGCCTACTGTGCAAATTTGAATCCTGTGGGACTGGGGCTAATACATGGACATGGTTCTCGAAGGACAGAGCTGGCAGGAAACAGTGAGTAGGAATAAAACAACGTTTTTATTATGGAAGGCTAGGAGCATACAGGAAGGATCGTGGCTTGGGCGCCAGCTATTGCCAATACACATCATATATTTGGTTGAGTGTCTCAAATGCAATATTCCCAAGTTCGCTGACAACACTAAACAATGTCAGCTTGTGAGTGGGTGAGGAGGATGTAAAAAAGCTCCAAGGTGACTGAGATAAGTGAAATGACTGGGCAAATACGAGGCAGATGGAGAGCAATGGGAGAGATGAGATGTTGTGTATTTTGGTGGGAACAATAGAATGGCAGCCTATCATTTGAAAAGGGAGTAGTTGAAAAATGTTGCACTATAAAGGAACTTAAGCTGCATTTTTATTTATTTCTGTGCAGCCCTCAGAGTCCATGTCAGGCAGTGAGTTCTGTATCCATGAGTCAATACTGGTGATGGCATTGGCACGCTGACCAGTGTTTATAGACCCAACAAGTGGGGAGCTGTAACATTGAAAGGAAACTGGATATCCCTGTACACCACTCACTGAGAGCAATATTTCAGGAGCAGCAAGTAGGGAGGAAGATAAATGCTGTATTCAACTTCAATTCAGGGGGATTTGAGTACAGGAGTAAGAGTATCTTACTTCAGCTGTTCAGGGCCTTGGTGAGACACCATCTCGAACATTGTGCAGCATTGTGTGCAGTTTTGGTCTCTGTTCCTAATAGAGGACATACCTGACATTGAGAGAGAGCAGTAAAGGATGACCAGACTGATCTCTGTGATGACAGACTTGTTATGGGATCTGAGTTTGGAGGGACTAGACTTGTGTTCCATGCGGTTTAGGAAAATGAGTGGAGATCTCAGTGAAATATATAACACTCTGATTGGGCGAGAAAGATTGGAAGCAGGGTTGGTAATTCCCCAAGCTCGGATGTCTAAAGGAAGGGGCCACAATATCAGGTACAGACAGGCCGCTTTGCATTGAGGTTAGAATAAATGTCTGCTCTCTGAGACTGGCGAACCAGGGGTACTCTCTCCCAGATCAGGCTGTGGAAGTCATGGCGCTGAATATAAATAAGGATTTCTGGAAATTAAAGGGATAGGGATAGAGCAGGAGTACTTTGTGAAGATAGAAGATCAGCTATCAGTCCAGGTTGTTCTCCAATAACACGGTAGCTGTGTTTCTGAGCAACACTGCGTTGTCGAAAATCATGCAATATTAATAATGGTGTATATGGAAAAAAAGAGGGTAAGGGGCGATCCCAAAAAAATCAGTAAAAACCAAAGATTAAGTTTAGTCTAACACACACACACTAGTTCAGTCTAAATAAATCTTTAAATCACATGTTGTAATGGAACAGTGCCATAAATGTAACACTTTCACACTACAGTCACTCACTGGAGCACTGTACCTTTCACCAGAAAGCACATGGGGGCTGAATAACCACGTGATGCCGATGAGGAATTCCAGGTCTCCTCAAGATTCTCTCCACAGTTTGAAATAAAGTTATTTCGAAATGTAGTCTACACTATCCAGTTTCAGCCTCAGTTTCAAGGCTTCCTGAGCGCATTGCATTCCTGTTTTAGCTGACCACATTGTTTGTACATTTTGCAGAGAGAGGATACTGAGGCAGGGTTTTGCTGTCCAGCTGGTTCCCGGCAAGGAATCGCGCCACAGTGAACGGGAATTCACTTTGTAGAAAAAAGATTCACGAATCACATTGCAGCCAAATTGTATTTAATCAGCACGTGTTATCGGAGACCTGCCTGTATATTGAATGGAGTAGCAAAACTGATGGGCTGAAGGCATACAGCAGTTCTCATTTTATATTTCACAATGTTTAAACATATTAAGGGATATGACTATTGTATGGGGAAAACTGCACTGAGGAGATGTTTGGCCATTAACTACACAGGGAAAGCTCAATGTGTTGTATGACCTGCTCCTGTCACAATGTTTCTGTGCAGTGTGTGGGAAAGCTCTGCAAATATTGTCACAAGCTCTCGACTGTTAGGAAATAGGTCTCTGCAGAGTCGACAGAATTGTGTTTCCCATTCCCTTTTCTACTAACGAGGCTGGGGCCTGGTGTTCGGTACGGGTTTATCATTAAAGATTTCAGTGCAGTTTGATATAATTGAGTGTCTTGCTTGGCCCATTCAGAGATCATTGAAGAGTTTATCACACGTCTGTGTGTCTGGAGTCACTTTTAGGCCAGACCAGGAAAGCACGGGAGATTCACTTCCTGAAATACATTGGGGAAAGAAATCGAAGTTTACAACTGATATTGAACACAAGATCACTATTACCGACACCAGATTTTAGATCTTATTAATTTCTTATTAATTGTTTTTAATTTGCACCAGCTGCCAGAGCATTAGCCTGGTCTGGGTTAGTAATCCAGTGGCATTTCCACAACGCCACCATCTCCACATGTGGACCTATCAGAAACCACACTGAGCAGATTATTTCTGTGCTGCTTGACAGCTCTGTCAAATTTGAGCTCCCACTAATTTAACTGTCGTGATGGGACTGAAGGACTAGTAAAGAGTCAGCTTGCAGTAATCCTCCTCTTAGCGGATGGGATATAGTTGAGCAACTTTCCACACGGACAGGGAGATGTCAGAGTTGGAGCTGGGATGAAACAGCTTCCCCAGGGGCAAGGCTTGTTGTGTAGCACGTGGTGTCAGGGCCCACTGCATTAGTCATATCTACAGTGTCCAGCTGTTTTTTTTTTCATGTCACATGCAGTGAATTGAATTGGTTGAAGTCTGCCATCTGTGATTCTGTGGGCATCATGGTGAGGGTGAGGTGGGTAATCGACTCAACACTTCTGGTAAAGGATGGTGCAGATACTGCATCTTTTACACTGTCGTACAGGGCTGTTCCATTATTTAGGGTGAGGATATTTGTGGAGTCCTCTCTTCCAGTAAGTAGTTTAATGGTCCATTGACGTTTATGTATGGAATTGAGAGGACGACAGAGCTCAGATCTGATTTGTTAGTCTTGGGATCATCTCTTTCTGTATCAGATGTTAGTCCTGCTGTTTGAAGTGTAACCAGTCAAGTGCGGTAGCTTTAATGGATTGTCATCAGCTTTAGGTGCACGTGATTCCGACCCGACCATGTTCACCCACACTTGTCACTGACCCATGGATCGGCTTGATGGTAATGGTAGATGGATGGACTATACTGGGGGAAAAGTTACAGATTGTCATTGAAATCTACAGCATCAGATGATAACCCAGTTTTAGCTGCAATATCTACAATTCAATTCTACTGACTGGCCCCAGTTCATACCGAGACCCATTCACTCATCAGCCCTGTACTCAGTGACCTACTCTGGTTTCTGATGCGGAAATACTTCCACTTTCATGTTCTCATTCTGCTGAAAGTCTTTACTTGGTGTCACGCCTCCAATTTGTTACATAAACTATATCCATTTAAGGTACTAATCTCAATCTTTTCCTTGCAGTAATGCCATCTTCTGTATTTGAAGTGAATATGTTTCCTTCTGTTTTTCTCCCTGACCATGAATCAGAGCTCTGCAGTGTCAGTGATGCCAGCCTTATGCAGTTTAAGAGTCAAGGAACTTGTCACCATGCGTTACTGTTCAGTTCCCAGTGTATGGCACTCCATGTTCGACAGGATGTTTGGTCATCTTTGACAATATGCCGTTGGAAATTGTTCAACAAATAGAAATTGCTGAAGAAATTGCTAAATGTGTTGCAGAATTTTCTGGAGTGAATTCAGAGTTAAATTTTCAGGTCCAGTGAACCTTCCACAAAGGTTTTTGCATTTTTATTTCCAGTATCCATAGTTATTTGTTTAATTGAAGATTTGTTCTGTGCCTATTAATTTCTGGAGAAACTCAGCAGTTCTGTCAACATCTGCAGAGACAGAGAAACAGAGTTAGCGGTTCCAGTCCAGTGTGACAATTCATCGAAACTGAATACAATTGCAAAATGCTCTTTTAATCCCTTGCCAGAAGTGGAGGATGGGTGGCAGGGAAAAGAGGGTGTGGCAAAAGAAAAACGGCTTTTTAGCAGTGGTGAATGAGAAGATTCTGTAAAACGGGTCGAATTTAAGGTGTGAATGGAGGAAAGGGGTTGTCTCTATTGAATGCAAGATAAAGAAGACACAACCATACAAAGTCATACGGAGGCCAGGAGGGAGAATGTTGACCATATGGTATAAGACCATAAAGACCATAAGACATAGGAGTGGAAGTAAGGCCATTCGCCCCATCGAGTCCAATCCGCCATTTAATCATGGCTGATGGGCATTTCAACTCCACTTACCCGCATTCTCCCCGTAGCCCTTAATTCCTTGTGACATCAAGCATTTATCAATCCCTGCCTTGAAGATATTTAGCCTCCCGGCCTCCACTGCACTCTGTGGCAATGAATTCCACAGGCCCACCACTCTCTGGCTGAAGAAATGTTTCTGCATTTCTGTTATGAATTGACCCCCTCTAATTCTAAGTTTGTGCCCAAGGGTCCTAGTCTCCTCACCTAACGGAAACAATTTCCTAGCGTTCACCCTTTCCAAGCCATGTATTACCTTGTAAGTTTATATTAGATCTCCCCTTAACCTTCTAAACTCTAATGAATATAATCCCAGGATCCTCAGCCATTCCTCATATGTTAGACCTACCATTCCAGGGATAATCCGTGTGAATCTCCGCTGGATACGCTCCGCTGGACTGCCAGTATGTCCCTCCTGAGGTGGGGGGCCCAAAACTGGGCACAGTACTCTAAATGGGGCCTAACCAGAGCTTTATAAAGTCTCAGTAGCACAAGATTTATGATATAAATCTGGCCACAGATACATTTTCACTGTCGTAATCATCACACCCTTTAGATAAAGGAATTCAGGTGCTTGACCTCTTATTGACACAGGTAAGCGTTTCATGCTGCCTTAGTATTGTAACATGGAGAAAAACAAATCACAGTATGACGTTTGGGCTGAGTGTTGGTTACCTGTCATTTTTAAAATTGTTTCAATTTTGCAGTGCTTATCTTTAAACGCTTGTTCTTGAAGTTAGTATTAGATGGAGTGTAGGATGCTGAGGAGTGACATTATAGAAACTTATAAAATCTTGAGAGGTATGGATAGGGTGAATAGCCAAGGTCTTTTCCACAGGATAGGGGAATCCAAACAGAGAGGGAATAGGTTTAAGATGAAAGAGGGTAGATTTAAAAGGGATGAAGGGTCAGCGTTCTTACACAGAGGGTGGCGTGGGTATGGAATGGGCTTCCAGAGGAAGAGTGGGAGATGCAAGGAGAGCTACAACATTTAAAACTCATTTGTACAAACATATGAATAGGAAACATTTAGAGGCCTTTGGGCCAAATGAAATCAAATGGGACGAGCTTAATTTGGAAATCTTGCTCAGCATGGACATTTAGAAAAGCTTCACGCAGAGTCAATGTGGGTCTATGAAAGGGAAATGATATTTTGCCATGTAAAATCATACAAAGTATTTCTGGAGATGCCTGAAAATGTTACAAACGGACTTGATAAAGGGGATCTGGTGGATACCAGGCTTTCCAGAGATTTTCCACAAGGTATTACACATTAAAAGTTCTTGCACAGAACAGAAGCGAAGGATGTTGGATACAGTATAAACATGGGATGATGATTGTTTAACACAGAAATCGGAGAGTCAGGATTAATGGATCTTTATGGTCAAGGTTTATCTGCTGGAGTACCACAAATATCAGTCGGATGGCATCAGTTATTTGCAATTTATGCTGACAGCCTGAAGGAGGGAACTGAGTGCAATATACATCCAAGTTTATGGATGACACTGAGAATCAAAAGGCAGGCTGTTATTTAATGGAGAGGACTTCGAGAAAAGGAACAGTAAAGGCATTGGAGTCTTCCTGTGTATGAAACATAAAGTCAGCATGATGATGCAGCAAGTAACTTAGATGGTACATTTGGCAGTTTCCTGAGAAGGAAGGGTTGTGTTATTGAGAATCTCTAAAATGGTGAGGCGATTATTCATTGGGGTTTAAATGAATGAGGAGTGATCCTGCTCAAACGTACAAGACACAGAAGAGGTTGGAGAAGGTTGATGTTTCCATTCTTGTGCAAAGTGTCGAACTCGAGGGTATAGATACCGAATATGGAAAATCCTCCATGCTGATCAACACTTGGAGGAAGCACTGAGGGTAGCACGGACGCAAGATTTACTCTGGGTAGAGGATTTCAATGTCCACCTTCAAGAGTATCTCAGCTATAGCAATACTGATCGAGCTGACCCGGTCCTAAAGGATATAACTGCTAGACTGGTACTGCGGCAGATGGTGAAGGAACCAACAAGAGGAAAATATATATTGACCACAGACTTACTAATCTGCCAGTTGCAGAAGTATCTGTTCATGACAGTATCGGTAAGAGTGGCCACTACATAGTCATTGTGGAGACAAAGTCACACCTTCACATTGAGAATATCCTCCACCAATTTGGGTGGTAGTATCACGGTGCTAAATAGGACAGACTTCGAACAGATCTAGCAGCTCAAGTCTGTGTGTCCTTAAGGTGCTGTGGTTCATCTATAGGAGCAGACTTGTACACCCACACAAGCTCATGGCCTGGCATATCCCCCTCACAACAATTACCATCAATCCAGAGGATCATCATTGGTTCAATGGAGTGGGCAGGAGGGTGGAGTAGCACCAGGCAAAACTGCAAATGAGGTGTCAGCCTGTTGAAGCCACCAAATAGGACTAGTTGTGCGCCAAACAGCAGAAGCAGTAAGTGATAGACAGAACTAAGTGATCCCACAAGCAAAGGATCAGATCTAAGTTCTGCAGTCCTCCCACATCTAGTCGAGAAACGTTGGGGACAATTAAACAATTCACTGGAGGAAGAGATTCCACAAATAACCCCTTCCTCCATGATGGAAGAGCCCAGCACTTAAGTGTATAAGATAAGGCTGATGCATTCGCAACAATCTTCAGTCAAAAGTGCTGAGTGGATGATCCATTTCAGCCCCCTCCAGTGGTCCTCAGCAATTCAGTTACCAGTCATCAACCAATTTGGTTCAGTCCACACGATATCCAGAAACGATTGGAGATACTGGATACTCCAAAGAGTCCATGCTCTGACAACATTCTAGCAATAGTACTGAAAACTTGTGCTCCATAACTTATCACTCCCCAAGCCAAATTGTTTCAATACAGTTACAACAATGGCTATCCCCGATTATGTGGAAAATTACCCTAAGTATCTCCTGTTTATAAAAAGCAAATGTATTTCCAAGTCAGGATGGTGAATGGCTTGGAGGGGAACCTAAAGATGATGGTATTCCCACTCTGTCAGTTTACTCTCGATCATCAGTAAAGTGGTGGAAAGTCTCAGTGCTTTTAAGCAGCACGTGCTCAGCAATACCCTGGTCAATGACGTCCAGTTAGGGCTCCACCAGGGCCACTCAGATTCTGACCTCATTACTGTGGTTCAAACATGTACAAAAGAGCTGAATTGCAGAGGTGAGGTGAGAGAGACAGCCCTTTAAAACGAGGCTGCCTTCGACCCTGTGTGGCATTAAGGGGCATTAGCAAAACTACAATCATTGGGTATCAGGGGCAAACTCCCTGCTGGTTAGAATCATACCTGACACGTAGGAGGATGGTCATGGTTGATGAAGGTCAGTCAACTCAGTTCCAAGTCTGTAGGAGTCCCTCGAGAATTGGCTGAAAACTTCTTCAGGGCTGCTTCATCAATGACCTTCCCTCCATTTTAAGGTCAGCAATGGGGATGTTCACCAATGATTGTACAATGTTCTACAACATTTGTGGCTCCTCAGATACTGAAACAGTCCATGTTCAAATGCGACAAGATCTGGACAGTATCCAGGCTAACAAGTGGCAAGTATTATTCAGGCCACAAATGCCAGACCGTGACCATCACCAATAAAATACAATCTAACCTGCCCCTTGGCATTCAATGGTGTTACTATCACTGAATCTCCCAGTATCAAATTCCTGGTGGGTAATCATTGCTCAGAAACTCACTGGTCTCACCACATAAACACAGTAACTATAAGAGCAGGTCAGAAGCTCGGAATACTGCGGCGAGTAACTCACATCCTGACTTCCAAATGTCTGTCCATCATCTACAATGCATAAGTCAGAAGTGTGGTCGAAGACTCCCAATTTGCCTGGAAGAGTGCAGCCCCAACAACACTCACGAATCTTTATACCATCCAGAACAAAGCAGCCAGTTTGACTGTCCCTTCATCCACAATGCTTCATCATCAACGCTCAGCAGCAGCAGCAGTGGTTTCCTATCTCCATGCTGCAATGAAATGATTCAACGAAGATCCTCAGAGACCATCTTCCCAACTCACGACCATGTCTATCTAGAAGGACAAGGGCTGCAGATGTATGGGAATACCATCATCTTTAGGTTCCCCTCCAAGCCATTCACCATCCTGACTTGGAAATATATCACCGCTCCTTCACAGTCACTGGGTCAGAATCCTGGGATTCCCTCCCTAATGGCATTGGAGGTCAACCAAGCAGGTGGACTGCAGCGGTTCAAAAATGCAGCTCACCACCACCTTCTCAAGGGCAACTAGGGACGGGCAATAAATGCTGGCCCAGCCAGTGACACCCAGATTCACGAAATAAATAAATAGAAATTAAGAGAGGAAGGTTGCTGACGTGTCGCAGGGATCGGTGCTTGGGGACCAGCTGTTGACAATGCCCTTTAAACATTTGGTCGCTGGAATCAGATACACTATATCCCAGCCTGCTGACAGCACTAACGGATGTGGGATTGTGAGTGGGTGAGGAGGATGTAAAAAAAACACCAATATTGCAGGACAAAAAGCAGTTAAGAAAATAAATGGTGTGATGACCTTCATTTCAGGAGGATTTGAGTCCAGGAGAAAAGGTGTCTTACTGCAGCTGCATACGGTATTGGTGAGACATCATCTCAAACATTGTGCAGCATTATGTGCAGTTTTGATCTCCGTACCTAATAAAGGACAACCCTGACATTGATGGAGAGCAGTGAAGGATGACCAGACTGATCTCTGGGATGACAGGCTTGTTGTGGGAGCAGTGATTGGGGAGACTGGGCCTGTATTCCAAGGGGTTTAGGAAAATGAATGGGGATGTCAGTGAAATATACAAAAATCTGACAGGGTGAGACAGATTGGAAGCAGGGATGATAATTTCCCTGGTTGGGACGTCTAAAACCAGGGGCCACAGTATTAGGTACAGGCAGGTCACTCTGCATTGAGATGAGAATAAATGTCTGCACTCACAGACCAGTGAACCTGGGAATTCGCTCGCACCTGGAAACCGAGACACTGATTATAAATAAGGATTTCGAGACAGTAAAGGGATGGTGGGAGAGCAGGAGTACGGTGTGGAAATGAAGGGCCAAGCATTATTACGTTGAATTGGTTAGCAAACTCGATGGACCAAACGTACTACTGCACCACCTATTTTACAGCTTCCCAAGGTTACTCACATTAACGGATATGTATATCGTGTGGGGTAAGTGCATTGAGGAGAGTTTTTTCCATGAACTAGAATGGGAAGGCTCACTGTGTTGTATGACCTACTCCTTTCCCACTGTTTCTGTGCAGTCTGTTGGAAAGCTCTGTCAATGTTGTCAAAAGCTCTCAGATGTTAGGAAGGAGGTTTCTGCAGGGTCGAGAGCATTGTGTTCCCATTCCCTTTTCCGACACTGATGCTGAGGCCAGGTGTTCTGTCCGGTTTCATCCTTTCAGACCTCGGAGTAGTTTGATACAAATGAGTGTCTTGATTGGCCGTTTCAGAGACCATTGAAATGTTTATCACATGTCAGGGTCTTTGGAGTCAGTTTTAGGCCAGCCCAGGAAATCATGGGGAGATTCACTTCCTAAAAGTACATTGGAGAAAGAAATTCTGTTTATAATCCATATTGGCTTCAAGGTCACTGTTACTGATCCCAGATTTTAGATCTCGATATTTTATTAATTGTCTTTAACTTCCACCCGCTGCCAGATCATTAGCCTGGTCTGGATTAGTAATCCGGTGACATTACCACAACAGCATCATCTCAACATGGGGACCTATCGGAAACCACACTGAGCAGGTTATTTCTGTGCTGCTTGACAGCTCTGTCAAAAAGAACTCCCACCAATTTGACTGTCGTGATGGGACTGAGGGGATGGTAATTGGTCAGATTGTAATTATTCCGGTCTTTGGGGACGTAATTTAGTTTAGTAATTTTCGACATTGCCAGGGAGATATCAGAGTTGGAGCTGGAATGAAACAGGGACACGGCTTATTGTGCAGCACAAGTCTTCAGTTCTATTGCAGGAATTGTGTCAGGGCCCATTGTCTGTGTCGTATCTACTGTATTCAGCTGTTCTCCATGGCACATGCAGCGAATCAAATTGGTTGAAGACCGGCATCTGTGATTCTGTGGGCATCATGATATGGGTGAGGTGAATCATCGACTCAACACTTCTGGCAGAAGATGGTGCCAGACAAAAGATAAAACATCCTTCTCTTTTACACTGATGTGCAGGTCTGTTCCATTATTTAGTATGGCGATGTGTGTGGAGCCCACTCCTCCAGTCATTTGTTTAATCGTCCATCATCATTTATGACTAACTGTGGCAGAACTGCAGGGCTTCGTTAAGATCTGTTGGCCAAGTCTGGTAGCTTTAATGAGTTAGCATCAGGTTAAAGTTCATGTGATTCTGACTCTGACATGTTCACCCACACTCGTCACTCAGCCTTATTTTCCATTACTATGGTGTTGATGGTAATGGCACACTGAGGTATTACCCTGGCAAAAAGTTACAGGTTGTGGTTGAATGCATGTCTGCTTCTCCTGCTGCTGTGGTCTACAACACTACATGAATACGCAGTTTCGAGCTGCAATATCTGCAATGCAATTCTGCTGTCTGTTCCCCAATTCTCACTGAGACCCATTCACCCATCAGCCCTGCACTCAGTGGCCTAACCTGGTTTCTGATGTGGAAATACTTCCATTTTCAAACTCTAATTCTGCTGAGGGTCTGTCTCCCCGGGTCTTGCTTCCAATCTGACCCATTCCGCAAAAGCATTTAACTGATCTTAATTCACCTGAATCTTTTTCCTTGAGAAATACCATCTTCTGTGTTTAAAGTGAATGTGTTTCCTCTGTTCCTTTCCCTGACTATGATTAAGAGCTCTGTAGTGTCAGTAATGCCAGCCTTATGTAGTTTCAGAGCCAATGAATTCTCTGGATTCCCAATCATCTTCACCACATTGCATGTTTTCTCTTTTGGTTTGATGCCTTATCACTCATGGCTGCCTTGTTCTCCCATGAGTATGTTTCATCTTCTTCGGGTTGCATTTCTGGTATTATCTTCCGAATTATCCCCAGAACCTCATCCCATTGCTGCTCCATGGTCTTTCCTGCTCAGCTCCCCTTCCAATTAACTCTGGCCATCTCCTCCCGCATGTCTTGGGAGTTACATTGCTTATTTATAACCACATTGCATCTTGAAGAGAGTATCAGATATAAACTGAAAGAAGGAGTTTTGAGAGATAGGACACGAAGAATAATTGGTGGATTTCTTAACTTGATACAAATGGAGAACGAGAGAGAGGATATAGATATGGAGATGTGGAAAATGAGAAAACTACATTATCGAAAGAAGTAGATGAACATTCCCCAATGTTTTGGCAATGCCTGTGTGCTGTGGTCCTTTGTGCGCGTGCAACAAAGTAATACGTTCAAATGCTGAGCCTGATGCCAGAATATTTATCTCCAATAATATGACAGACACTAACTTTGGAAAGAACCCAACAGGCCAATATATTGAAGTCCCGGTAAAAAGGGGATTAATTTAAATAAATTGGGACACTAGAATCAAGAATGTGGAGCACACATCCTGGTAAGAATGAGAGATTAGAGTTAGGAATGCCAGAAAAGGAAGGAACGTTGAGAGGATCAAATCATGTTTAATGTTTTATCAATTTTATACATCATATGTTTCTTTTTACGTTAACTGTGTCTCTGTTGTTCATTTACAATGTGTTGTGCACATATGAAAAATGCTACTTATCTGCACACGCACATTAATTAAACAGGGTATATAAAATCAATTTTCCAGCATTGAAACTGTCCTGTTGTTGTGTTACGTGGATACATGAACACCAACTGGCCACCAAAAGACATGACGCACTATCACTATGTTCCATACATACAGACAAAGAAAGGCACTACATTGACTGGGACAAAGCACACACACATACTAAGACACGCAAGTACCTTCTTGGAGGAATGGCATTCTAACCAGAAGTCCATCAATAAAAGCATCAATTTAGATCCTGTCTACATTGTATTGTTAAAATCAACGGAAATGACATCACCCATCTTAAGAAACCAAGACCTATAAATATGGAGGCAGGACATACCACCAGAGCTTCAGCGGAGTCTCTCACTGATGATGTCACCTAGTCATGGTGACGAAACTTCTGAAAACAAACCTTCAATCTCAGTGAGCTAACTTGCACACATATAAATTGTTATTTTTTGTTTATTAGTGGAATTTAGGAGTTCTCTGTCGCTCACGTTTTAACAGACTATGATGTGAGTGAGTTCTTCTGGGTGTGTGGTTTTAATGAACAGAGTGGTTCGACATTGATGTCATAACAGTTTGGGGCCTTACCGTATGGGATTTGGAAAAACTTGAACAGATTTAGGGTACAAAAGGTCCCAGCAAATTCCAATTCATTGCGATTAGTGATTTTGATCTTCAAATAAAACCAGTGGGAAAATTCGTTTAATTTTGTTACTTGTGGTTGGTTAAATGAAAAGTGAGGGAAATGGCTGTTCACATGACTAAAGAGGTTCCCAAATTTTCCAAGGAAGTTAGAAGGACAGAAGGAGGACATTTTTTAGAATTAGCAAATAGGTTGGAATTGGGTTTAACCAGGGAGAAAAGGGAAGCTGAAATTTTAATGGAGTTGGTCAAGCACTTTGATGTATCTGCAGTAGAGTTAGTAAAACCTTAAATTGCAAATGTGGCAACTGGAGAAAGAAGATAAAACAAAGGAAAGGAAACAGAGAGAAAAGAAAGAGAAAGAGAGGAAAAAGAAAGAACGAGAGGATTTGAAATTCAGAAGTTGGGAATTAGACAAGGAAGTTAAATTAACAGGATGGAGATAAAGGGAGAACGTAGGGATGTATAATACTATGCTAATAACTTGTCATATTTCGGTGAAAAAAATGTCAAAACCTTTTTTAATTCATTTGAAAACATGGCAAGGCAGATGACGTGTCCAATGAACTTGTGGTTAATGCTAGTTCAGACTAAGCTGGTGGGCACAGCTGGTGAGGTATGTGCAGCGCTGTCATATGTGGTGTCAAGAGATTATCAAGATGTCAAATTGGCTATTTTGGATGGTTATGAATTGGTACTAGAAGCATAAAGAGAGAAGTTCAGAAAAATAGAGACGGAACCATGTCAGACTTATATTGAGTTTGAAAGAATTAGCCACAGTCATTTTGACAGTTGGGTGCTGGCCTTAAAAATGGATAAGACCTGTGAGGCTTGAGGGAGATAAATTTGCTGGAGAAGTTAAAAGACTCACTTCCAGAGATAGTAAGAATTCATGTGAATGGACCGAAAGTTCAAGAAGTGAGAAGTGGAGCAGAAATGGCAGGTAAATATGCACTGGGGCATGAGATGATATTTAGCTTCTGGCAGGATTTTCACGTTGTGAGGGATAGAAATTGGGAGAAGGGACGATCACACATTACAAAGCAAACAGTAGCGCACAATACTTTCCCACAGGTGAAGAAAGAAGCCCAAGGGGGTTGAAAGGTAGTGAAAGGCCTCAGGTGTTCTCACTATAAGGGAGTGGAACACATACAATGACAGTGCCGATGGTTTAAGAAGGGCACTGGGAAAAGGGGGTTTCACTGCAGTAAGCTGGGACACACTGTGATGGGCGTTGAATGTAGGCACTTTGGGGAAAGATGTGGTAGAAGAGGCTAAGCCCAGTGGCATTAGTGAAATTGGTAAAGGAGACCCCAAGTAGAGCCGAGGAGCTGCAGGAGAGTGCACAGACGAGGCAAGGGCTGGGTATGGAGTCGGTACCTGATCTCTGAAAGAATTCGCCTCTGTGGATAAAGTTTACTCAGAAAGAACAGGGGGAGAAGGACAAAATGTTATAATTTTGTGAGATATGGGATCTGCTCTGCTCAGTCTCTAATAGATGAGAAGTGAGGCTCCGGAAAAGCACAACAGATCAGGCAGCATCCAGACAGCAGGACAATCGAATATCAGGCAGAAACCCATCGTCAGGAATGTGGTGGGGGGACAAGGGGGCTGAAAGATAAATACGAGGGTAGTAGTTGGGCTAGTGGAAGGGTCACTGGGAAGGCAATAAGAAGATATACGTGGGATTGATAGTGATATGTCGGAAAGGAGCGTGGAGTCAATAGATGGGAAGGAAGATGGCCAGTTAGGGCAGTCCAAGAGGGCAGTGCGAGATTGAATGGTTGGATCTGGGAGAGGTTGGTGGAGGGGAGATTTGGAATTTGGTGAAGTCAACGTTGATGCTGTACAGTTTGAGGGTTCCAGCTGTCCGACCACCAATAGTTGTCCTATCACCCTCCTCTCCGACCTATCACCATTACAGCTCACCTGCATGGACCAATCGCCTTCCAAGCTCCCTTCCACCCAGCTCCATCCCCACACTCCCATTTATTTCTCAACCTCCTTCCCCCTCCCTTGCCCCCCACTTTCCTAATGAAGTATTTATGCCTGAAAAGTCAACGCCCCTGCCCCTCGGATGCTGCCTGGTTGGCTATGCTTTCCTTGCCCCACACTTTTCAACTCTCATCTCCAGCATCTGCAGCCCTCACTTTCTCTCACCCTCTAATAGTAAGAGATGAAAGTATTTTCACTCTTTCTGGCATGTTAATCAAGAGAGTGTTAATTTGTAGAATGGGGACAGAAATTAAGCATTCCCTTGTGTAACATCAGGTTGCAGTGCGAAATCAAGGTTGGGTAAGTAACAGTGACAGTGAATAACAGAGTGTCATTTCCAGGAATATAGTTTGGTCTTGGGAACGATTTCGCAGGAGGCGAGGTGGGATAGGCACCCCTTGTGGTGGAGAAGTCAACAGAAGACTAGGGAATTGAGATGTTAAAAGAAAAATAGCGAGGAATTTTTCCAGAGTGTGTAGTAACAAGATCCCAATATCATTAGATGAGATTACTTACAGTGTGGAAACAGGCCCTTCGGCCCAACAAGTCCACACCGCCCCGCCGAAGCGCAACCCACCCATACTCCTACATTTACCCCTTGCCTAACACTACGGGCAATTTATCGTGGACAATTTACCTGATCTGCACATCTTTGGACTGTGGGAGGAAACCGAATCACTCGGAGGAAACCCACGTAGACACGGGGAGAACGTGCAAATTCCACACAGTCAGTCAGTCAGTCAGTCGGTCAGTCAGTCGCCTGAGGCAGGAACGGAACCTGGGTCTCTGGCGCTGTGAAGTAGCAGTGCGAACCACTGTGCCACTGTGCCACCGTGCCGCCCCAAGTTTCACCGTCATAAGTTACAGCAGGAAGGAAAAACGAAAGAAAAAGACAAATGAGTTGATGCTTCGTGAACTGACTCCCTGTTTGATGTAACGGTGCAGAAAACACCTGAACAGGCAGACGATCAGGCAGAGGTGTTTAGTCCTCAAAGGCTAATGGACTTACAACACATATAGACACACACATACACATGCACACACACAGAAAAGGAATCAGAATATATTGTCGAATGTTACTAACTTAAGGATAGAATCCTAAAATTAAAATGGAGAACCCAATAGGTCAGTGCAGAAGGGAAATGGGCCGATGTGCACCACATTGTGTTACCTGTAGCATACAGTGTTATGGCTAGCACATAAACAAGCGGACACCTCGGTGTACAGAAGACTCAAGCTAAGGTACAGAAGCATTTCTAGTGGCCTGGAATGGACAAGGACGTGGGTTTTTTTGTACATGATATAAAAGCAAATGGTATGTAAGTAACAGGCAGTAATAAAACCAGCACCTTTCTCGCCAATTACTGCAGTCGAAGAACATTATACGTGGGTTATGTTTAATTGTGTAGCTCCCCTTCCTAAAATAGAAATGGAAAACTATATTTGCTGACAATAGTGAATATGTCTACCAGATTTCCAGAGGCAATTCCATTACAGAATGTTAAGATAAAAAAGGAGGTGGAGGGGTGAGTAGCTTTCTTTACTCGCTGTGGGATAGGCAGTAAGATTCAGTCAGACCAAGGATCTCATTTTACTGCTCAGCTTTTTAAGGAAGTCATGGATAGGTTCAGCATGCAGCAGTTTAAATCAAGTGCGTCGGATCCTGAATCCCAGGGAGCCTTGGAAAGTTAGCATCAGACACTGAGGACCATGTTAATAGCGTACTGTTATGACTACCCGAATGATTGGAATAAAGGTGTCCAATTATATTGTTTTCCATTAGAGATACCCCAAATAAATCTACTCAGTTGACTTCCTCTGAGTTAATATTCATTTGTGAAGTGAGAGGTCCTTTGAAATTAATTAAATATAAAATGACAGGACCGAAGTCAGAAATCTCACACTTGGATTCTGTGTGTACGGTGAAGGAGAAAGTAGATGGAGTATGTGAGTTTGCTAAATAGTATCTGAAGAGCACAGCATAGAGTGAAGCAGGTGGCAGGTAAAAACTCTGAAACTTTGAAGGTTTCCCGTGGGGATGACGTATTAGTATTGCCACCAGTGGTAAGAAATCCCTTCAAAGCCAAGTTTAGTGGCCCCTTTCAAATAAAAAAATGTGGAGTCAGTTAAGCTATCTCGTAAAGATGCTGGAGATGACAAAAAACTTTATCGAGTATTTTATATGGATGAATAATGCAGTAGCCACATTTAAGACTCAGGAACAGAGCTGTGGCCAGATGAACAAATTGTGCAGTTTATCTGTATGATGTAGTGATCTTTAGCAAGTGATTGAAAGCTCACATGTTACAGTTAGCAGACCATGTTGAACGATTACAAGAAGCAAACTTGGTAATGACCTTAAAGAAAACAGAATTCCCGAAGGCAGAGGGGACGTTCTTGGGACATTACATTGGACATGGAAGTGTGACCCCATGGAACACAAAGACGAAGGGCTTTGAGGAATTTCCACGACCATCCTCGAAGAAAGAGGTGCTTCGATTTTTGGAATTGAGTGGATTCTATCAGAAGTTTGTCCCAAACTTCAGCAGCGTATTGGCATCACTGATGGATTTATTAAAGAAGAACACAGAATTGTGATGGACAGAACAATGCCAGGAGGCATTTGAGAATTTTAAAGCAGGATTAATCACCACACCAGTTTTAGCTACACCAAATATTCTGAAACCCTTTGAAAACTGTGTTTGATGCTCGGGATATAGGGGTCAGAGATGTATTGATACAGAAAGAGGATGATGGAATTGAATGTCTATTTGTCTACTTGTCGAAAAAACTCAATATCCACCAGAAAAAAATACAAAATCCCCATTATTGAACAAGAATGATTAAGTTTCACACTGGCCTGACAATATTTTAATGTGTATATGACAAACAAATTGTCGGAGATGGTTGTGGACAATGACAAATCTCTCGCATTTTTTGGAATAGTTAAAGAGCAGAACATGAGACTATTTCATTGGAATCTTATCACACCGACTTTAAACTTACAAAATGTACATGCTGCGGCTCCTACAATGTGATAGCAGATGTGTTATCGCTGATTTAAAGGAAAAAGTATCGATACGATTTACCTTATTCCAGTGTTATAATGGTGTGCGGAATTAATATGAATGATATAACTGAGATTAATACTTTTGCAATTCATAAAATTGGGATTACGAATTAGAGGAAAAGAAATGTAACCATCTTTTCATTCTGCTTGTTCATTTTATTTTCTGAAGCGGGAAGATGTTATGAAGCTAAAAACATGTAGGGTACATTAAAACAGAACGATTTTTAACGAATAGAAATTAATGCCACAGATGCCAGCTGACGGTCAAACTGTTCGACATGTCACCATTAGCTGAGAAATGGATACCTGAGTTTTGGTTGCTGTTTTGACAGCAATTCAAATGCAACCAAAGAGTTTAAATAACGCTCAAGATACCAGAAGCCAAAAGAATTTGAATATTACTGTTTGGACACCTGGTAAGCAACCAAATTATGGGAATTATTATTTCATGGGGAGTATACATACCCAGCATTTTGACACTGGAGGGAGAGCCACTGCCATCCAACAGCAGGTTAGCTGCTGTAGAGCAGGAGTGCTAACTGGCCATCTCAAACACTCTCTGTCAAAGACACATGTTCATCTAAACCTACATGCAGTAAAAAAAATACCCAGGGAGATCAGCAGCTGGAAGAATGAGTACAGCAGGGAAGATAGAGATGGTGTGCTCTTGAGATTGTAATGTTTAATATGTGGATTGTTGGAACAGCATATTTTTACAGAGTTGGGGTCAGATAGTAAGTAGCTAAGAAAAGAGGGGCTTGTATTTGTGAATAGTTGTTGTTTAGTGTTCACTATTAAAGTTAAGAAACTAACTTGATAATTTTATTTTAAATAGTGGAATATAGGAGCTCTGTGTGGCTCATATTTTTTTTTAGCAACAGGGAGAGTCCTTGCACGTGTTCACAGTCACAGTCACAGTCACAAAATGATCCAGTCTCCAAAGGGAAGGAAACGCTCGACTGGCCAGTCACAACTCCAGGGTGTTGGTGTACACCGCGTGCTCCTTCTCCAAGGACACCCGGGCTCGCTCATATTTTAAGAGATTACGAGGGGTGAGGCGAGCTTTTCTGGGTGTTTGGTTTTAATTAACAGAGGGGTTCGACTCCACCTTGTAAATGTCCATCCACGTTAGCCCCATTTCCCTGCAGATGGCCCATATCCTTCCAGTCCTTTCCTATCGACATATTTTCCAAATGCATTGAAATGTTTTTAATGTACACCCCCCACCCCCCGCCCCACCACCAACCACATCTGCTGGCAACTCATCCATGTACCAGCCCTCTGTGTAAAGAAATGGCCGCTCAGGTTCCCTTTTATTCATTCCCCTCTAACCTTAAACTGATCTCCTCTAATCCTCGATTCTGTACACCTTGGAAAAAGACTGAGAGCATTAACCCTATCCATACCCACATGATTTTAGACAGCTCTATAAGGACTCATCATTCTCCGACACTCTAAAGAAAAGGTCCTAGCTTGTCCAACCTCTCCCTATAACTCAGACCATTTGGTCCTGGCAACGTCTTTGTAAATTTCTTCTGCACTCTTTCTAATTTAATAACATCCTCCCGATAACAAGGTTACAAAAAGTGAATACAATACTCCAAGTGCGGCCTTACCGAAGTCCTGTGTAACTGCAACATAAATTCCCAACTTCTATACTCAATGTCCTGCCTAATGAAGGCCAATGTGCCAAAAGCCTTCTTAACTGCCCTGTCAACCTGTGACTCTACACTTAGAGAACTGTGCCTGTGAAAACCAAGGTATCTCTGCCCCTGCACCTCTTAAGACCCTCCCCTTTACCGTGAAACTCCTACCTTGATTTGAGTTTCCAAAATGCAAGAGCTCACGCATCTATATTAAATTCCATTTGCCATTTCACGGCCCACTTCAAAACCTGATTAAGGTCTTGCTGCAATTTCTGATAAACTTCCTCACTGATCATGCCACCACGGTGGCACAGTGGTTAGCACTGCTGCCTCACAGCGCCAGAGACCCGGGTTCAATTCCCGCCTCAGACGACTGACTGTGTGGAGTTTGCACGTTCTCCCCGTGTCTGCTTGGGTTTCCGCCGGGTGCTCCGGTTTCCTCCCACAGTCCAAAGATGTGCAGGTTAGGTGAATTGGCCATGCTAAATTGCCTGTAGTGTTAGGTAAGGGGTAAATGTAGGGGTATGGGTGGGTTGGGCTTCGGCGGGGCGGTGTGGACTTGTTGGGCCGAAGGGCCTGTTTCCACACTGTAAGTAATCTAATCTAATCACTTATTTTAGTGTCATCTGCAAACTTACTAATCATGCCTTGCATATTCTCAACCAAATCATAGATAACAAACAGCAATGGACACAGCCTTCAGTCTGACCATCATCCTTCCATGAAACCCTCTGTTTCCGACCATCAACCCAACTGTGTATCCGATTGGCCAGTTCCCCCAGCATTCCACGTGATGTAATCTTCCAGAGCAGCCTGCCATGTGGAACCTTATCAAAGGCCTTACCGAAATCCATAGAGACTACGAGTACTGCTTTGTCCTCGTCAACCTTCCTGGTCACTTCATCAAAGAACTCTAACAAATTTGAGAAGCATGATCTCCCACTCTCAAGTCTATGCTGACCGCTCCGAATCAAACCCTGTGTAAGTAATGGGTGCAGTCAATGGTACGCTGTCCTTCATTGTAAGATGATTTGAGTACATAAGTAAAGCCATCTTCCTGCTGTTGTAGAGCCTTGGTGAGAGAGCATTTGGGGCACTCTGTACAGATTTGATCTCCTTTGCAAGGAATGATATCCTTCCCACAGATGCAGATGGCGGTATCATGAGGGTAGAGTGAAGAACCTGAGAGTTTAATCTGCAGAGCTGGGAAATACGAAGAAATGGTGATGCTGAAACATTAGATGTAGCAGGTGTGTTTCCAAAAGACACATTGATAGGGTGAGAAATTCCATTCTTTACTCAGGATTGATTGGTGTGATTTATTGTCACGTGTACCTCAGTACAGGGAAACACTTTATTTATGAGCAGATGAGGCAGATCATAGTAAGCATGGCCAGACAGATCATAGGGTGGAAATAGGCTTGGACAGAGTAAGGCATACAGGTTATACTGCACAAGACAAGCAATCGACAAGATCAACATGAGCAAGATCAGCATTATGTGAATTTAGAGAGTCCATTTATCAGTATAACATGACTTTCCAAATAGTTTATATGCCTAACTTAACTCTCCCCATGTTATTGTGCAGTCGGCGTGTGAACTCTGTACTGAACGTCATGTTGTTCACAATCCCCAACAGCAGCCACAATACCCTCCATCTGAAACAGGTAGCCATTCCCACCAGCTTCCGCCCTACATAAAGAACACCAGGCTGGATTCTCAGAGATGGAAGGTGCCCTCTTGAGACTTCACACAAGATATATGGCTTCCCTCCTCAATACTAGAAAACCACGTTAAAGTCCCACGTGTTTATCATGAGCAACGGAGCCAGGAGGAACAACGTGGAGCAGTCTGTCTGTGCAGCCTCTGCCCCACTTGTTCATCATATTGGAGCATCAATCTGGAGACAGTGAGGACTGCCGATGCTGGAGATTGTAGTAGAGAGTAGATTGCTGGAAAAGCACAGGTGGTCAGGTAGCTCCTAGGAGCAGGAGAATCCACGTTTTGGGCATAAGCCATTCATCAGGAATCAGCATCAATTACCTCATTCTGTCCCTTTGGAAGTGCGTTGGGGGGAATGGTCTCCTACTGTTCCTGTGTAAGTGACTGAAGGGGCTGAATTGCCTCCTCCTGTTCCTGTATAAGTGACTTTAGGGGCTGAATGGCCTCCTTCTGTTCCTGTGTAAGAGACTGAAGGAGCTGAATGGCCTCCTCCTGTTCCTGTGTAAGACACTCAAGGGTCTGAATGGCTTCTTCCTCTTCGGATTGGACATGACCAAGGGCCTGATTGGGTTACCACTGGTTCCTGTTTGACAGCTCAATGTACTGACAAGTGTGATGATGCTGCTGGCTTTGAGAGGTTATTTTGTCCTGGTTTCTTTTCAGAGAGAGATTGAATGATCGTTACCAAACTGGTTAGTTAAGACCACTGAGTAAACAGAAAGGGAGGCCTTGGGTTTATTTTAATGCAGCCTAAATGGGTGTGGTCAGCTCTCACAGGTTACGATCTCTGGGTTTTGGTTTCTCAGCAGTATCAGAAACTGTTGGGGTCTCCACAGAGTTGGAAGCTTCAGTGACTATCTCCTGGCTGCTACTCTCTGAATTTTCTCTTGGTGCTGTTTTTAATTCCTGGATTAGAGAAATGTTTGCGACAATCTGTGTCTGAATTTCCCTTTCTGCCAGGGGCTGTGTTTATGGGATTTTCCTATATTGGAACAGTTCATTAGTCATAGTTCATAGATTTGTTATTCTGTTAACTTGTCTAATAGAATTACGTTTTTCTAATATCCTCTTTCTTTGCTTTCATTTTATCTTTCGAGTTTCAATAAATAGTATTTAGCTTCACACCGAGTAGTTTGACCTGTCACATTGCATCTGGGACAGACACTTCACATTTCCTTTAAAATAAAAAAAAGAGTCTAGGCTACCGCTTCAAATATTTTCGAGGGGCTCTGGTGTGGTCCATCACACAAGACTCCCTCTCTTCCAGAGTAATAGGCTGGAGGCACTGAATGGGCTGTCCCTGTTCTTCTCCGATCGTGTCAATGGGCTGAATGGCTTCCTCATATTCCTGTGAAACCAGAGTGAGGTGCTGAATGAACTCTTATTTTACTGTGGCAATGTGCAGTGTCAGGCAGTGCTGGTACATGAATGTTACGGACACTTTAACAGCACAAGTCTCAATGGAGCCTGGGTGTTGCTGCACATGGAGACTGGCTGGTTCAGGAGCTGACGGGGGTACAAAATGTTCTGAACATTGTGCAATCTTCAGCGTCCATCCCCACTTCTGATCTTATGGTGGGGAGGGTGGGGAGGGGAGCCATGGAAGAAGCAGCTAAAGCTGTTTGTGAAGAGGAAACTACGCTGAGGATCTCGCACAGGGGTGACCCAGGACTGAGATGATGAACATCTTCCTTTGTGCCATGTTTGACCCCAAACACTGGAGAGTTTACTCTGATTCCCATTAAGTCCAGTTTTGTTAAGCTCCTTGATGTCAACACAAGTCAATCACTGCCTTGATATCGGGGCCAGTCATTTTTACCTGAACCCTTGTCTCAACCTCTTTTGTTCATATCAATAAACCATGATATAGGAGCAGCAAGTGTTTTCATCAAACAGGTGGTATTGAATGTCAGGATTTCTCTTCTCAAGAGTGTTGGGGAGCTACATGACTGAAAGTATTTGAAGAGGAGGTAGATGGATATTGATCTGTCAGAGACGTGAGGGCTATGAAGAATTGGGTATGAAAGAGGATTTGAGATGGAGAGCAGATCAGTCATGATCTTAGTGAAGGGCAAGGCAGGCTTGGGGCGTGAATGACCTGTTCTTGTGTCTGATGTTCTCACATTTTGTTCTTGGAAAGTTAGTGGGTTTTATTTTCATGAATGTCTGTTATGGAATGTTGCAGTCAGGGAGACCAGACGAATTTGTGAGCCATCTCTGGGTGAGGTATATGGGCTGTATTCTCAGTGTATCTGGGTCTACAACATGACCAACAAATGGAGCACAAGTTGCAGAGAGGGGAAGCTCTGTAAAGAGAGATGAGGGGACACTTTCATACCCGTGCCTGGATTTTCCAATTGCATTTCCCAAATCACTTCAAAGCGTGTGTGACAGGCCTGAGAGGCTGAATGGTCTCCTCTGTTTCTGTGCAACAGATTGTAGGAGTAAGTGGCCTCCCACCTCTCCTATCTAACAGGTATACGGGGCTGGATGGAATACAGAAACATGGGACTGAGAAGCAGGAGTGGGACATTAGATACTTTGAGCCTTCTTCACCAGGCACTAAGATTGTGGACTCAGCCCCACTTTCCTGTCTGTATACTATTACCCGTGACTCACTTCCTGTCAAATATATAACTAAACAGCTTTCAATCCATGTGAACATAGTGGCACGATAAACTTCCAGTGAAGAGAATTCCCACTTGAAAGGTCCTTTCAGAATGTTTCACCATCCCTCTTATAGAATCCGACAGTCACGCAGAATGGAAACAGACCCGTTAGTCCAATCTGTTCACTCTGATCAGATATCAAATCTGATCCAGTCCCATTTGCCAGCATTTGGCCAATATCCCTCCTCTTTCAGATACATTTTAAATGTGCGATTTTAGCCACCTTCACCACTTCCTCTGACAGCACTTTCTGTACACGCACCACTCTCTGTGTGAAACATTTACCTTCAGGTCCATATTAAATTATTTGCCCTCTCCCCTTCAACCTATTCCCTCTTGTTCTGGACTCCCCTCTCCTGAGTAGCAGAACATGTCTGTTCAGAATATCCATGCCTCTGATGATTCTATCAACCTCTATCAAGTCACCCTTCGACCTCTGAGACTCCAGGGGAAAACACCTCAACCTAATCCACCTCTCCCTAAAGCTCAAACCGAGTTGCATGCAGTATTCTTAAAGTGGCATCACCAACTTACTGTTCAGATGTAACATGCAACCACACCTCCTATAATCAATGCTCTGACTGATTAAGACAAATGTGCCAGATTTGTTCTGCACCACTCTGTCTACCTGCGACTCCACTTTCAAGGAACTATGTGCCTACAGCCCTATGTCCCTTTGATTAACAACACGCCCCAGGACCTTACAATTAAGTGTATAATTTCTGCCCTGATTTGCCTTCCCATAATGCAATACTTCGTATTTATCTAAATTTATCTGTATCGTCACTCCTTGTCCCTTTGTCCCATCTTATTGTGGTCTCGTTGTACTCTGAGACAATCTACTACACCACCTTTCTGATGTAATCTGTAACCTAACTAACTATGGCCCCTATATTCGCATCTAAATCCTTTACATAAATGATGAAATGCAGTGAAGTCAGTACTGATTCTTACAGCACACTGCTGCTCACAAACCTCCAGTCTGAAAAATACCTCTCTTCCTTCAAGCCAGTTGTGACGAGCTTCCTCTGTATCTCGTGTGACCGAACCTTACTCATCTGCCTACCAATCGGAATGTTGTGAACACCTTACTGAGGTCCATGTAGACAATGTCTACCAAACTGCCTTCATCAATCTTCTTTGTCACCTCTTCATAAAACTCAATCAAATTAATGAGACATGATTTCGCATGCAGAAAGCCACGTTGACTACCCCGATCAGCCCTTGCCTTCCCAAATGCATGAGCTGAAAAATGTGTTGCTGGAAAAACACAGCAGGTCAGGCAGCATCCAAGGAGCAGGAGAATCGACGTTTCGGGCATAAGCATGTATGTAAATCCTGTCCCTCAGAATCCCCTCCAACAACTTACCCACCACTGACATCAGGCTCACCGGTCTATAGTTCCCCGGCTTTTTGGGTCACTGTTTCCTTTTCTCGTCCCACTCCTCCACTGCTCACAACACATGTCAAATGTAACCAGGTTTGTGACATGTCCGATGATATCGGTCTCAGACCGGGTCAGTGTCAGTTTTAACAACCAAGTAAGGCTAGTTTCTTTAATCTGCTAAAATAGCACGTATATGATCCAGAGCAATATTACTCAAGCTATGGTGGAAAGATGAATGGCAAACTGTTTGGATATTGCAAATACAGAATCGACATTTCCCTTTCTAAACACACACACACACACACACAAAATCTCTGCAATTTCAAGTTGAACGCATTTTGTCCATATATTATTGTAACTCATGACATAAGGAAAAATTGAGGGATTGTTCAAAATGTTATTCTGCTTCTGAAGATATTCTACTCACACAAGCTGCTAGCAATGGGATTTTATCCTGGAACAGTTCGATTTGGCTGAATTCTCTTTGCATTAGGCAGTGAAGAGATTCCAATGAATTCTGGCCAGGGATCGCCCAAGGGTATCACAGTGTCTCCGTGGTTAGCACCGCTGCCTCACAGCACCAGGGGCTTGCGTTCAATTCCAGACTCGGGTTGCATATTCTGCCCTTCTAATGGTTGCTCCAGTTTCCTTCCACAGTCCAAAGTTGTGCTGGTTAGATGGATTGGTCATGATAATTTGTCCGAAGTGTTCAGGGGTTTCTAGGTTAGATGCATCGGTCGGGATAAATGTAAGGGAGTGAGCCTGGGAAGGTTGGTATGGACCTTTTGGGCCGAAGGGCCTGTTTGCACATTGTAGGGATTCTATAAAAATAGGAATGGTAACGATGACTGCAGATTTTTTGTTTTAGCTCGCACACATTGCTGTGATGAGGAACAATGAAGAAGAGAGAGTAATCGGCCGTTCCTTCTCAGGCTGATTACATTTTCTCCCTCTCTGAGCTGAATCACACAGTAATGTCATCCTCTCCCAAACTGGACCATGTGAGGTTTCCTTGTACATTGTCCAAACTATGTCTCCGTCACATTCCCTGTTCCATGTAGGTGCATCATTGCTGCTGTCATACACAGAGCCACACCCTGAGCAGAAAATGGCCTTGGTCTATTTTAAGATATGTTTATATGTCGCTGCGTCATTAAAAAATAAAATGTTTAATGTATTCAGAATACCTGTGTTAAAATGAATGCATTTTTCAACAAATACAGAAATTGCTGGAAAACCTCGGCAGGTCTGTCAGCATCCAGATGCCTTTTACATGCTGTATTTGTACCAGCCTCCACCACTTCCTGTGGCAGCTCATTCCACATGCACATGTCAAAACCTTTTTCCTCTCAATTTCCACCAATGCCCTCTAGTTTTGGACGCCCCTAACCTGGGGAAAAACCCTGACTACTCACCCTATCCATGACCATATTGATTTTATAAACATTTACTGCTGCGAAATGTGACACCAATCAACACGAATGTCTGTGCTTCAAATCATCCTGGGCCTAAATTCTGAAATGCAATACTGACACCTCTTCCTTCTCCATCAGGTCACAATTCTAATTCCATTTTAATCAGTTTGTTCAGGTGTGTTATGAAACACCTCTGTGGGATTTGCACCCAGACCTTTGTGCCCGCAGGTAGGGACATTAGCACCACTCGGCAATACCCATAAAGCTGTAACATTATTCTCCTGTGTGTTTGTTCATCAGCCTGTTCTGACATGCTGGGACATACATCTACAACAGGCAGGACTTGAATCCAGAACTTCTAGTCTAGAGCTTGGAACACCACCACGCGCATTCAGGAATCAAATCCAGACCTCTGGCTCAGAGGCAGGGACATTACCCACGACACTACCATATCCAGATTTTGGGTCATATTTTAGTGCCCACATTCAGCTCGGTGGGGATTTATTATAATCAGGTTACCATTACTGAATTACAGAAAACACTTTGTATTGTTAAACAAAGGCAAAATATTTTTCTCAACTCTAGGATGTTGAGG
This sequence comes from Chiloscyllium punctatum, assembly GCF_047496795.1. Classification (NCBI taxonomy): domain Eukaryota; kingdom Metazoa; phylum Chordata; class Chondrichthyes; order Orectolobiformes; family Hemiscylliidae; genus Chiloscyllium; species Chiloscyllium punctatum. The sequence continues at coordinate 547,444 of NW_027309877.1, forward strand.
ATATGTGATTCGTGGTGCTGGAAGAGCACAGCAGATCAGGCAGCATCCGAAGAGCAGTAAAATTGACGTTTCAGGCAAAAGCCCTTCCTGATGAAGGGTTTTTGCCCGAAACATCGATTTTACTGCCTCTCGGATGCTGCCTGAAATGCTGTGCTCTTCCAGCACCACGAATCCAGAATCTTGTTACCAGCATCTACAGTCATTGTTTTTACCTTGTTGAGTGTACGTGCTGTATCATCGAAGTTAAGTATGAACAGCTTTAATTGCTATTATCTGTCGTCTGCAATATTAGGGAAAGAAATCCTGCAGACACACTCTGCACAATGAAGGGTCTCGAATAGATTTTCATTACGGAACACCAGAGACGGAAAAAGGCCATAATTTCTGGCCCCAAAAAACCGATCAGTATTACCCAACTCTCACGTGTGACTGCCCTCTTCCTAAAACCATGAAATGATACCAGGCGCTGATTACTGTCCAGCCTCCCTACCCCACTGACTGTGTCTGCAATCTGTCCCTCCTCCCCCTCACCAAACAAGGCAAACCAAGCTCAGGGTCTTTGTAAAAATCAAGGCCGGAGTTTGCAGGCCTCCTGGAGAGGGGGAGGGAATTTAAAATTAAACGGGGAAGGTGAGGTGACAGTAATGTCACACATTGGGCTGAGGAGTGGCTGATGGAGTTTAGTTTGGATTAATGCGAGGTATTGCATTTGGTAAATCAAACAAGAACAGGACCTACACAATTAAAAGGTGGGCCTTTGTCAGTGTTGCAGAACACAGACCTAGATCGTCAGCGTCCCCATTGGGTGAGGGGGGGGTGGGTAAAAACCCTATCAAGTGTCGTTGGCACTTTGGATTTTGTTTCGTTCTTTTTGATGTTTTTAGCTTTGGAAAGTTTTGAGAGCTTGTTAGTTGCAGTAGTTTTAGTTTGTACAGATTTTAGGCACGATGAGTCTTTTGTCATTAATGCTCAGCGATGTGTAATTCGATATGAAATTCTCTAGAGTTCAAATGTTGCTGAGTGTGTTATGGATAATGATGTGCTTAAATGGTGTACCTGGAACATTAGGGGGGGGGGGGCATCTGACAGTTAAGAGGAAAAATATACTTTCTCGTCTTAAAAAAGAGAGAATTGTCCTATTGCAGGAGATGCACCTTGATGACAAGGAACATTTGATGTTACAGCAGGGCTGGTTTGGTCGGGTTTATTTCTCGTCTTTTAATACTAAGAGTGGGGGAAAAGTCATAATGGATAGGAAGAATCTTCCATTTAAATTACTAGATTGTATTAACACCCATGGAAGGATCATAATCCTCAAAGTCTTGAACTACGGGAATTCATACAGTATTTTAAATGTTTGTTGCCACCCGGTGCACCCTCTTAAAATCCTGGTAGATGCATTTTCCAAATTCAGTTATCTTGCAACATGGCGCATTATTGTAGAAGGAGATTTTGACTGTCTTATCGCCCCACGATGGACAGAATGTTCAAACGTCCCTCAATACCCTCGTTATAATGTAAGCAAGTTATGGATGTGTGTCTCGAACTAGAGCTGGTGGATGTCTGGAGGCAGATCTACCTCACAAGTGGGGATTTTATTTTCTTCTTTAACCCGCAGAAATGGCACACGAGGGTTGATCTCTTCACCATCCCTGCAACAATCTTAGATTCGGTGGCATCCTACACAATTGGAAATCTTACCCCAACATACCTGGCCCAGAAGTGGGATAAAAGTCACATAAAACTATGTTGTATGCAGATGGCCTTATGTTTTTGTCAAATCCCGCAATTTCGGCAACTCACATGATGCAATGCAATAATTCGCTTGTCGCCTTTTCGGGCTTTAAGATTAATTTTACAACGTTGCAGGCCATGTCTATGGGAGGTCTTGGGGAAGTAGCTGAATGAGGACAAATCCTGGTTTCCTTTTAAATGGTCACGGGGGTGGGGGAGGGGCCGAGGTTCTCTATTTCAGTATATTCATTACATCCATCTTTGATCATTAATTGAACGTGAACTATGTCCATTTGTTTGACAAGACTATACAAGACCTTCAAAGATGGGAGGCACTTCCAATTTCTTGGCTAGGTCGGATAGCTCTTATTAAAGAATGTCCTTCCTCATTTACTATACCCCGTGGGAATGCTTCCTTTGATATTTCCCCCATAGGTATTTGGGGGACATAATGGCTGGTTTAGCTCTTTTATTTGGCAGCATAAGCGACTCTTTATCAAGCTAACCAAATTGCAACTACCCCACAGATTGTGGGGAGTAGATCGCCCAGATAAAAGCTATCAATTAAGCTCTTTTTTATCCTATGTTAGTGCCTGGTCTGCTGAGGACTCAGCGTCAATACTGAGAGATATTGAATCCGATGAGATAAAGTGATCCTTTATTAGGCTGTTCTTCTTAGCTAAATTGACAACATTTATGAAGTATTGTCATAACCCAATAATTATCAATATTGTTAAAGCATGAATGACAATGCGTCAGATCGAGGGCAATACAGCCAAAACCATGTTTCTTACCCCTATAATTGGTATGCTGGGTTGTCATCCGGGGTTAATGGATTCCAGGTTTAAACTGTGGGCAGGAAGGGCTGTACCTTGCTTGAGTGATTTAGAATTAGTAGAATCCCTACAGTGTGGATACACGCCCTTGGGCCCTGCAAGTCCACTTCGACCTTCTGAAGAGTAACCCACCCAGACCCAATCCCCTACCATCCTATATTTACCCTGACTTATGCCCAAACCTACACATCTCTGAACACTATGGGTGATTTATCAATGACCAATTCATTAACCTGCACATCTTTGTACTGTGGGAGTAAACCCACACAGACACGGCGAGAATGTTAACTCCGCACAGCCAGTCACCCAAGACCAGAACCAAAGCCGAAACCCTGGTGCTGTGAGGCAGCAATGCTCACCACTGAGCCACCACGTGTTATTTGACGGAGAAACAATGATATCATTTGATCAAATAACTCGTACGTATGGACTACCTAGTAGAGACCTCTTCTGTATTTTTATCCAGATCAGAGAGTTGATTTAAAAAAAAACACACTTTTACCACACTCTTACAGATCCGATAGAGAGAAGTGGGCGCTTATTGCTTAGAATACACGCTCTGTCAGTGCCCTTTATCATTAGTTGGAGAGTGTCCACTCAGACGAGACTGTGCAGCTTTGTGATGTCTGCGAGAGATTTGGGGTTCAGGCCACTTCGGAGACATATTTGTGAAAAAGCCCGAAAGATGTTGATTTTTAATAGGACCCATACCATGCAGTTGAAAATTCTTTGTAGGGTCTATCTGACCCCAAGTTGTCTCTCAAAATGCAAAGTGGGATGATCTTTAGCATGTACTAAATGCAGAATGACTACATGCACTCTTACTCATTGCTTGTGGGTCTGCTGCAGACTTCATCTATATTGGAGCACTGTGTCAGATGTGGTAGAGTGGGTCCAGGGGACTGAATTGGAGATGGACTTGGTTTCTGTTTTCCTGGGCCTGCCCAAGGTACTTTCCACAGATGAATATGGGAAAAATATATATCCTTACAATCCGTACTTTCTGTGCTAGAAAAAATATTCTGTTGTGTTGGATGTCTGAACTCCCAGAGAGGAAGAATTATGAACATAAAAATGTGTATCAGTTAATGCTCTTGATGAACGAGAGCTGTCCTTTTGTTATGCTGAGCTGTATTATTTATTCATTATTTATTGTTTAGTTTTGTTTTTTTCTTCTGTCTGTGTAGTGTTTTAAGTTGTTTTGTGTGTACATGCAATTGGATGTAATTTTTTTCAGTTATTTGAGTTGTGTTGTTATTGGTGTATTATAATATTAAAAATCTCTTTTTAATTTTTTTTTAAAAATTAAAATGCTAACATTGATAGAATACAGTCCCAAAAAACTCTCATTAGTGAGACCATTCATGGTGGTTTGTCCTGAGGATCACCACATCTCGGGTGATGGGGTGAGGCTGAGAGAGTGTCCCCTTCATGGTAATCTCTGTCAGTGTGAGGAACTGAACCTGTGCTGTTGCCCTGCCTCTACATCACAAACCGGCCGTCCTGCCAACTGAGTGGGAGGCAGTGCAACTGTTACAGACAGAAACATTCACAGACAAAGGGTAAGAGAAACATTCTTAATAAGGAAAGTGTTACAGTTCAGATAACAGTCAAGATAACGCCTGAGGGTAAAAATGTTCTCTGCTCGAAATTGTATTTGTAACAAGGCGTGTTTAGAAGTTGTTTTTGGTTTAAGATCATTAAGGTGAGTCAAGTGACTCTTTTGTGTTACAAACTGGGACACTGCCATTTTCCTGAAACTGGGAAATATTTGGAACATTATCTGGAACATTCTATAATCGGCATTCTCCAGTATATTCTATGACTGTGTGGGAGGTATTGCAAAGGAGAGAGAGAGAGAGAGAGAGAGAGAGAGAGAGAGAGAGAAGGTGTTGCATGCAGTAGTGAGAGTGGGGGATCATGAGCCTTGTTCAGGGATCAGTGCCATAACAGATATACAGTGATTGTGAGGGAGCAGACAGAATACGGTGACCCTTATCCTGACAGAGCGGAGAAGGTTATTGATGCTTGTCCTGTATTGCTGGACATTTCTTCAGACCTCAACTACTGCACTGAATTTGGTAGTCAGCCCAGACCATGCTCAATGGGTCTGTTGGTGTGGCACCCTCTAGGATGGGAATGTTCCCCCTCTGTACTCGCCCATCCAATATGCCCACCGTGCTCCGTCAACAAACCATGGTGTAATTGCCCCTTATCTACCAATCTGCCATTTCTCTGCCTTTACTCTGTATGCATCTAATCCTTTCCTATCTATGTATTTGTCCAATTGCCTTTTCAATGTTGTTAGTGTGCTCACTTCAACCACTTCCACTGGCAGCTCAGTCTAATTTGCCAGTTCACCTTGGATATCATGCGATCTAACCTTCTAGAGCGGCCTACTATGTGGAACCTTAGCAAAGGCCTTACTGAAATCCATATAGAATATACATGCATCCCTGCTCTCATCGACCTTCCTGGTCACTTCCTCAAAAATCTCTAACAAAATTTGTAAGGTATGATCCGCCAGGCATAAAGCCATGCTGACGGCTCCAAGTCAAACTCTTTCTTTCCAAATGCATGCACATCTTATCTCTCAGAACTTTCTCAAGTGGTTTACCGAAAACAGGTGTGAAGCTTACTGGTCTATATTTCCTAGGATTTTTTTTTGCAGCCCTTCTTGAATAAGGGCACAACATTTGCTACCGTCCAGACTTCCGGGATCTTGGTCCCTAAGCTTTTTCTCTCGCCTCTTACAGTGTCCTCAGATATATCTGGTCAGGACCAAGAGATTTGTCTGACTTTGTGCATGCTAATATGTCCAACAGCAACTCTACTGTGATATGGACAGTACCAAGATATGACAACTAACCAACAAAGGTCACAGGTCTTCATGTCTTTCTTCATGATAAACACAGAGGGGAAATTGAGGACTTCACCCATCTCTTGAGGTTTTACACATGCATGCCGGTTTTGGATTTTAAAGCATCCTATTCTCTCTCTAGTTGCTCTTTATCTTTACTATACTGAATTTGGATTCACTCTAATCTTCTCAGCCAAGACTAACTGATAACCCCTTATGGCCTTGCTGATATCCTTCTTCAGTAAACTCCTCTATCCCCTGTATACCTCCAGGGATTCCCTTGATATGAGCTGCCTGAACATGAGCCACGCCTCCTTTTTTCTAGTCAAAGCCTCAATATCTCTTGACATCCAGAGTTCTCTCTTCCAGTCTCACATAACCTTCACCCTCACAGGAAAATGGAAACCTTGAAGTCGAGCTATCTCACTTTTAAAGCCCTCCCACTTTCCCGAGATCCTTTTACCTGGAATCAAACTACTCCAATCATCCCCTGCAATCCACTGTCTAATTCCAACAACATACGCCTTGCCCCAATTTAGAACTTGAATCTGTGGACCAATTTTGTCCCTACCATAACTATTTTAAAATTAATACAACTCTGATCACTTTTCCCAAAATGCTCCCCCACTTTATCTCCTTCACCTATTTCCCAACAGTAGGTCGTGTTTGTCTCTTCCCGAGTACGATACTCTATATATTGATTGTGGAAACTTCGCTGAACACACTTAACAAATTACGTTCCACCTAAGTTCTTAACTATCTGGAAGCCCCAGTCTATGTTAGGAAAATTGAAATCACCTATTATAACAACCCTATTGTTCCTGCAAGTCTCCCCAGTCCCCCTGCATATTTGTTCCTCTAATTCACATTATTGATTATAGTGCAATCACTATAACATTACCATCCCCCTCTAACTACTTTGCACCATTCACGAAACCTCATTGGATATTATCTCAGGTATTTCAACTTTAAATACTGGTGTGATACTCGCCTGAAACGGAACTATTGGTATTTAAAATGTTTCCATTTACATCTCTACATCGCAGTGATTTTCACATCCATGGCACCTTTGTCAAAGTACAGTGGAGATATGGAGCTGTAAATGGATGGGAGCTGCACATCCTGTCACTTTCAGCATTGGTTACATGTTTCCCCACACTGGGCAGTGATCTAACACAGTGTTACCAAACAATGCAACAGCCTGGGTTTATATATGTATGAACCAGTGCGGTCTGCACAGCTCCCCACGTTGGACATTTAGCCCATGATTATAGATCCAGCATTGGTGAGGGCTGCACAGAGTTCCATTCTGGACATTGCTGCGTTGTATTCTGCAGTACGGCAGCCATATCTGCACAGTGCTCCATCCTGAACATACAATGGACGGGCTGGTTATGTGAGTTGGATTGCGAATGTGAGAGAACTAAACATCTGGCTATACCTTTATTTTATGTTTTCATTCTTGTTATTGGACCCTTCAAATCCTGACTCATCCGGTTAGACCCGACCCTCTGGATGAGTCATGGTGACTGTTGTTGCAGCATCTGAGTCTGCAACATGACCAACAAATGGAGCAGAGGCCGCAGAGAGGACAGTCTCCGTAAAATGGAATGAGGGAAACACCATCAGATCAGCCGTGGTCTGAGTGAATGTTGGAGCAGGATTGTGTGGACCACGAATGCAACTTATTCATATATTTATGTTTGTTCCAAGCAAACTCCCCTTCTCTCCCAGTGTCCTATACTGGTGGGGAGTGAGTTACCTCCTCCTGTTCCTGCGTAACAGGATCCTCGGGCCTCTCTAGCCTCTAGATTTCCCTGTGTCCAAATTTCGAGTAGTTGAATGACCGCCTCCTGTTCCTGTGTCCCAGTCTCAAGCAGTTGAGTGACTGCCTCCTGTTCCTGTGTCCCAGTCTCAAGCAGTTGAGTGGCTGCCTCCTGTTCCTGTGTCCCAGTCTCGAGCAGTTGAGTGACTCCCTCCTGTTCCTGTGTCCCAGTCTCGAGCAGTTGAATGACTCCCTCCTGTTCCTGTGTCCCAGTCTTCAGCAGCTGAGTGACTGCCTCCTGTTCCTGTGTCCCAGTCTTGAGCAGTTGAGTAACTCCCTCCTGATCTTGTGTCCCAGTCTCGAGCAGTTGAATAACTGTCTCCTGTTCCTGTGTCCCAGTCTTCAGCAGCTGAGTGACTCCCTCCTGTTCCTGTGTCCCAGTCTCGAGCAGTTGAGTGACTGTCTCCTGATCCTGTGTCCCAGTCTTCAGCAGCTGAGTAACTCCCTCCTGTTCCTGTGTCCCAGTCTCGAGCAGTTGAATGACCGCCTCCTGTTCCTATGTCCCAGCCTCGAGCAGTTGAATGACCGCCTCCTGTTCGTATGTCCCAGTCTCGAGCAGTGGAGTAACTCCCTCCTGTTCCTGTGTCCCAGTCTCGAGCAGTTGAATGACTCCCTCCTGTCCCTGTGTCCCAGTCACGAGCAGTTGAATGACTCCCTCCTGTTCCTGTGTCCCAGTCTCGAGCAGTTGAGTGACTCCCTCCTGTTCCTGTGTCCCAGTCTCGAGCAGTTGAGTGACTCCCTCCTGTTCCTGTGTCCCAGTCTCGAGCAGTTGAGTGACCGCCTCCTGTTCCTGTGTCCCAGTCTCGAGCAGTGGAGTAATTCCCTCCTGTTCCTGTGTCCCAGTCTCGAGCAGTGGAGTAATTCCCTCCTGTTCCTGTGTCCCAGTCTCGAGCAGTTGAGTGACTCCCTCCTGTTCCTGTGTCCCAGTCTCGAGCAGTTGAGTGACTGTCTTCTGATCCTGTGTCCCAGTCTTCAGCAGCTGAGTAACTCCCTCCTGTTCCTGTGTCCCAGTCTCGAGCAGTTGAATGACCGCCTCCTGTTCCTATGTCCCAGCCTCGAGCAGTTGAATGACCGCCTCCTGTTCCTATGTCCCAGTCTCGAGCAGTGGAGTAACTCCCTCCTGTTCCTGTGTCCCAGTCTCGAGCAGTTGAGTGACTCCCTACTGTTCCTGTGTCCCAGTATCGAGCAGTTGAGTGACTCCCTCCTGTTGTCCCAGTCTCAAGCAGTGGAGTAATTCCCTCCTGTTCCTGTGTCCCAGTCTCGAGCAGTTGAGTGACTCCCTCCTGTTCCTGTGTCCCAGTCTCGAGCAGTTGAGTGACTCCCTCCTGTTCCTATGTCCCAGTCTCGAGTTTTGGAGTAATTCCCTCCTGTTCCTGTGTCCCACTCTCGAGCAGTTGAGTGACTCCCTCCTGTTCCTGTGTCCCAGTCTCGAGCAGTTGAGTGACCGCCTCCTGTTCCTGTGTCCCAGTCTCGAGTTTTGGAGTAATTCCCTCCTGTTCCTGTGTCCCAGTCTCGAGCAGTTGAGTGACTCCCTCCTGTTCCTGTGTCCCAGTCTCGAGCAGTTGAGTGACCGCCTCCTGTTCCTCTGTCCCAGTCTCGAGCAGTGGAGTAATTCCCTCCTGTTCCTGTGTCCCAGTCTCGAGCAGTTGAGTGACTCCCTCCTGTTCCTGTGTCCCAGTCTCGAGCAGTTGAGTGACTCCCTCCTGTTCCTGTGTCCCAGTCTCGAGCAGTTGAGTGACTCCCTCCTGTTCCTGTGTCCCAGTCTCGAGCAGTTGAGTGACTCCCTCCTGTTCCTCTGTCCCAGTCTCGAGCAGTTGAGTGACTCCCTCCTGTTCCTGTGTCCCAGTCTCGAGCAGTTGAGTGACTACCTCCTGTTCCTGTGTCCCAGTCTCGAGCAGTTGAGTGACTCCCTCCTGTTCCTGTGTCCCAGTCTCGAGCAGTTGAGTGACTCCCTCCTGTTCCTGTGTCCCAGTCTCGAGCAGTTGAGTGACTCCCTCCTGTTCCTGTGTCCCAGTCTTCAGCAGCTGAGTGACTCCTTCCTGATCCCAAGTTTGTGAAAGTAGATGTCCTCCTCTTGCTCCTGAGTAACAGGCTCCAATAGCTCTGTGTTCACCTGCTGCTCCTGTGGAATGGAGGTGAGGGACTGAATGGCCTCTTCACATCCCTTACAGCTTTTCTTGGCTAAAGGCCTTTCTCCTGTTTCTGTAAAACACCACCAAAATCTGAATGATTTATTTTTGTATTTTACTGTCAGTAATTGAGCAAACCAGCTGACTTACAGAATTCAGAAGCTGAATAGCCTCCTCCTGTTCCCGTGTTAAACTCTCAAGAATCAATAGACTCTCAGAGATGTATAGCAAAGAAAAAGATCCTTCGGACTGGTTATCTATACCAACCAAATATCCTAAATTAATCTCGTCTCCCTTGCCAGCACTTGGCCCATCTCCCTCTAAACACTTCCCATGCATAGATCCATCCAAATGCCTTTTAAATGGTGTAACTGTACCTGCCCCCACCACCTCTTTTGTCTGTTCAATCCATACACGCAGCAGTCTCTGTGTGAAAATGTTGTCCCTCATTTCCCTTTTTAAATCATTCTCCTCTCACCTTAAGCCTTCATATTCCTTATTTGGAATTGTCTATCCTGGGAAAATACATTGACTGTTTACTTTTTCTATGCCCCTCCTGATTTTATAAATTTCTTTAAGGTCCACCTTCAGCCTCAACACTTGAAAATACTCCCAGCCTATTCAAACTCTCCCTGTAACTCCAACCCTCCAACACCTGCAACATTCTTTTAAATCTCTTCTGCACCCTTTCAAGTTTGACAACATCTCTCCGACAGCAGGGTGACCAGAATTAAAGGCAATATTACAAAAGTGGCCAAATCAATGTCCTGTACAGATGCAACATGTCATGCAAACGCATAGACTCAAAGCACGCACCAATATCGGGAAGAACACCGAGTGCCTTCTTCACTGCACTGTCTACCTGTGACGGCAATTTCAAGGAACGGAGAACCTGCACCACAAGGTGCCTCACAGGGCAGCGATCGGGGTTTAATTCCATCCTTGAATGACTGGCTGTGTGGAGCTTGCACATCCTCCCCGTGTCTGTGTGAGTTTCCTCCGGATGCTATGTTTCCCTCCGACAATATAATGATATACAGGTAAGGGTAGGTTGGCCATCCTAAATTGTGCATAGTACACTTGGATGTGAGGGCAAGGTGCATTAGCCATGGGAAATGCAGGCTGAGAGGGATAGGGTTGGGGTATGTCCAGTGGGATACTGTTTAGAGGGACGGAGTGGCCTCGATGGGCCGAAAATCCTGTTTCCTAACTGTAGGGATTCTATAATTTCTATGGAGTTCTCCTTGATTGGCAACTTTCGACAGGATCCGACCTGTATGCCTGGCCCTGACTTTTCTTGCCAAAATGCAACACCTCGCATTTATCTAAAATAAAATCCATCTGACACTCCTCAGCTCACCTAATTAAGTTCCCATTATATTCTGAGAGATCAGTCCTCACTGTCGACTACACCACCAAATTTGGAATTATCTACAAACTTACTGACAATACTTCATATACTCAAGTGCAAATGATTTGTAAAGTAACAAAAGGCAATGGACCCACTATTGATCTTTGCGAGCAGCGCCACTGGTCACAGGTCTCCAAGTTTAATGAACAAATGCCAACTGTCACACCCTGTCTCCGATATTCAAGAAAAGTTTTGACCTAAATTGCGAGTTCTCCCTGGATCCCAGGCAGCCTAACCTTGCTAACCAGTCTACCATGTAGAACATTTTGGTTTTCTTACTGAATTCCATGAAGACAACATCCACTGTCCTGCCTTCATTAATCATCTTCTTCACTTCCTCAAAAAATTCCATTGAGTCAGTTAGACGTGATCTCCAATGTACAAAGCCCTCTTCAGTCCTTGTCTTTCCAAATGCATATACATCGTTTCCCTCAAAATCCCCTCAACAATTTAGTCACCGTTGACGTCAGGCTCACCGATCTATAGTTACCTGGGTTTTCCTTAATTTCTGAAATAATGACACTATGTTAGCAACCCTCCAATTTTTTTTTCCACCTCACCTGTGGAAATCAATCTTACAGATATATCAGCAAAACGCTGTGCAAATTCTTTCCGAGCTTCCCATAATATTCTGGGATACAACTGATCAGGTCCCAGGGATTTGTTCACCTTTATATGTTTAAAATGTCCAACATCTCCTTGTAATATAGATACTTTTCAAGATATCACTATGTATTTCTTCATTCTCTCACTCTTGTAACCTCTTCTACATTAAATACTAGGAAAAATACTTGTTTCGTATCCCTTCCACCTCCTATGGTTCCACACATACGTAGCCTTACTGATCTTTAAGGTGCCCTATTCTCTCCCTAGTTAATATTTTGTAATTAAAGGATGTGTAGAGTTGCTTCAATGCCTCGTTAACCCTATTTCTAAAGCTATCTCATGTCCACATTTTTCTGGCCCGAATTCCCCGTTGACTATACACTTATTGCCCTTATACTCCTCTCGGGATTCACTTAATCTCAGCTCTGTTTACCTGACATATGCCTCCTTCCTTACCTTGACCATAACATCAATATATCTAGCCAACCAGCACTCCCTGCACCCACCAGCCTTACCCATCTCAGTAATAGGTACGCGTTGGCTCTGGACTCTCTGAAACCAAGTTTTGATGGCCTTGCATTTCCCAACCATCCCTTTCCCTGTGAATAGGGTATTCCAATCAGCCTTTCACAGGGCTCGCCTAACACTTTCAAAATTGGCCTTGTTCAAAGATAGAACTTTAATGTTTACATCAGGTCTTTCCTATTCCACAACTAGTTTAAAACTAATATTTATGTGTAACAGACTTGAATGTTAAATAAACATTTCCTGCCCCTCTGTAAAAGGCTCGAGAGGTTGAATAGGCTCCTCCTGTCCCTCTGTAATAGACTGGACAGGCTGAATGATCCCGTCTTGTCCCTCTGAAATGGACTCAAGAGGCTTCATGGCCTCCTCCTGTCCCTGTGTAACAGAGATGAGACATTAAATAACATAGCAAGCCATGGATTATGATCAACTGGTAAACTGTATCTAATGGAGATCTATTCCTTCTCAGTTACAGAAACACAAACAACACTATTTACTCCAGGTGCCCTCTCAGTAACACTTCATAAAGCTGCAGCGAATGATTCTTTCAGCAAAATGTGCCAATATTCCAGCTTTCCACCTTTTCAAGTAGTAACAGGGTAAAATGGGCTGAATGGCCTTCTCCTATCCCTCTGTAAGAGGCCCATAGGGACAGAATTGCTTCGGCCTGTTCCTGAGCAGCAGTGTCAATAATCTCAAGGTTATGAAAGGATTTGACAACAGGGAATTAAAACCAGGAGTGGCCGCACTCTGGTCAATCATTACTGTACTTTGTGTTCAGGTATCGAGAAACTTGCCCACCCGAATTTTTTTTATGCAGTCGATCTGTTATTTTATAACTGCCTCCTTTCGTAAACAGAGTGGAACATATATAGACGCCTGCAGTGTCCTATTAATACTCTCATATACAAGTTAATAAAAAGATTTAAAAGATTTAAAGATTTATGATCCATCGCTCAGCAACCCTCATCCATTCCATCCAAAACCAGTAAGGGAAAAGTGTTGTTTTCAACAGGTTAACTGAGCCTATTTGTTCGGTAAGTGTGATTAATGCCAATCTCCATGGATTCTAATTATCCCAGTGGAGGGTTTCCATCTTTTAATGATAAATGGGCTGCGTTCAATGTGTTATTCCATAACATGAGCGGGACCATCACCGACAGCACTGACAGGGATCAGCAGATCCAGAGAGAGGGTGAGGAGAGATCAGAATCTGAGAACATTAGACTGGAATGTTCCAACAATGGATCAGAATCTGAGAACATTAGACTGGAATGTTCCAACAATGGATCAGAATCTGAGAACATTAGACTGGAATATTCAAACAATATACAGGAGCTTATCCGATTATGTTTGGTATCTTTCTTCATTTTATTGGTTGTCATTATCATCGCAGATCTTCTACACTCTTCTCATTATTCAATATTTTTATTATCCCTTCCTGGCTATCGTTGGTGTTCCTGGTGAGTATCACTGTCCAGATTTTGTTTTTTATAAACCAGTTATGACTGTATTATTGTTATTTCATATAGTCTACACATCTTGTCACTATTATTGTTCCTGTTGAATCTCTCCATCCAGATATTCACTCTACAGACCACTACTAACTACATTAATGAACGTGTTCAATTACTGTCTCGCTCTCTGTTCTGGCAGTGTTACTCACGGGTCTCTATGTTGATCTATTCAGTTTCAGGGGAGAACCACAATGCATTGTATCATTGCCTTTGCTGTTAAGAGCATGGAGGTCACCGTCTACTGCTCTGGTTACAAACTCCACTTCCTTCCACTGTTTCCATCCCAGCCCTTGCCAATAGCAGCAGCTGAAGCAGACAAGTCACAATTGTGGGACATCTCTTTGACTATGACCTAATTCTTGACACCATACCCTGAACATTTCTAACTTGAAATACTCACCACTCCAGAATATATCTCACCGGTTTATTCCATCTGCTGTTTGAACCTTGAGCTATGAAGTACAGGCTTAATGAAGCCAATAATCTGCTGCTGACGCTCCTGGCTTCAGACCTGCCGAAACAAATCTGATTAGACCTCACTCCAAACTCCCATCCATCTGTCATTCATGTGCACGCCGATGTATATTGCTGTTGTGTCTGGCAATGGCTTTATTTTCACATTCTCAAACACTTTATCTTTTCTGTCCATGAAACTTCTCTCGTTCTCTCTCTGTTGATTCATAAAAAGCCTGCCAGTTGTTCATATTTATAATAGTTTCCTCCACGTGCGTTCCTTCTCAAACAATGAGTTTCGCATTCAACCACACACACACACACACACACACACACACACACACACACACACACACACCTTCCCATTGTAGGCAATAATCTGATGTGAGTATAGTTTGCATATGATAGTAAAGTTTGCAATACTCTCATGCTGGGCAGATAGTGCAGTTTACTGAGCAACACACGAGCATGGTCTGCACAGCTCTCCATGCTGGGCTGTCATCTTGTCCCAGTTTATGTTCTTTGTGGTGTTCTGTGAAGCAGATTTAGAACTTGATGTAACAAACTATTCCAGCTGATCTGACAATGCCTTTATTCAATGTTCTCATTCTTGTTATTTTAATCACGAAGATCTCACTTCGATAGTTAGTCCCACTGCCCTGTCTTTTTCCACATATTTCCACAACATCTTTTCAGTTAATTAACTGACTGTTTCTGTCTTTAAAGTGAATCTCTCTGTCCCTCTGTATCTTTCCTTGGCCTTGGGTTTTGGCTCCCTCGTGTATCGAGTGCTGGCATTGTGTAGCTCAGAAATACTGAAATGGTGTATCAAGCTGTTGTTCACTTCCCATGTGATGGTCGATGGACAGGCATGTTTCAGAAGTTATGAGATACATCCTTGTAATTTGGTCTGGACCTGTGGTTGTCCCTCTCAGGTGACCTTGCGATCAGTAACACGAGGAAGCCCACTGAGTGAAGGACAAGGCATATAAATTGCCTGACAATGCTGTCACTTTTTTAAATAAAGTGTTAGTTTCTCTTTTTTAGTAAGAGGTCTTAAAGGCCAAACTGTCGACTGAAAACAGCTTAAGTAAATAACTTACGGGGCTTTTAGCGTTTTTAATAAATAGTAGTAACAATGGCCAGCTCACACAGACCAGGCTTTCTAGTTTGTTTTTTCTTGTAGCTGTAACAATCACCGTGTGCTTGGGGTCCCAAAGGGGTTGGAAGTTTTAGTAAATTATCCCGAGCTGCTACTCTCTCTAAAGCCTCACTTGATGGTGTTTCCTCCTGGATTGGAGAACTGTATGCACGAATGCATATCTGAATGTTCCTTTTTGCCAAGGGGTGTGTTGAGGTGATGTTAATAGATTGAACAGTTCATTTGTAGAACGTACTGTATCCATTATTCGGTTAAGTTTTCCAATACTTAAGTTATTCTAAATTCCTCTTCATTTTGTATGGATTTCCATTAGAGGATAGTGAGGTAGTAGCAACCCTATGGTAGCCAAAGGCCTGATCAGGATATGTTTAAATACATCCAAGCATTATCTAAATTTGATGAGAATTATGGGGGAGCCTTTTTAATTTCATTTCAGAAAGTGGCTAAACAAGTGCAGTGGCCAGAGAACATGTGGATTTAGTTTATCCAAACAAAGCTGATAGGTATTTGCATCCCCATCGGAGGAGGTGAAGAAAACCAACTGAAGTGCATATGAGCTTGTGCCAGAAGCCGACAGTGTTTCAGGAATCTAAAATAGCATCCCTGGTTCAACGCACGTTGTGTTTGAAAGAATCAAACAAAGTAATTTTGAAAGGTGGGGAAGGGTATTAAAAACAGAACAAACCTTTGGCACTCTGAGTGAGACTCTAATTTTGGAGAAGTTCAACAATTCACTTCCTGCAGTCGTGAGAACTCGTGTGGAAGGGCAGAGAGTTACAATGGCAAGATTAGAAATGGCTGATGATGATGATTGGGTTCAGAAATCAAAGTTTGGTTTCTGTGAGGGATTGAGAAGAATGTGTGAGATCTTCTTAAAACATTTCCCTGTGAGAGTAAGGTTTACTGGCATAGGCCAGGAGTAGCAGGTAAAGAGATTACAGCATTAAGAGATACAGAAGTATGTAACTCTTTTATGCTGAGACATGAGGAGCTATGTCATTCAGAAGGACTATTGGAGAGATGAGAAGTGCTCCATTATGTAACGTGTGGTTGGAGTGTCCAGTGGAAACATCAACAGATTTATTCCCCAATGGGGAAGGAGGCCTTGAGCTTGGTGTTGGCGTTACAACATTTCAGCATTTACATTGCGAATAACATACCTGAGACAAATCTTTATCACTGATCGTGACCCCTTAAAGTTTGTGGAGAAGTTTAGGGAGAAAAAATTTATTGAGTTTATTATTGCTGCCATTCAACTTGAAATTATAAAGTTGACAGAGCGAGAAAAAGTAAGTTTTGACACGTTGTGGAGACTTGGACGAAAAAAGATAAAAGGCATTCTGTGGCAGGAGTAAAATGACTGAAATCGAAACTAGCTGTGAACATTTGTATGCTCAGATTCAATGTAATATATATTCATTCCAGTCTACCAATAGAGGAAGATTAGGAGGTCTAAAATGAATCCACCTTTGTATATGGATGGATTATTTTATTAAAGATGGAGTTGTGAGGATACTATCACTGTAAAAAGGTTATTTTCTGTTGTGGTTCTGTTCGCCGAGCTGGGAAATTGTCCTGCAATCGTTTTGTTCCCTGTCTCGGTGACATCCTCCGTGCTTGGGAGCCTCCTGTGAAGCGATTCTGTGCTGTCTCCTCCGTCTTTTATAGTGGCCTGTCCCTGCCGCTTCCGGTTGTCAGTTCCAGCTGTCCTCTGTAGTGGCCAGTCTATTGGGTCCCGGTCGATGTGTTCGTTGATAGAGTCTGTGGATGAGTGCCATGCCTCTAGGAATTGCCTGACTGTTCTCTGTTTGGCTTGCCCTATAATGCTAGTATTGTCCCAGTCGAATTCATGTTGCTTCTCATCTGTGTGTGTGGCTAGTTAGCATAGCTGGTCATGTCGTTTCGTGGTTATTTGGTGTTCATGGATACGGATCGTTAGCTGCCTTCCTGTTTGTCCTATGTAATGTTTTGTGCAGTCCTTGCATGGGATTATGGACACTACATTGGTTTTGCTTATGTTGGGTATCGGGTCCTTCATTCTGGTGAGATATTGTCTGAGAGTGGCTGTTGGTTTGTGTGCTGTTATGAGTCCTAGTGGTCGCAGTAGTCTGGCTGTCAGTTCGGAAATGCTACTGATGTATGGTAGTATGGTTAGTCCTTTGGGTTGCAGCATGTCCTCGTTCCGTTGTCTTTCCCTTAGGCATCTGTTGATGAAATTGCGAGAGTATCTGATTTTGTCTAATACCTTGTATCGGTGTTCCTCTTCCTCTTTTTGCAGTTCTGGTGTGCTGCAGTGTGTTGTGACACTTTTGAATAGTGTCTTGATGCAACTTCGTTTGTGTGTGTTGGGGTGGTTGCTTTCATAGTTTAGGACTTGGTCTGTGTGTGTGGCTTTCCTGTAAACCTTTGTGGTGAACTCTCCGTTCGGTGTTCTCTGTACCATCACGTCTAGGAATGGGAGTTGGTTGTCCTTTTCTTCCTCTCTAGTGAATTGGATTCCTGTGAGTGTGGCATTGATGATCCGGTGTGTGTTCTCTCTCTCTGTGTTTTTAATTATTACAAAGGTGTCATCCACGTATCTGACCCAGAGTGTGGGTTGAATTTGCGATAAGACTGTTTGTTCTAACTTTTGCATTACCACTTCTGCTATGACTCCAGAGATCAGTGAGCCCATGTGTGTTCCGTTGATTTGTTCGTACATCTGGTTGTTGAATGTGAAGTGTGTTGTGAGGCACAAGTCCAGTAGTTTAAGTATGCCGTCTTTGTTGATAGATTTAACGTCCTGTTGTCTGTTATGTCTGTCTAGAAGGGTGGGCTATTGTTTCTCTGGCTGGGGTTTTGTCGATAGAGGTGAAGAGTGCCGTTACATCGAATGAGACCAGAGTTTCTTCCTTGTCTATGTGACTATTTCTGATGATGTCCAAGAATTCCTGTGTCGATTGTATAGATTGTCTGGATCCGCTGATCAGGTGTTTCAGTTTCTGCTGTAATTCTTTGGACAGTTTGTGTGATGGTGTCCCTGGTAGTGATACTATGGGTCTGAGTGGGATGTCTGGTTTGTGCACTTTGGGTAGTCCATAGAATCTGGGGGTGTTGTTGCTTTCAGGTTTCATTCTTTGTCGGTCAGACCTGGTTATCTGTCCGCTTTTTTGTAGATTCCTGAGTGTGTTTATCCTATTAGTGAGCTGTGGGGTGGGGTCAAACTCCCGCTTTTGGTAGGTGTTGATATCTGCAAGTAGTTGTTGTGCTTTTTGGATGTACTCTGCTTTGTCCAGGATGACCGTCATTCTGCCTTTGTCTGCTGGTAGTATGATTATGTTTTTATCATTTCTTAGTGATTTTAGTGCTTCCCTCTCCTTGGTGTTGAGGTTGTGTTTGTCTTTTTCTAGTTATCAGATGTACGATATTTTGTCTCACTGTTGTGTCTCTTCTGTCAGTCCATTATTCCTGAGTGTGCATTCTAGTGCTGCTAGGAAGTCTGCTGTCTTGGCGTCCCTGTGGTTGTAGTTGAGCCCATTAGCCAGTTTTGTTCTTTCCTTGTGTGTGAGCTGTCGGTGGGAGAGGTTTTTAACCCAGGTGTGTATTGTGGTGTCCTCTTCGTTGTGTGTTAGTTTGACCAGTTTTTCTTTTAGTGACGTTTTTTTGCGGTGTGTGGACCTGTTCTGTCCTATGGCGACGGCCTGTTCTATGGTCCAGGTCCTTTCCTGATTGGTGGTTTTTGAAATTAACGGTTTTAACGCGCAAATTCTTGTCTGTATTTGTGTAGTCTGCTGTGAGCGTCTGTAATCATTACCTGGATCATCCTGAATCCGTTCTGCCTGGCTGTGTCCCTAGCTTGTGGACATGCCGCAACCCAAAGGACTAGCCACACTACCATACAGCAGGAGCATTTCCGAACTGACAGCCACACTACTGCGACCACTAGGACTCATAACAGCACATAAACCAACAGCCACTCTCAGACAATATCTCACCAGAACGAAGGACCCGATACCCAACATGAGCAAAACCAATGTCGTGTACAGAATCCCATGCAAGGACTGCACAAAACACTACATAGGACAAACAGGAAGACAGCTAACGATCCGTATCCATGAACACCAACTAGCCACGAAACGACACAACCAGCTATCCTCGATAGCCACACACACAGAGGAGAAGCAACATGAATTTGACTGGGACAACACTACCATTATAGGGCAAGCCAAACAAAGCACTGCCAGGAAATTTCTAGAGGCATGGCACTCATCCACAGACTCTATCAACAAACACATCGACCTGGACCCAATATACCGGCCACTACAGCGGACAGCTGGAACTGACAACCGGAAGCGGCAGAGACAGGCCACTATAAATGCCGGAGGAAACAGCACAGAATCGCTTCACAGGAGGCTCCCAAGCACTGAGGATGTCACCTAGACAGGGGACGAAACGTCTGCAACACAAATTCCCAGCTCGGCGAACAGAACCACAACAACGAGCACCCGAGATACAAATCTTCTCCCAAACTTTGAGATTACTTTATCTTAGTTTTTTTTTTGACGAGAGGTTTTTAAGGCAGAGGTGAAGAATTTCTGTCTGAAAACAGTTTAAGTAAATAACTGAGAAAGCCTTTAGGTTTTATTAAAATGGTGATAACAATGGAAGGGCAGTGGCCAGCTCTCCCAAACCAGGTTTCCTCGTTTTGTTTTTAGCTGCAGCATTCAGAAGTTGCTGGGGATCCCAAATATGTTCGGAGTTTCAATACAGGACCCCCAGCTGCTTTTCTCTCTGAGATCTCTGTTGATGTTGATTTCTCCTGGATCAGAAAACTGCATGTAAGAATCTGTATTTGAATATATCGTTGTGCCAAGCGGTGTATACCAAGAAGGTACGGAATCTATTGTTTGTGTAACTGTTCCAACATATAAGCCATCCGGAAATGTTCTTTTCTTTGATTGTATTTTAACTAAAGCATTTAATTAGATTATGTTTTGCTTAACGTCGAGTGGTTTGACCAGTCACAACATATCTGGAAAGCATACTTCACATCTATATTCAAAATAAGGAAAGGTTTGGGTCTAAGCGGCCTTCTTATTATATTTTGCGGGAATCTGATCTGGTCCACAACACTTCTAGACGAGGGGTTTCCAACTGACTCCTGTTATTGAAATGTTAGTGCAGCAGCTGGGGATGGTTTGCTGGAGGTTGTGCTCTGAGCTGCCTCAGATATTCAGGGTGACCTTTGGATTTGGTGACCCAACTTTGGATGGAGCCTGGGGACTGTAATTACAACATCTGGATCTGCAACATGAACAACAAATGGAGCAGAGGTTGCAGAGAGGGGAAGCTTTGAAACCACGCAGTGTGTGTGGGGAAAGGGATCTGCTGTGTCCACCCCGGATTTTCCAGGAACAGCTTCCCAAGCTCCACTTAACCCAGGAGCAGAGTGTGAGAGGACACTGATTGAACAAGGAGCTGGTCACAGAGCGGTGTCACCTCCTTTAACATGTCCTGCAGCTTCACACCAGGGGGAGGATGGTGCTGCCAGTGGCTGTTCGGGTCACAGTTTCATTCAACTTCTATGTTCTGGAACTTTCAAACAGGACTGGGTGACCTATCCATTATCTCCCAGTATGTTGCCATCAATGTAACCATTCAGTGACGGAGGATAAAAATGGTGGATGAGGTAAATACATTGTTTCACCCTCAGCAGGGAGCTGCCGGGTGTATCCAGTATAATGGGATTCCCGATGGTGTACATGGTATCTGCGGAGTAGCCATGTCAATGGGGAGAGGTAGAGGAACTGAAGGAGCACTGTCTGTATTAATCTTGCAGCGTGCCCATCACAGTGCATCATGTTGGTGAATACCGCTGTCCTCACTGCAGCCACAGCCTCTTCATTCACAAGCAGGCAGCCATTCCCATCGTCTTCAGATCTTTATGTATAAAAGAATGAATGTATCTTGGATAAAGGCCATCCCTTGATACACGTTTAAAAATAGCATCCCCCATCACCAACCAAACACTTCAAAACATTCCATGTGTACGGAGAGCAATGGGGTCACTTGGACCATCAAGGAGCAGATGATCAGGGATGAAGCAAAACCTCCCATGTCTGAACGGGGCTGAGTGAACCCCCCAGTACACAGTCTCATTAATCCCTGTAATCCCTCTCCATTGCAGTAACATACTGCCTTCCATTATTCCTGTAAATGAAATGACAGATTATATCATGTTATATTGCAGCTGCCAAGTTATTCTCCATTGCCTTTTCCTCTCTGTATCTATCTGTAGACCCTCCACTCTCTCTTGATAATTTAATCTCTTGCTTATCACAGCAACATGACCAAAATCAGTATCTGTATAGCTGTTCCATCCTCCTGATCATTGATATAGATTGTAAATAGTTGAGGACCCAGCACTGGTCACTGTGTGACTCCACTGGTGACGTTGTGTCAAACTGATTTGGACTGTTTTATCCGTTGTACCTGCTTCCTGTTTGATACATAATCCTCCCCCATTACTGTGTAACACAGTCGTAAAGCTGAATATGAACAAGGAGCATCAGTCAGGAATCCAACCCTTCGAAACTGCTCCGCCATGGAATACGTTCATGGCTGGTGTCATCGCGGCCTCTGTTCGACATCCCTACTTTCTCTCGATCCTCAAACTGTAGTGTCTTATTGTAGATTGCGCCACATGAAAAAATATCCATTCAACCGCTACACTTTCAATTACGTTTAGCATTTTACAGACCTCAATTTGCTCTCCTTTCATTCTTATAAACTCGAGAGTATAGGCCTAAACTGCTCAATTTCTTTTCATAAGACAAACACTTCAAATATGGAATCAATCTAATGAAGCTCTTCTGAATTGCCTCCAATGGAAATACCTCATTCTGCAGGACACCCAAACTGTACTCCACTTGCAGCCTCACTAATACCTTGCATAGCTACAGCAACACTCCCTACCTTTCTACTCTATCCTTTTATAAATAAACGCTGAAGTTATGCTTGCATTCCTCATTACTTCAAGTACCCGCAAGCAAGTTTTCTGTGATATGCAAACAGACACCCAGCTCCCTCTGCACTTAAGCACTTTGAAGTTTCTCTCCATTTAGATAATCATCTGCCTTTTTATTAGGCTGGCTAACTTGAATAACCCCATATTTATCCACTTTAATTTTCATTGCCAAATGTTTGCCCATTCACCCAATCTATTCATATAGTTTTTAAATCTCTTGCATCATCATTCCGAAGTAATTTCCCACCAATGTTAGTGTCATCTGAAAATGTAGCTATAGTATTTTCTATCCCGTCAACCGAGTAATAATATCGATCCCAAATGGTTGAAGCATGAGAACTGAAATCTATGACACCCAACAAATTGCATTTTCCAATAGAAATTGACACAGTTTATTCATCTGACTGCATTTTGTTCGATATCCAATCCTCCATCCAAACCAATAAATTATTTCTAAACCCATGCTGTCTGGTCTTACCACTCACTCTTTGGAGAAGTGACGTATCTGAATCCTTCACGAAGACCAGATATATTCCATTTCCAAGATTCCCACTATCCACCTTGTTTGTCACATCTTTAAAGAAATCAAGAAAACACTTCAATCATGATTTTTCCTTTGTAAAACCATGTTGACTCCGATGGATTGTGGTTTACGTTTGCAAATGTCCACAACAATGGATTCGAATAATTTGCCTTAAATTACAATACTTTATTGTTACATTTTACTCCCTAATGTATTCAGTTATTATAAGTTTTTCCCTTTCTAAACCCTTTACGTTTTCTTTGAATTCCTGTTTGATGGGCAAAAGGGTTTTAAGAGATGTGATCCAGTTGCTACATAAGCGGTATGTGTGGCTGACTGGACTCAACATCCTGCTGGTGTACAAAATCAATGGGATGAAGTCTTTCTGGGGTTCCCAAGTTGTCATCTCCAAGGCCAGAATGACCACCTCCTGTTGATGCGTTAGAGGGGTGGGGGATTATGGAATCTTCCCGTTACTGTGTAACATTTTGAGGGTCTGATGGGTCTTCTCATATTTCTCCATAATCGGTGGAGATACTGAACGGTCTCCTCATGTATCCCAGAGATGGGACCAAGGGAGAGATTGGTCTTCTCTTGTTCCCACACAACAGACACGTGTCTGAATTACCTCCTCCTTTCTCATGAAATAAGTCTCAGATTTTTTTTATCCTTATCCAATTCTCTTGCAACAGACTCAGTGGGTCTGAATGGCCTCCTGTTATCCCAGTGTAACAAATCTCCAGTCACTGTGTGACCACTTTCAGTTCCTATGTTACGGACTTGAGATGGCTGAATGGGCTGATCCTGTTGCTGTGTAATAGGATACAGGTGCTGCATGGCCAACTCTGGGGCCAGTGTTATAGAATCACGGGGCTGATTGGCCTCCTCCTGTCCTCCTGGAAATATACATTCGGCTTCAGGGGCTGAACAGCCTCGTCCTATTCTGGTGTAACAGTGTCAAAGGCCTGAATATCCTTCTGTTGTTCGTGTGTATCAGGCTGGAGAACGGAATGGATTCCCCCACTATCTGTGTAATTCTCTTCAGTTGTTGACTCCTTCCTGTCATCTATGTTGAAATAAGATCTTCTTTCATTTTTGTAAACTCCAATGGCTATTGGATCAACCTGATCATCCTTTCAATATAAGCTAGCACCTTCATTGCAGGCATCAGGTGAGGGGATCATCTCTGAGCTGCTTCCAATATAACAACATCCTTTCTTCATTGAAGAGACCAAATCTGTACACACTACTCCAGATGTGAACTCACTAAGATCCTGTACAGCAGCAGCAATGCTTTACCAGCCTGCTGTAAGGTTCCCACCCAGGTTAGAGCAGTCTCAGCACGCTGGGGCAAATACAGAGCATTGTTGAATGATCATTGTTCTTCTCTACTCCACTAGGATAACGGGAAATCTAGAGAAAATGTCACAATGATGCTTAAGAAGATCATAAATGATGTGGCAAGATGATCTCTACGACTAATCTCCCCAAAGTCCACGTCACTCAGATTTTACAGAATCTTGTAAGGTGGAGCATAAAAACAGCAAGCAGAAGGAAACATTGATGGGAGTTAGATATCAAAGTGAAAGCTGCAATACAAATGCTGGACATGTTATAAAACAGGAAAATGAGATATACACATTTGTGGGTACTGCAGTAATAATGTCCTGTTTACATTATATCGAAACTGTGTTAACCCAACTGAATGCTAATGCTGGGAAAAATGGATTTCATGAGCATGTGTTAGACAGCTGGCATTGACATTTTGTCGAGCACTGAGCTAGAGATCAGGTTATTTAGAAATTGATGTTGGATGATCAAAAGAACGAATTGGAAACTTTGCTGTAAAGGACCTTTTGGGAACTGTGAACACAATGTATTGGTTTTCTTTTATGCTGTTTGAGTACACGGTAGTGTTTGTTTTATTTGAAGTCACTGTTATAAATCTGAATCATACAAGCCCTGAAGGTGTGAGGAGAAAGTGGGCACTGCAGCTGCTGGAGATCAGTGGCGCAGGAAAAGCACAGTCAGACAGTGTACTAGGACCAGGAGCATTGACGTTTTGGGAACAACCCTTCATCAGGAATGAGGCTTCTGGGTCAAGGGAGCTGAGTGATAAATGAGACGGGGGTGTGGCAGGAGGCAGGTAGCTAGGAATGTGATAGGTAGATGAAGGTGGTGTTGAAAGTGATAGGTGATGAAGGGAGACAGAACACCTCATCTACTGCATCCTTTAAACTCAGTGTGGTCTTCTCTACATTGGCGAGACATACGTGGATCATTTCAGAGAACATCGCTGGAACAGCCACATTGACCAACTCCACCACCTTGTGGCTAAACACTTTAACGCCCCTTTCCACTCTGGCAAGGACATGAGAGTCCTGGGCCTCCTCCATCGCCAAACCCTAACCACCCGAAGCATGGATGAAGAAAGGTTCCTTTTCTGCCTTGGGACACTCCAACCACAGGGAATTTCTGTAGATTTCACCAGTTTCCCCATTTCCCGTAACTCCACCTTATCCCAGTCCAATATTCCAACTCAGCACACTCCCCCTTTTGAACGTTCCAATGTGTTCATCTTCCTTCCCATCAATCTGGTCCACCCTCCTCTCCGACCTAACCCTTTCAGCCTCACCTTTAACTACCTATTAGGTCAAAGGAGGCAGCTTAGAAAAATGCCAAGTGTTGTTGTAAGCCAGTGGATTCAGAGAAATGGAGACCCAGTAAAGGATGACCAAGAAAATGAGAAGGAAATCAAAAAGCGAAACAGAATGCAAACAAAAGAAAAACATAAAGATTGCTAAAGAAAACCATAAAGACTGCTGAAGAGAAACATAAAGACTGCTAAAAAAACATAAAGACTGCTTTAAAAAAAAGTACATCAGTGTATGAAACAAAACTAAAAACAAGGTCACATGTGGAACAGTAGGTGTGCGGACAGGGTAATTTATTGTAGAGAACAGAGAAATCACAGGGGAAAGAAACAATTTCTTTGGGTCTATCTTCAAGGCAGAATATCCAGAAATTCTCCCAGAAATACCAAGTGACCATGGGAATTGTGTAAGTAAAGTCTAAGACCATTCTTATCAGTGTTGAGGTCATCTTTGAAAAGAAAGCTGGATTGAGTACCTATAAATCTGACAGATCAGATGTACTTCATACAAGAATTCCAGAGGAAGCAGCAAACGGCATATTGAATGCATCGCAGATTATCACGTTATTTTCCAATACATTCCGGAAAGATGTTTAGCCAATCTGGATGTGGCAAAAGTTATAAATATTATCCAACAGTTTAAGAAGGGATGAAGATGGAGAGTGGTGAACTACCGATCAGTTAACTCCGCGGTCGGGTGTCTCTTGGGCTGAATTACAAAGAACGTGTTACTGGATATATAGAAGGTAATTGGAAAACTGGGGAGGATGATAATGCATCGATGAAATGAAAACCATAAGTGGCAAACATTTTTTGGAATGGTTGGAAGATGATTCTTGTGGACGTAGGCAACAAGGAGCTAGTGGATAACGTATCGTTGGATATTCAGGAGGATCTTTCATTAAGAACTCTCCCACTAACATCATAAGGAAAGTTAAAGTGAAAGGAATTGGGAAGAACGCATGCAAATAGGAAACTAAAAATTAGGTTTACATTCATGTGAATGTAATTGGAATATAGAAAATGTCGTGCACCAGCTGCATACAGTGTTGCTGAGACTAAACTTAGAGTATTGCGTACCGTTTGGAGTCCCAATCTAAGATAGAATATACTGACTACAGAGGAACTGCGAAAGGTATTCTCCAGATTAATCCATAAAATGGCAAGATTGTCTGATGGGGAAACTCAGCCTGTGATCTCGAGTTTCAAAAGATGAGAGGTGATTGTAGTGAAACATAGAAACTTAGGAACATAAAGGGGACTGAATAACAGAGAGACATGGAGAAGGGCAAGCAGGCGAGATTAGGGAGAATCTCACGGTATTCTACACGGGCAAGTAGAACAGAATAATCAGCAAATAGTTAGTATCCATTAGAAACCAAAGGGGGGCAATCAGTGTGTCAACCCGGAGAACATTGATAGATTGTTACATGTAAACATCACAGCTGTTTTACTTGGGAGAAGGAGGATGCAGGTACAGAATTCGAGAAGATGGACTGGAAAGCTCTTGAACAGATTGATGTAAAATACGAGCGGGGGTGTGAGGCTGTGTCTGGTATAAAATTGGACCGATCCACAGGTCTGGATAATGTTGGAGTCAAGGGAGGAAACTTTAATTGGAATCTGACCACAGGGGAGGTGCCAGAGGGACTTGAGAACAGCTAATATGATTCCACTTCACAGTAAGGGTGGTAGAGATTTGCCAAGGTAACTATGGACGAGCGAGTATTAGATCACTGTTCAGGAAACTACTGGAGAAAATAGAGAAGGAGAAAATCGAACTCCAATCAGAGTCACAAGGTTTGATCAGGGATAACCATCATGACTTTATCAGAGTGAAGTCACATCTAATGAATTTGATTGAATTAGTTTGAGGAGGTCGCTTATTTAGATTTGCAACAAGGCCTCTGACAAAGTTCCACATGGGAAACTGAAAAACATAAAGTAAAATCTCAGAGTATCAAGGATAACTTGAAAAGTTACAACGAAATTTGTCTTAGTGTCAGGAGACAGAGGGTGGTGGGAGAAGGCTGTTTGTGTGACTGGAGACCAGTGTTCCCTGGTGTACCACAGGGATCAGTGCTGTGTCCCTTATTGTTTGTAGCATTCATAAATGGTATAGATGTGAATCTGGAGGGGGAGTGGGTGGAGGGGTGGGAATTGTGATAAGTTAGTTTGTGTTTGACACAAAGATTGGCCGAATGGTTGGCATTGAGGAGGAAGTTCTGATTTTACAGGAAAATACAAGTGGAATGATCAGATGGGCAGATTAATGGCAGATGGAATGTGATCCTGATAAATATGAGGTGATGTACTTTGGAAGGAGGAACCAGACATGGGGTGTACACAATGATTGGCAGCACACTAGGAAGGTCAGAGGGTATTTCTCCACACATCCCTGAATGTGACTGAACAGGGTAATAGACTAGTTGAGAATTGAACCTTGGGTGTAGCGTTTATTAAGCAGGGAGTAGATTATAAGTGCTATACAGGACTTGGTTTAGTCCACGTTGGAGTACTGTATGTCGTTCTGGGAGCCTCATTACAGGATGGATGTGATTGTTCTGGAGGGGTTTGCAGAGGGGATTCACCAGGATGTTCCCTGGGATGGAGCATATCAGCTATGGGGAGAGGCGAGATAAGCTCGGGTTGTTTACTTTGGACGGAGAGGCTGAGGGGGATGTGATTCAGAAGGATAAGTTAACAAGGGGCATGGACAGTGTGGACAGACAACAACTGTTCCTTCTAGACAGAGGGTCAAGAACAAGGGACATCACGTTTAAAGTGAAGGGTTTGAGGTTCAGAGAGGATTTAAAGATTACTTTTTTTCACCCAGAGGGTGTTGAGGTCTGGAATGTACTTCCTGAGTGGGGAATTATCACGGCTAACCTCTCAACGTTAAAAGTACTTGGACGAGCATTTGGAACTTTCATAACATTCCAGGCTATGTGCCTGGTGTTGGAAAGTGGGACTAATATAGATCGTGCTGTATTTCTGTTGGTACAGAGACTATGCTCCTGTGCGTGTCTGATGTGGAGCTGAGCAGCTTAAGATAGGAATTGATGGGTTTCTGAAGATAATGTTCACAAAGGTTATAAGAGTGAACTGTTATAGCTTGTCAAATTATGTCAATGTGAGAAGTATGAAAAAACAGTGCAGTTTCTTTCCAGTTTGAAACCAGAGAATGGAGAATGGGAAACAGGGAAATGGCAAAACTATGAATCCACTACTTCAGTTCTGTCTTTACAGAACTTTCTGACAATACCAGGAAAACCAAGTCTGGTCTGGAAAACGAAATAGTACATGGAACATAGAACATAGTAAGTAAATCGTTTGGGAGAAATTATTGGGACTGAAAATAATGGTCATAGACAACACTAACACAGGTTTATGAAATGGGAATTATGTTTGAGAAACAGACTGGGAGACAAATGAAAGAGAAACAATGGATGTAAAACACGTGGATTTTCAGAAAAATGTTGATAAAGCTCCCAGCCTAATTTGCAAATTCAAATCTTAGTGGATTGGGGCAAATATATGGTCATGTTTCTAGAATGGGACAGCAGGCAAGAAACAGTGAATAGAAATAAACAGACACGTGGAGCAACAGCCTGACATTGTATTTAAGGTAAGATTTAAGGTTTAATTTAAGGTAACTCTGGGTTAGGGATGTCAATGTCCACAAAAAGAGTGGTTCAGCAGCAGCATTACTGATTGAGCTGGCCGTATCCTAAAGGATATAAATGAGAGACTGGGTCTACGGCAGGTGGTGAAGGAACCCACAAGAGGGAAAAGCCATATTTGACCACAGCCTTACTAATCTGCCAGTTGCAGAAGTATCTGTCCATGACAGTGTCGGTAAGAATGACCACTGCATAGTTATTGTGGAGATAAAGTCACACCTGCACATTGAGAATAACCTCCACCATTTTAGGTGGCACTATCACCGTGCTAACTGGGACAGACTTCGAACAGATCTATCTGGGTTTCCATAACGTGTTGCGGGTCATCAATAGCAGCAGAATTGTACTCCAGCACAACCTCATGGCCTGGCATATCCTCCTCACAACAATTACCATCAAACCAGAGGATCAACATTGGTTCAATGGAGTGTGCAGGATGGCAGGAGCAGCACTGGGAATACCTGAAAATGAGGTGTCTGCCTGATGAAGTCACCAAACAGGACTACTTGTGCGCCAGACAGCATAAGCAGTAAGTGACAGACAAGCTAAGTGATTCCACAAGCAACGGATCAGATCTAAGCTCTGCAGTCCTTCCACTTCTAGTTGAGAATAGTTATGGACAATTAAACAAGTCGTTGGAGGAGGAGATTCCACAAGTATCCCCATCCTTAATGATGGAAAAGCCCAGCACTTCAGTGCAAAAGATAATATTCACGCATTCGCAACAATCTTCAGTCAGAAGTGCTGAGTGGATGATCCATCTCGGCCTCCTCCAGTGGTCCTCAGCAATTCAGTTACCAGTCATCAGCCAATTTGATTCAGTCCACGCGATATCTAGATTCAGTTGGAGATACTGGATACCCTAGAGGATACATACTCTGACAATATTCTGTCAATAGTACTGAAACGTTGTTCTCCAGACCTTGTCACTGCCCTCACCAAGCTGTTCCAATACCGTTACAACAATTACATTTCCCTGATTATGTGGAAAATTACCCCAAGTGTCTCCTGTATACAAAAAGCAGAACAAATCCAATCCGGCCAATTACCAACCCATCAGTCTACTCTCGATCATCAGTAAAGTGGTGAAAGGTCTCAGTGCTTTCAAGCAGCACCTGCCCAGCAATACCCTGGTCAATGACGCTCAGTTTGGGCTCCACCAGGGCCACTCAGCTCCTGACCTCATTACCGTGGTTCAAACATGGACAATAGAGCTGAATTACAGAGGTGGGGTGAGAGCGATAGCCCTTTAAATCAAGGCTGCCTTCGACCAAGTGTGGTGTCAAGGGGCCTTAGCAAAACTGGAATCAATGGGTATCAGAGGGAAACTCCCCGCTGGTTGGAATCATACCTAACATGTAGGAAGGTGGTCATGGTTGATAAAGGTCAGTCAACTCAGCTCCAGGACAAGTCTGTAGGAGTCCCTCGGGCAGTGGCCTAGGTCCATACATCTTCAGGGCTGCTTGAGCAATGACCTTGCCTCTATTCTAAGGTCAGAAGTGGGGATGTTCGCCAATGATTGCACAATATTCAGCAACATTGTGGCTCATCAGATACTGAAGCAGTCTATGTCCAAATGCAGCAAGATCTGGACAGTATCCAGGCTGACAAGTGGCAAGTAATATTCACATCACACAATTGCCAGACCGTGACCATCACCACTAAAATGCAATCTAAACACTGCCCTTGGCATTCAATGGTGTTACTATCACTGAATCCACAGTGGACCGCAGTGGTTCAACAAGGCAGCTCACCACCACCTTCTCAAGGGGCAACTAGGGACAGGAAATAAATGCCGGCCCAGCCAGTCACACCCAGATTCACAAAATAAATTAATTGAAAAACCAGATTTTTTGAACAGAGGAAGGTTGCTGAGGTATCACAGGTATCGGTGCTCGGGTCCCATCTGTTCACAATAACCATTAAACATTTGGTTGCGTCAATCAAATACAATATATCCCAACCTGCTGAGAGAACTAAAGGATGTTGGATTGCGAGTGGGTGAGGAGGTTGTAAAAAAGCTTCAAGATGACTAAGACAAGTGGAGTGAATGGGCAAATACGTGGCAGAAGGAGAGCAAGGTGGGTAGAGGTGACGGTGTACCCTTTAGTGGGAACAAGAGATTGGCAGCTTTTCATTTGAAAAGGGATCGTTTGAAACATGTTGATCTGAAAAGCGACGTATGGGCCTTTTTGTTGTTTCCTTCTGCGCGGCCCTCCGAGGTCCCTGCAGCACAGTGAGGTCTGAACCCACAAGGCAACACTGGGAATGGCATTCACACGCTGCCCAGTGTACATAGCCCTACCAAGTGGGGAGCTACAACATTGCAAAGGATCTGGATCTCCCTGTAAACCAGTCACTGAAAGCAATATTGCAGGAGCAAGAACCAGATAGGAAGATCAATGATGTGCTGACCTTCATTTCAGGGGGATTTGAGTCCAGGAGTAAGGGTGTCTTACTGCAGCTGTAGAGGGCTTTGGTGTGACCCTATCTCAAACACTGTGCAGTATTCTGTGCAGATTTGGTCTCGGTACATAATAAAGGACAAACCTGACATTGAGGGAGAGCAGTGAAGGATGACCAGACCGATCTTTGTGATGACAGGCTTGTTGTGGGAGCAGAGGTTGGGGCGACTGGGCCTGTATTCTATGGGGTTTAGGAAAATGAGTGGAGATCTCAGTGAGATATATCAAGCTCTGACAGGGTGAGATGGATTGGAAGCAGGGATAATAATTCCCCTGGCTGTGGTATCTAAAACAAGGGTCCACAGTATTAGGTACAGACAGACCATTCTGCAATGAGATGACAATAAATGTCTGCACTCAGCGACTGGTGAACCTGGGGAATGCACTCGAACCTGGAAGCCAAGACACTGAAAATAAATACGGACGTAGAGACAGTAAAGGAATGGTCGGAGAGAAGGAGAACGATATGGAAATAAAGGGCCAGGTATCATTATATTGAATTGGGTAGCAAACTCGACAGACCAAAGGGACGAGTGCACTTCCTACTTTATAGCTTCCCACAGTTAATCACATTAAGGGATGTGTACAGTGTGTGGGAAAAGTGCAGTGTGTACATATTTGAACATGAACTGGAATGGGGGAAGGCTCAATGTGTTGTATGACCTACTCCATTCCCGATGTTTCTATGTAGTTTGTAAATGTTGTCACAAGCTCTCAGATGTTAGGAAGGAGGTCTCTGCAGGGTCAACAGGACTGTGTTTCTCATTCCCTATTCCGATACTGAGGCTGGGGCCGGGTGTTCTGTCCGGTTTTATCCTTTAGACCTCGGAACAGTTTCATACAATAGAATGTCTTGTTTGGCGGATTCAGAGACCATTGAAGAGTTTATCACATGTCTGTGTGTCTGCAGTCACGTTTAGGCCAGACCAGGAAAGCACGGGAGATTCATTTTCTAAAAGGACATTTGTGAAGCAAATTGGTGTGAACAATCGACATTGGCTTGAAGGTCACTATTTACGGACACCAGATTTTGCATCCTAATATTTTGTCAATTGTGTTTAACTTCCACCAGCTGCCAGTGCATTAGCCTGGTCTGGATTAGTAATCCAGTGACTTTTCCACAGCTGCACCATCTCTACATGGGGACCTATCTGAAATCATACTGAGCAGGTTATTTCTGTGCTGTTTGATAACTCTGTCAAAAAGAACTCCCACCAATTTGACTGTCGAGGTGGGTCTGAGGGGGAGGTAACTGGTCAGATTGTAATTATAATCCTCTTAGGAACTGGACATAGTTGAGTAATTTTCCACATTACCAGGGAGATGTCAGAGTTGGAGCTGGAATGAAACAGTTTCCCCAGGGACACGGCTTGTTGTGCAGCACAAGTCTTCAGTCCTATTACAGGAATGGGGTCAGGGACCATTGCCTTTTTCGTACGTACTGTGTTCAGCTGTTTTTTCATGTCACGAACAGCAAATTGAATTGGTTGAAGACGGGCATCTGTGATTCTGTGGGTATCATGGCGAGGGTGAGGTGGATCATCAACTCCACACTTCTGGCTGAGGGTGGTGCAGATACCACATCCTGGTCTTTTACACTGATGTACAGGACTGTTCAATTATTTAGGATGGGGATATTTGTGGAGCCCTTTGCTCCAGTCATTTGTTTAATCATCCATCACCATTTATGACAGAATGTGACAGGATTGCGGAGCTTCGATCAGATCTGTTGGTCAAATGTGGTAGCTTTAATGGGTGAGCATCAGGTTTAGGTTCACGTGGTTCTGACCCAGTCATGTTCACCCACAGTCATTACTGAAACATAGATCATATTGATGGCAATGGCAGACTGAGGAAATTATTCGAGGCTAAAAGTTACAGGTTGTGGTTGAATGCTGTTTTGCTTCTCCTGCTGTAGTCTACAGCACTACATAAAAACGCAGTTTTGAGCTGCAATATCTGCAATGCAATTCTGCTGTCTGTCCTTTAGTTCACATCGAGACCCATTCACCCATCAGTCATGTACTCAGTGACCTACTCTGGTTTCTGATGTGGTAACACTTCCATTTTCATACTGTCATTCTGCTGAGGGTCTCTTCCCGGGTCATGCTTTCAATCTGACACATTCTGCAAAACAATTAACTGATTTTAATTCAATTGTTTAATTCATCTGAATCTTTTTCCTTGAGTAATACCATTTTCTGTGTTTAAAGTGAATGTGTTTCCTCTGTTTCTCTCCCTGACCATGACTAAGAGCTCTGCAGTGACAGTGATGCCAGCCTTATGGAGTTTCAGAGCCAATGAATTCTCTGGATTCCCAATCATCTTCACCACATTGTGTTTCTTTTTTTGGTTTGATGCCTTATTACTCATGGTTGCCTTGTCCTGCCATGAGTATGTTTCATCTCCTTTGGGATGAATTTCTGATATCCTCCGAAATATCCCCAGAAATTCCTGCTTTTGCTGTTCCATGGTCTGCCCTGCTCGGCTCCCCTTCCAATTAACTCTGGCCAGCTCCTCCCGCATGCCTTTGAAGTTACATTGCACATTTATAATCACATTACATCAAGAAGAGAGCAATAGATATAAACTGAAAGAAGGAGCTTTGAGAGAAGAGACGCAAAGAATAATTGGTAAATTTCTTAACTAGATACAAAGAGAGAAAGAGCGAGACAACATAGATGAGGAAATGTGAAAAATGAGAAAATTAGATCATCGAAAGAAGTAGATGCATATCCCTCAATGTTTTGGCAATTCCTGTGCGCTGTGGTCCTTAGTATAGTGCATGGACAACAGAGCAATGTGTTCAAATGCTGGCTCTGATGCCAGAATTTTTATCTCCAATAATATGACAGACACTAGCTTTGGAAAATATCCAACAGGCCAATATATTGAATTCTGGTAGAAAGGGGATTAACTGAAATAAGTTGGGACACCAGAAGCAAGAATTTATAACACATCCTGATAAGAAGGAGAGATTGGAGTAGAGAATTCCAGAAAAGGAGGGATCGTTGAGAGAAAGGGAACATATCATTTTAGATGAGAATCAAATGATGTTTTAATGTTTTATAAATTCTTTACATCATATGCATCACTTTTTGTTAACTGTGTCTCCGTTATTCATTTAGAATGTGTTGTGCACATATGAAAAATGTTACTTATCTGCACACACACATTGATTAAACAGTGCATATAAAATCATTGTTCCACCATTGAAACTGTCCTGTTGTTGTGTTACGCGGATACACGAACACCAACTAGCCACCAAAAGACAGGACGCACTATCACTATGTTCCATACATACAGACAAAGAAGGGCACCACTTTGACTGAGACAAAGTACACATATACTAAGACACGCAAGGACATTCTGAGAGGAAAGGCATTCTGACCAGAAGTCCATCAATAAACGCATCAATTTAGATCCTATCTACCTACTCTTGTAAAACAAAAGAACTGGAAATGACATCACCCATCTTAAGAACCCAAGACCTAAAAATAGAGAGGCGCAACATACCACCAGCACTTCAGCAGAGACTCTCACTGATGATGTTACCTAGTCATAGTATCGAATCATCAGAAAACAAACCTTCAAGCACAGCGAGCTAACTTGCATACATACAAACTGTTATTTTTCTTTTATTAGTGGAATTTGGGAGTTCTTTGTCACTCATGTATTAACAGATTACGAGGTGAGGTGAGCTTTCTTGGGTTTGTGGTTTTAATTAACAGAAGTGCTCGACATAGATGTCTCCACAGTTTGGGGCCATGCCGTAATGGACTGGGACAGATTTGAACAGATTTCAGGTACAAAATGTCCCAGCAAATTCCAACACGTTGCAATTAGTGACCTAGATCTTCAAATAAAACCGGTCTGAAAATCTGTTTAATTTTGTTTACTGGTGGTTGTTTAAATTAAAAGTGAGGGAAAAGGCTTTTAAAATTACTAAAGAGGTTCCCAAATTTGCCAAGAAAGTTTAGAAAGACAGAAGCAGGACATTTTTTAGAATTAGCAAATAGGTTGGAATTGGGTTTAACCAGGGACAAAAGGAAAGCTGAAATTGTAATGGATTTGGTCAAGCAATTTGATGTATCAAAGAAACAGACAAGTGCAGTCGAGTTAGAAAAAACTTAAATTGCAAATATGGCAACTGAAGTTAGAAGATAAAGAAAGAGACGGAAACAGAGAGAGAAAAAAGAGGAGAGGAAAAAGAAAGAGAGAGAGAATTTGAGATTCAGAAGTTGGGAATTAGACAAGAAAGTTGAATTAACAGGATGGAGATGAAGGGAGAACGTCGGCATGTATACAAATATATTAGTACCTTGCCATATTTCGGTGAGAAAAATGTCAAAACTTTTTTTATTTCATTTGAAAAAAATGACTCGGCAGATGACGTGTCCAGTGAACTTGTGGGGAATGCTCGTTCAGACTAAGCTGGTGGGCACAGCTGGTGAGGTATGTACAGCGCTGTCAGATGAGGGATCAAGAGATTATGCAGGTGTCAAATTGGCTATTTTGATTGGCTATGAATTGGTACCAGAAGCATGTAGACAGAGGTTCAGAAAAATAGAGACGGAACCAGGTCAGACTTATGTTAAGTCTGAAAGAATTAACTGCAGTCATTTTGATAGTTGTGTGCTGGACTTAAAAATAGATAAGACCTGTGAGGCTCGAAGGGAGATTATTATGCTGGAGATGTTTAAAGACTCACTTCCAGAGATGGTAAGAATTCATGTGCACGAACAGAAAGTTCAAGAAGCGAGAAGCGCGGCAGAAATGGCAGGTAAATATGCATTGGTGCATGAGATGAAATTTAGCTTCCGGGAGAATTTACATGCAATGAGGGATAGAAATTGGGAGAAGGGAAGTTCACACATTACAAAGCAAACAGTAGCGCACAATAGTTTACCACAGGTGAAAAAAGAAGCCCAAAGGGGTTGAAAGGAGGTGAAAGGCCTCAGGTGTTCTCAGTATAAGGGAGTGGAACACATAAAATGACAGTGCTGATGGTTTAAGGAGGGCACTGGGAAAAGGTGTTTTCATTGAAGTAAGCTGGGACACACTGTGATGGTCGTTGAAGGAAGGCACTTTGGGGAAAGATGCGGTAGAAGAGGCTAAGCCAGTGGCATTAGTGAAACTGGTAAAGGAGACCCCAAGTAGAGCCGAGGAGCTGCAGG
This sequence comes from Chiloscyllium punctatum, assembly GCF_047496795.1. Classification (NCBI taxonomy): domain Eukaryota; kingdom Metazoa; phylum Chordata; class Chondrichthyes; order Orectolobiformes; family Hemiscylliidae; genus Chiloscyllium; species Chiloscyllium punctatum. Next base: position 584,009 of record NW_027309877.1, read on the forward strand.
AGAGTGCACAGCCGAGGCAGGGTCTGGGTATGGAGTCGGTACCTGATCTCTGAAAGAATTCACCTCTGTAGATAAAGTTTACTTAGAAAGATCGGGGGAGAAGGACAAGAAGTTATAATTTTGTGAGATGTGGGATCTGCTCAGTCTCTAATAGTTGAGAAGAGAGACGCTGGAAAAGCACAAAAGATCAGGCAGCATCCAGACAGCAAGACAATTGAATATCAGGCAGAAACCCATCGTCAGGAATTTGGGGGGGGGGGCGGAGACAAGGGGACTGAAAGATAAATACGAGGGCAGTAGCTGGGCTGGTGGGAGGGTCACCGGGAAGGCGATAAGAAGATGTCGGTTGGAGTAATAGTGATATATCGGTTTGGAGGGTGGAGTCGGTAGGTGGGAAGGAAGATGGCCAGTTAGGGCAGTTCAAGAGGGCAGTGCTAGGTTGAACGGTTGGATATGGGAGAGGTTGGTGGAGGGGAGATTTGGAATTTGGTGAAGTCAACGTGGATGATGGTTCTAGTTTGAGGGTTCTAGTTGTCCTACCACCTATCCACAACACCCTCCTCTCCGAGCTATCACCATCACACCCCACCTGCGTCTACCTATCGCCTTCCAAGCTATCTTACACCCAGCTCCACTCCCACTCTCCTATTTATTTCTCGGCCCCCTTCCCCCTCCCTTACCCCACCTCCCACTTTCCTGATGAAGAATTTATGCCTGAAATGTCAACTCTTCTGCCCCTCAGATGCTGCCTGGTTGGCTATGCTTTTCCAGCCCCACACTTTTCAACTCTCACCTCCAGCATCTGCAGCCCTCACTTTCTCTCGGCCTCTAATAGTGAGAGATGAAAGTATTTTCACTCTTTCTGTCATATTAATCAAGATCGTGACAATTTGTGGAATGGGGTTAGAAATTAAGTATTCCCTTGTGTGACATCAGGATGGAATGCCAAATCAAGGTTGGGGCAGTAACAGCGACAGTGAGTAACAGAGTGTCATTTCCAGGAATATAGTTTATTCTTGTGAAAGATTTAACAGGATCCAAGGTGGGAGTGGCACCCCTTGTGTTGGAGAAGGCAAAAGGAAAACTAGGGAATTGGGGAGTTAAAAGAAAAATACCCAGGATTTTTTCCAGACTGTGTAGTAACAAGATCCCACTGTCATAAGTTAGAGCAGGAAGGAAAACCGAAATAAAAAGCCAAAGGAGTTGATGCTCAGTGAACTGACCCCCTGTTTGATGTCACGGTGCAGGAAAAACCTGAACAGGCAGAGGATCAGGCAGAGGGGTTTAGGCCAGAAAGGCTCATGGACTTACAACAGATATATACACACACATTCACACACACATTCACATGCACACACACAGAAAAGGAATCAGAATATATTGTCGAACATTATTAACTTAAAGATAGAATCATAAAATTAAAATGGAGACCCCGATAGGTTACTGCAGAAGGGAAATGGGCTGAAGTGCACGATATTGTGTTAGCAGTAACGTACAGTGTTACGGGTAGCACATAAACTAACTGCAGGGGGTCACCTAGGTGGACAGAAGAATCAGGTTAAGGTACAGAGGCATTTCTAGTGGCCTGGAATGCACAAGTACGTGGTTTTTTTTTTGTTGCACACATGTCAAACATTCTAAACGATAGGTCAGTCACAGGCAGTAATAAAACCAGCACCTTTGTTACCAATTCCTGCATTCGAAGAACATTTCACGTAGGTTATGATTAGTTGTGTCGCTCCCCTATCTAAAAAAAAGGTGGAAACCATTATTTGCTAGCCATAATGGATGTGTCTACCAGATTTCCAGAGGCAATTCTATTATGGAATGTTAAGGTAAAAAGGGAGGTGGAGGAGTTGGTAGCTTTCTTTACTCACTGTGGGCTCCGCAGAGAGATTCAGTCAGACCAAGGTCTCATGTTACCGCTCAGCTGTTTAAGGAAGTCATGGATAGCTTAGGCATACAGCAGTTTAAATCAAGGGCGTCCCATCCTGAATCCCAGGGAGCCTTGGAAAGTTAGCATCAGACGCTGAAGACCATATTAACAGTGTACTGTCAGGATTACCGGAATGATTGGAATGAAGGTGTCTCATTGAATTGTTTGCCATTGGACAAAAATTATTTGCCCCAAATAAATCTACTCAGTTTACTTCCTTTGAGTTAATATATGTACATGAAGTGAGAGGTCCTTTGAAATTAATTGAATATAAATTGACAGGACCGAAGTCAGAGATCTCACACTCGGATTATGTATCTGAGGTGAGGGAGAGATTAGATGGAGTAGGTGAGTTCGCTAAACAGCACCTGAAGGGCACAGCATAGAATGAAGCAAGTGGCAGATAAAAACTCTGAAATTTTGACGATTTCCTGTGGGGATGACGTATTAGTATTGTCACCAGTGATAGGAATTCCCTTCACAGCCAGGTTTAGTGACTCAGGAACAGAGTTACAGTCAGATGAACAAATTGTGCAGTTTATCTGTATGATGTAGTGACCTTTAGCAAGTGATTTAAAGCTCACACGTTACAGTTGGCAGAGCATGTTGAACGATTACAAGAAGCAAACTTGGTAATAAACTTAAAGAAAACAGAATTCACGAAGGCAAAGGTGCCGTTCTTGGGACATTACATTAGACATGGAAGATTGACCCCATGGAACACAAAGACGAAGGGCTTTGAGGAATTTCCACAACCATCCTCGAAGAAAGAGGTGCTTCGATTTTTGGAACTGAGTGGATTCTATCGGAAGTTTGTTCCAAACTTCAGCAGCGTATTGGCACCACTGATGGACTTAGTAAAGAAGAACACAGAATTGTGGTGGACAGAACAATGCCAGGAGGCATTTGAGAATTTTAAAGCAGGATTAATCACCGCACCAGTTTTAGCCATACCAAATATTCTGAAACCCTCGGGATATAGGGGTCGGAGATGTATTGATTCAGAAAGATGATGATGGGATTGAATGGCTAATTGGCTACTTGTCAAAAAAACTCAATATCCACCAGAAACAAAATACAACATCTCCATTACTGAAAAAGAATGACTAAGTTTCGCACTGGCCTGACAATATTTTAATGTTTATGTGACAAATAAATTGTTGGAGATGGTTGTGGACAACGACAAACCTCTCGCGTTTTTTGGAATATTTAAAGACCAGAATATGAGAATATTTCATTGGAGTCTTATCACGCTGACTTTAAACTTACACAATGTACATGCTGTGGGTCCTAAAATGTGATAGCAGATGTGTTATCGCGGATTTAAAGGAACAGGTGTTGATAAGATTTGACTTATCCCAGTGTTTTATATGTGTGCAAAATTAATATGAATGATATAACTGAGATTAATACTTTTGTATTTCATAATAATGGGATTAAGAATTAGAGGAAAGGAAACGAAGCCATCTTTTCATTCTGATGGTTCTTTTTTTTTCTGAAGGGGGGTGGTGTTATGAAGCCGAAAGCAGGTCAGGTCACTTTAAGACAGAACGGGTTTTGTTGAATGCAAAGTACAGCACAGATGCCAGCTAAATGTCTGATTGTTCCATATGTCACAATTAGCTGGGAAATGATACCTGGGCTTTGGTTGCTGTTTTGACAACAATTCAAATACAACCAAAGAGTTTAAATAACGTTCAGGATACCAGAAGCCAACGGAATTTGAATATTACTGTTTGGGTACCTGGAAAGCAATCAAATGTGAGAATTATTGTATCATTGGAAGTATATAAATCCAGCATTTTGAACACTCGAGGGAGAGCCACTGCCATCCAACAGCAGAGTAACTGCTGTAGAGCAGGAGTGCTAACTGACCATCCCAAACACTCTCTATCAAAGATACATGTTCATGTAAACCTACTTGCAATAAAAACATGACCCAGGGAGATCAGCAGCTGGAAGAGTGAACACAGCAGGGAAGATAGAGACTGTGTGGTCTTGAGATTGTAATGTTTCATATGTGGGTTGTTGGAACAGCAGATTTTGACAGAGTCAGAGTCAGATAGTAAGTAGCTAAGAAAAGAGGGGCTTGTATTTGTGAAGCCCCTCTAGTGTTCACTATTAAAGTTAAGAAACTAACTTGTTAATTTTTGTTTAAATAGTGGAATGTAGGAGATCGCTGTCGCTCATATTTTAACAGATTACGAGGTGAGGCGAGCTTTTCTGGGTGTTTGGTTTTAATTAACAGAGGGGTTCGAGTCCACCTTGTAAATATCCATCCACGCTAACCCCAATTCCCTGCAGTTGGCCAATATCATCCTAGACTTTTCCTATCCACATATTTATCCAAATGCTTTTGAAATGTTGTTAATGTACCCCCCTCAACCACATCTGCTGGCAGCTCATCCACGTCCCAGCCCTCTGTGTAAAGAAGTGGCCCCACAGGTTCCCTTTTATTCCTTCCCCTTTAACCTTAAACTGGTCCCCTCTAATCCTCGATTCTCTACACCTTGGAAAAAGACTGAGAGCATTAACCCTACCATCGTGATCTTATTCAGCTCTATAAGGACTCCCTCAGTCTCCTTCACGCTAAAGAAAAGGTGCTAGCTTGTCCAAACTCTCCCTATAACTCAGACCAATGGGTCCTGGCAACGTCCTTGAAAATTTCTTCTGCACTCTTTCTAATTTAATAGCATCCTCCCTATAACAATGTGACAAAACTGAACACAATACTCTAAGTGCAGCCTGACCAAAGTCCAGTATAACTGCAACATAACTTCCCAGCTTCTCTGTACTCAATGTCCTCCCTGATGAAGGCCACTGTGCAAAAAGCCTTCTTCACTGCCCTGTCTACCTGTGACTCCACTCTTAGAGAACCGTGCACCTGAACTCCAAGGTCTCTCTGCCCACTACACTCTTGAAGATCTTTCCATGCACCATGAAACTCCTACCTTGATTTGATTTCCCAAAATGTAAGACATCACCCATCTATATTAAATTCCATTTGCCATTTCTCGGCCCACTTCCCCACCTGATTAAGTCCCTGCTGCAATTTCTGATAAACTTCCTCACTGATCACGCTACCAGTTATTTTAGTGTCATCTGCAAACTTACTAATCATACCTTGTACATTCTCAACCAAATCATAGATAACAAACAGCAATGGGCCCAGCCTCCGGTCTGACAAACAACCTTCCACTAAACCCTCTGCTTCCGACCATCAACCCAACTGTGTATCCAATTGGACAGTTCCCCCACCATTCCACGTGATGGAACCTTCCTGAGCAGCCTGCCATGTGGAACCTTCTCAAAGGCCATACTGAAATCCATAGAGACTACGTCGACTGCTCTGTCCTCATCAACCTTCCTGGTCACTTCACCAAAGAACTCTAAGAAATTTGGGAAGCATGATCTCCCACTCACAAGTCTATGCTGACTGCTCCGAATCAAACCCTGTGTAAGTAATGGGTGCAGTCAATGGTATGCTGTGCTTCATTGTAAGATGATTCGAGTACATAAGTAAAGGCATCTTCCTGCTGTTGTAGAGCCTTGCTGAGAGAGCATTTGGGGCACTCTGTACAGATTTGATCTCCTTTGTAAGGAATGATCTCCTTACCACAGACATGGGTGATGGTAATATGAGGATAGAGTGAATAAGCTGAGTGTTTAATCTGTAGAGCTGTGAGAGACGAAGAAATGGTGATGCTGAAACACGAGGAGTGGCAGCGATCACTTATTTCCAAAAGAGACATTGATAGGGAGAGAAATTCCATACTTTACCCAGGATTGATTGGTTTGATTTATTGTCACGTGTACCTCAGTACAGGGAAACACGTTGTTTATGAGCAGTGGGGGAAGATCATATTAAGCAAGGCCAGACAAATCATAGGGTGGAAATAGACTTGGACAAAGTAAGGCACACAGGTTACACTGAACAGGACATGCACTAGACAAGGTCAACATGAACAAGATCACCATTATTTGAACTTAGAGAGTCCATTCATCAGTCTATCGTGACTTTCCTAATAGTTTATTTGCCTAAATTAACTCTCCCCACGTTATTGAGCAGTCGGCGTGTGAACCCTGTACTGAACATCAGGTTATTCACAATCCCCAACAGCAGCCACAATACCTTCCATCGGAAACAGGTAGCCATTCCCACCAGCTTCCACCCTACATAGAGAACACCAGGCAGCCTTCTCGGAGATGGTACATGCCTTCTTGAGATTTCACACAACACATATGATTTCCCTGCTCACCGTGAGTAACCCACGTTAAAGTCCCACATGTGTATCATGAGCGTTGGCGCCACGAGGTACAACGTGGAGCAGTCTGTTTGTGCAGCCTCTGCTCCAATTGTTCATCACGTTAGAGCATCTATTAGGAGACAGTGAGGACTGCCCATGCTGGAGATCAGAGTAGACAGTGGTTTGCTGGAAAAGCACAGCAGGAGAGTCGACATTTTGGGCATAAGACATTCATCAGGATCAGCATCAATTACCCTATTCTGCCCCCGTGTAAGTGCATTGAGGTGGAAATGGCCTTCTACTGTTCCTGTATAAGTGGCTCAACTGGCTGAATGGCCTCCTCTTGTTCATGTGTAAGTAACTCAAGGGGCTGAATGGCCTCGTTCCGTTTCTGTGTAATTGACTCAGGGGACTGAATGACTTCTTCCTTGTCCAATTGGACAGGGCCAAGGGCCTGACCTTTTACCCCTGGTTCCTGTTTGAAAGCTCGATGTACTGACAAGTGTGATGATGCTGCAGCTTTAAGAGGTTATTTTGTCCTGGTTTCTTTTAAGAGAGAGATTGAATGATCGTTACCAAGCTGGTTAGTTAAGACCACTTGAGTAAACAGCGAGGGAGGCCTTGGGTTTATTTTAATGCAGCCTGAATGGGTGTGACCAGCTCTCACAGATTAGGATCTTTGAGTTTGTGGCAATCTGTGACTGAATATTCAGTTTTGCCAAAGGCTGTCTTTATGGGATTTTCGTATATCGGAACAGTTCATTAGTAATATCTCCACGCTATATTATTCTGATAACTTGTCCTATAGAATTAAGTTATTCAAATTTCCTTTTTCTTTGGTTTCATTTTATCTTTCGTGTTTAAATAGTGTTGAGCTTCACACCGAGTATTTTGACCAGTCACATTGCATCTGGAACAGAGAATTTACATTCCCTTTAAAATAAGAAAACATTAGAGTCTAGGAGACTGCCTTCCAATATTTTCGAGGGGCTCTGGTGTGGCCCATCACACGAGACTCCTTCTCTTCCTGAGTAATAGGCTGGAGGCACTGAATGGGCTGTCCCTGTTCTTCTCCAATAGTGTCAATGGGCTGAATGGCTTCCTCATATTCCTGTGAAACTAGCGTGAGGTGCTGAATGAACTCTTGTTTTACTGTGGCAATGTGCAGTGCCAGGCAGTGCTGTTACATGAATGTTACTGATACTTTAACAGCACAAGTCTCAATGGAGTCAGGGTCTTGTTGCACATGAACACAGACCAGTTCAGGAGCTGAGAGGGGAACAAAATGTTCTGAACATAGTGGAATCTTCAGTGACCATCCCCACTTCTGATCTTATGTTGCGGAGGGTGAGGTTGGGGAGACATTGATGAAGCAGCTGAAGATGTTTGTGAAGAGGAAGCTACCCTGAGGATCTCCCACAGAGCTGACCCAGGACTGAGATGATGAACATCTTCCTTTGTGCCATGTTTGACCCCAAACACTGGAGAGTTTACTCTGATTCCCATTAAGTTCAGTTTTGTTAAGCTTCTAGACGTCAACAGAAGCCAACCACAGCCTTGATATCGGGGCCAGTCATTTTTACCTGAACCCTTGTCTCAACCTCTTTTGTGCACATCAATAAACCATGATATAGGAGCAGCAAGTGTTTTCTTCAAACAGGTGGGATTGAATGTCAGGATTTCTCTTCTCAAGAGTGTTCGGGGAGCGAGATGTCTGAAAGTATTTGAAGAGGATGTAGATGGATATTGATCTGACAGAGAGGTGAGGGCTATGAAGAGTTGGATATGAAAGAGGATTTGAGACCAAGAGCAGATCAGTCACGATCTTAGTGAAGGGCAAGGCAGGTTTGGGGAGTGAATGACCTGCCCCTGTTTCTGATGTTCTCCCATTCTGTTATTGGAGTGTTAGTGGGTGTTATTTTCATGAATGTGCAATTACTAAATATTGCAGTAAGGGAGACCAGATGATTTTGTGAGCCAACTCTGGTTGAGGTATGGGGGCTGTATTCACAGTGAATCTGGGTCTAACCATGACCAACAAATGAAGCTCAAGTTGCAGAGAGGGGAAGCTCTGTAAAGAGAGATGAGGGGCCTCTTTCATACCCGTGCCTGGGCTTTCCAATTACATTTCCCAAATCACCTCAAAGCATGTGTAACAGTCTTGAGAGGCTGAATGGTCTCCCCTGTTTCTGTGCAACAGGTTATAGGAGTAAATGGCCTCCAACTGCTCCTGTCTAGCAGGTTTGATGGGCTGAATGGAACACAGAAACATGGGACTGAGGAGCAGGCGTGGGTCATTAGATACTTTGAGCCTTCTCCACCAGGCACTAAGATTGTGGCTGATCAAGTTGGGGTCTCAGCCCCACTTTCCTGTCTGTGTCCCATTATCTGTGACTCACTTCTCTGTCAAATATTTAACTAATGCAGCTTTCAATCAATGTGAACATAGAGGCACGATAAAGTTCCACTGAAGAGAATTCCCACTTGAAAGGTCCTTTCAGAATTTTTCGTCATCCTTCTTATAGAATCAGACAGTCATGCAGAACAGAAACAGACCCGTTAGTCCAATCTGTTCACTACGATCAGACATCAAATCTGATCCAGTCCCATTTGCCAGAATTTGGCCAATATCCCCCTTCTTTCAGATACTTTTTAAATGTGCAATTTTAACCGCCATCACCACTTCCTCTGACAGCAATTTCTGTACACACACCACTCTCTGTGTGAAACATTTATCTTCAGGTCCCTTCTAAATCATTCGCCCTCTCCCCTCCAACCTCTGCCCTCTTGTTCTGGACTCCCCTATCCTTGGGAGCAGAACGTGGCTGTTCAGAATATCCATGCCCCTGATGGTTTTATAAACCTCTATAATGTCACCCTTCAGCCTCTGACACTCCAGGAGAAAGCACCTCAACCTAATCAACCTCTCCTTAAAGCTCAAACCTCCAGTCCTGGAACATCTGTGTGTCAGTCATTTCTGCAGACAACCAAGTTGTACGCAGCATTCTTAAAGTGGCCTCACCAACATCCTGTACAGATGCACCATACCACCACAACTCCTATACTCAATCCTCTGACTGATTAAGGCAAATGTGCCAAATGTGTTCTGCACCACACTGTCTATCTGCGACTCCAGTTTCAAGGAACAATGCACCTGCAGCCCTATGCCCCGTTGTTTCACAACATGCCCCAGGACCTTACCAACAATTGTATAATTCCTGCCCTGGTTTGCATTTACAAAATGCAAAACCTCGTATTTATCTAAATTAAACTTCATCTGTCCATCCATGCCCCTTTGTTCCATCTAATTGTGGTCTTGTTGTAATCTGAGATAATCTACTACACCACCTTTCTGATGTCATCTGTAACCTTTCGAACTATGGCCCCAATATTCACATCTAAATCCATTACATAAATGATGAAATGCAGTGAACTCAGTACTGATTCTAACAGCACACTGCTGCTCACAAGCCTCCAATCTGAAAAATATCCCTCTTCCTTCAAGCCAATTGTGACGAGCTTCCTCTGTATCCCATGTGACAGAAAGTTACTAATCTGTCTACCAATCGGAATGAAATACTAGCTATGAAGAGAGGCTGAGTAGGTTAGGTTTATTTTCACTGGAAAAAAGGAGATGGGGTGGGGGTACCTGATTGAGGTTTACAAAATCATGAAGGGTATAGACAGGGTGGATAGAGAGGGGCTTTTTCCCAGAGTGAAGGATTCAGTAACGAGAGGTCGTGCTTTCAAAGTGAGAGGTGGAATATTTAAGGGGGATACACGTGGTAAGTACTTCATACAGAGGGTGGTGGGCATTTGGAACGTATTGCCTGCAGAGGTGGTCGAGGCAGGCACGGTCGATTCATTTAAGATGCGTCTGGACAGATGCATGAGTCGGTGGGGAGCAGAGGGATACAGATACTTAGGAATTGGGCGACAGATTTAGACAGTACATTTGGATCGGCTCAGGCTTGGAGGGCAAAGGGCCTGTTCCTGGGCTGTAAATTTTCTTTGCTCTTTGTTCTTTAAATGAACACCTTGCTGAAGCCCATATAGACAATGTCTACCAAACTGCCTTCATCAATCTTCTTTGTCACCTCTTCAAAAAACTCAACCAAATTAATGAGCCATGATTTCCCATGCAGAAAGCCACGTTGTCTACTCTGAACAGCCCTTTCCTTCCCAAATGTATGTAAATGCTATTCCTCAGAATCCCCTCCAACAACTTACCCACCACTGACATCAGGCTCACCCGTCTATAGTTCCCCGGCTTTTTGGGGTCACTGTTTCCTTTTCTAGTCCCACTCCTCCACTGCTCACAACAAATGTTAAATGTAACCAGGTTGGTGATATGGCCGATGATATTGGTCTCAGACTGGGTCAGGGTCAGTTTTAGGAACAAGTCAGGCTAGTTTCTTTAATCTGCTCAAACAACACGTTTATGATCGAGAGCAATGTTACTCCAACTATGGTGGAAAGATTAATGGCAAAGTGTTTGGGTATTGCAAATATATAATCAATGGCTTAGAAAGGATGGATGCTAAGAAATTGTTTCCGTTAGGCGAGGAGACTAGGACCCGTGGATACAGCCTTAGAATCAGAGGGGGTCAATTCAGAACAGAAATGCGGAGACATTTCTTCCGCCAGAGAGTGGTGGGGCCTGTGGCATTCATTGCTGCGGAGGGCAGTGGAGGCCGGGACGCTAAATGTCTTCAAGGAAGAGACTGCTAAATTCTTGATGTCACAAGGTATTAAGGGCTACGGGGAGAATTCAGGTAAGTGGAGTTGAAATGCCCATCAGCCATGATTAAATGGCAGAGTGGACTCGATGGGTCCGATGGCCTTACTTCCCCTCCTATATCTTATGGTCTAATATTTCCCTTTCTAAACACACATACACAGACACAGACACACAGACACACACACACACACAGACACACACACACACACACACACACACACAAACACATGCATACACACACACACACACACAGATTAACAAAATTTCCGCAATTTTAACTTGAAACAACTTTGTCCAGATATTATTGTAACTCCTGATAAAAGTAAAAATTGAGATTGTCCAAAACGTTATTCTGCTTCTGAAGATATTGTACTCACACAGCTGCTAGCAATGGGATTTCATCCTGGGAGAGTTGAATTTGGCTGAATTCCCTTTGGTTTAGGCAGTGAGGAGATTCCAGTGAATTCGGCTCAGGGAGCACCCAAAGGGTAGCACGGTGGTTAGCACTGCTGCCTCCGAGCACTAGGAACTTGGGTTCAATTCCAGCCTTGGGTGACTGTCTCTGTGGAGTTTGCACATTCCCCCCTTATCTGTGTGAGCTTCTAATGGGTGATCCAGTTTCCTACCACAAACTGTGTAGGTTCGGTGGATTGGTCACGCTAAATTGTCTGTAGTGTTCAGGGATTTTTAGGTTAGCTTCATTAGTCAGGTGTAAATATAGGGCTATGGGTTGGGAAGGTTGGTATGGAGTTGCTGGGCCGAAGGGCCTGTTTCAACACTGCAGGGATTCTATAAAAATAAGAATGGTAACGATGACTGCAGATTTTTTTTTAGCTCACGCACGTTGCTGTGATGAGGAACCCCAAAGGAGAGAGTGCAAGAGGCCATTCTTTTTCGGGCAGATTACAGTTTCTCCCTCTCTGAGTTGAATCACACAATAATATCATCCTCTCCCAAACTGCACCATGTGAGGTCTCCTTGTACATTGTCAAAACTATGTCTCCATCACATTCCCTGTTCCATGTAGGTACATCATTGCTACTGTCATACACCGAGCCATATCCTTAGCAGAAAATGGTCTCGGCCGATTTGAAATATGTTTACATGGCCCTGCATCAATAAAAAATAAAATAATTAATGTATTCAGAATACCTGTGTTAAAATGCATGCATTTTGTAACAAATACAGAAATTTGCTGGAAAAGCTCAGCAGGTCTGTCAGCATCCAGATGCCTTTTACATGCAGTAGTCGGACCAGCCTCCATCACTTCCTCTGGCAGCTCATTCCATACGCACACCACCCTCTGTGTGAAAAGGTGCCCTTTAGGCCTCATCAAAACTTTTCCCCTCTGGTTCAGAGTCAGGGACACTACCCACTACACTACCATACCCAGACTTGGGTCATATTTTAGTGCCCACTTTCAGCTCAGTGTGGATTTATTATAATCAGGTTCCCATGACTGAACTACACAAAACACTTTGTATTGTTAAACAAATACAAGATATTTGTCTCAACTGTAGGATATTGAGTGTACTTGCTATGCTATCAAAGTTAACTATAAACATCTTTAATTGCTATTATCTGTAGTCTGCAATATTAAGGAAAGAAATCCTGCAAACACACTCTGCCCAATGAAGAGTCTTAAATAGATATTTATTACTGAACACCAGAGACGAAGGAAGAGCTTAATTTCTGACTCCAAAACACCGATCACTCTTACCCACCTCTAACGTGCGACTGCCCTCTTCCTAAAACCATGAAGTGACACCAGGCCGCTGATTACTGTCCAGCCTCTCCTCCCCACTGACTGTGTCTGCAATCTGTCCCTCCTCTCCCTAACCACACAAGGCAAACCAAGCTCAGGGTCTTTGTGATAATCAAGGCCGGAGTGTGCAAGCCTCCTGGAGAGGGAGATGGGCATTTTAAAATTGAAGGGTGAGGGGGAGGTGACAGTAATATCACACACTGGGCTGAGGGGTGGCAGATGGAGTTTAGTTTGGATTAATGCGAGGCATTGGATTTGGTAAATCAAACAAGAACAGGACCTATACAATTAAAAGTAGGGACTTTGTCAGTGTTGTAGAACAGAGGCCTAGGCCGTCAGGTTTAATTCTTTAAAATTTGCATCTCATATAAATATTGTGGTAAAGAAGGTGTTTAACACACTTTTCTTCATTGGTCAGACCCTTTGAGTATCGGAATTGGGACGTCATGTTGTGGTTGTACAGGACATTAGTGAGACCTCTTCTGGAATACAGTGTCCAGTCTGGTCATCCTGCCCGCTCATTCCATAGGCACACCACCCTCTGGGTGAAAAAGCTGCCCCTAAGGTCACTTTTAAATGTTTCCCCTCTCACCTTAAGTCTATGTCCTCTAGTTTTGGACTCCCTGTGCCCTAAGAAAATACCTTGACTCTTCACTTTAATATTATTGACCTTGATATTATTAAACTGGAGAGGGTTCAGAAGAGTTTAACCTGGATGTTGCTGGGAAAGGAGGGAGTGAGCTACAAGGAGAGGCTGGGTAGGCTGGGACTGTTTTCACTGAAGCATATGAGATTCTGCGGTAACTTTACACAAGGGCTGATGTCTTTTCCCTAGAGTTGGGGATTCAAAACTGAGGGATATTTTAAGATGTGAGGAAAAAGATTTACAAAAGTCAGGAGAGGTAATTATGTAAGACAGAATCTGGCTTGGGTGTGGAATGAACTTCTAGAGGAAGTGGTGAAAGCAGGGACAGTTACAACGTTTAAAGGACATTTAGATCAGTCCATGGATAAGACATCAGTTTGGATGGTGCTGTGAGCAGCTGCCTTCTCCCTCCCCCTCTCTGAATGAATCTCTGTTGGTTTTTACCCTCTGCCAATGTCTGTGCAGTGGCGTGGGGAGGCCAGCAGAGGGTGGCATTGCATCACTTTAAGCACCACAGAGACTGCCAGACCTGCCCCACACACAGACACACAGATACACACAGCAATTGTTAGGACACAACATTGAGCTCATCTGGTAATATAAACTAAACATAAAGAAACGCTCAATTTGCCTTGTAAACTGTTAAAATATGAGTGACAGAGAACTCCCAAATTCCACTGTTTAAACAAAAATATCAATTTATTTTTTAACTCTGAAAGTGAACATTTTACATCAACTGTTCACAACTCTGAGACCCCCTTTCTCTTAACTGCTTATTTCCCCATTCCAACTCTACAGCAATTACATAAACGTAATTTCAAAACCACACAGCAGCTGTTGTTTCATCTGACCTCACACCAAGATCCTTTTTTCCCATCTTTCCTGGGAAGACTGGCTCATGTTACAGGATGTTATCGAAGTGTCTACATTTCAGCATTCTGAAACCTGGGAACACATCCTTCCATGATACTGTCTCTCAGTTTCCCCCTCTCTGTCTATTTCCTAAACCCCTCCCATGTGGTGATATTTAAACTGAGTCCCCCGCCATCTCTCTCTGGCAGTGAGGTTCATACCCACAGCACACCCTTGTTAGGGCAACAATGGAGAGATGGAGCTGTAAATGGGTGGGAGCTGCACATCCTGTCACTTCCAGCCCGGGCTGCAAGTTTCCCCACACTGGGCAGGGATCTAACACAGTGTTACTGAGCAATGCCCTGGGGTGGGGTACAGAGCTCCACATGCTGGGAGGGTAACTGCTCCTGGGTTACAGATCAATGCACTGGGGTGGTGTACACAGTCCTACATGCTGGGAGGGTAACTGCTCCTGGGTTACAGATTAATGCAATGCGGTGGTGTACATAATCCTACATTCTGGGAGGGAAGCTGCTCCTAGTTTACAGATGAATCCATGGGTGATCACTGCACAGGTCGCTGTGCTGGTCAGACTATCTAGTTGAGGTTTATAGATAACACAATGATGTGGTTTGTGCAGCTCCCAATGCTGGATGGATATTTGTTTCAGGTTTAGACATGAGTGCCCTGTTCTGTTTTGCAAAGCTCCCCATCCTGGACAGATATCTTTTCTGGGTTTATAGATCAATGCACTGCTGTGGTCTGCACAGCTCCCCGTCCTGGACAGATATCTAGTCCGGGTTTATAGATCAATGCACTGCTGTGGTCTGCGTTGCTTCCCATGCTGAATACTTGCTGGAGGAACACCGCAATCCAGGCAGCATCAGGAGGTATAGAATTTGATGTTTCAGGTGTAGCCCTCCTTCAGGATCCTTACAGAATGGTTACACCTCCTGATGCTGGCAGCATTGCTGTGTTCTCACAGCTTCCTGCCTGTCTTCTTTGGACTCTAGCATCTGCAGCTTTTCTCTCTCTATCACAGCTTCCAAAACTGGACAGATGTCGAGCCTGCGTTTGAAGATAAGTGCCCTGATCTGATCTGTGTGTAGTGTTCCACTCTGGACAGATTGCTGGGTTGTATTGACCAGTGTAATGGATGAATCTGGACAGATTGCTGGGTTGTACTGTCCCAGTGTAATGGATGAATCTGGACAGATTGCTGGATTGTATTGACCAGTGTAATGGATGAATCTGGACAGATTGCTGGGTTGTACTGAGCAGGACACTGTCCTGGTCTACACAATGTTCCACGGTGAACAGATATCTCCCTCTGGGTGTATGGTTTCTGGGCTGGTTCTGTGAGGTGGATTGAGAATGTGGTATAACTAACCATTTCAGCTGATCTGGGAATGCCTTGAGTTCCCATTCCTGTGATTGGACCTTCCGTCTCTCACCCCATTAATGTTACAGTGTGTCCAGGCACAGGACATCATGTTTGTGGGGTGGATAGGGGGGAAAGGTCATGGACAGGTCAAGGGGTTAGCTAGAACGTTCTGTCCCCAACATTCTATAACTGACATTCCCCGGAACGTTCTGTACCAGACATTCTATAACTGACATTCCCCGGAACGTTCTGTCCCTGACATTCTATAACTGACATTCCCCGGAACGTTCTGTCCCCAACATTCTATAACTGACATTCCCCGGAACGTTCTGTCCCTGACATTCTATAACTGACATTCCCCGGAACGTTCTGTCCCCAACATTCTATAACTGACATTCCCCGGAACGTTCTGTACCAGACATTCTATAACTGACATTCCCAGGAACGTTCTGTCCCTGACATTCTATAACTGCCATTCCCCGGAACGTTCTGTCCCTGACATTCTATAACTGACATTCCCAGGAACGTTCTGTCCCCAACATTCTATAACTGACATTCCCCGGAACGTTCTGTCCCTGACATTCTATAACTGACATTCCCCGGAACGTTCTGTCCCTGACATTGTTTGTGAACGGCCGGATGTCAGTGAATTGAACAAACGATAATATCCCGAGGGAAGAGATCCCGTTCCAGGGAGAAGGAGACACTGTTCCGAAGGCCCCTCGGGCAGTTAAAGGGGTGAATACGTTTTCCCTGTGTTTACATTTCTCCACGACACAGGATCGACCACAATTTAGACCAAAATACAGGAATTCCCAAACTCCGTTTGTCTTCAGGAAACTGGGAGAGAATCCTTCAGGACAGCAACGTTTCCACCCTTCGTATTAGGAACTGGGAAGGAGTGACCTGTGTCTGCTCTCGAGTGATCGAGTGTGTGGGAATGTTCTAGAAACCATCTGTCCTTTTGGATGTGTCTCTGTGTGTTTGGGGAGGGAGGGTTTCTTGTGGTTTATGTCACATTTTTGTCAGTAATTCCGACCTTCCCATTTGTTATTCTAGCTCCAATTATTTTAATAAATCCCTGAATACAGGGACACATTTGAAAATCTCACTGGGTCCCCGATCAAACGGGTCCCTTTGCCTCCAGGCTGATGGATAATGGGTTTGTTTTCCTTCCTCACAGTTAACGTAGTGACCATCTACGTCCTGCTTTATAAAGATTGTGGATTGTCTCCATGTGTCAGACGTTACCTGGGGGCCATGGCAGCGGCGGATCTCCTGGTCATTATCCTCGACCTGATCCTGAGACACATTCCCATTGTCTATCGGGAACAGTTTTATTTCCTGAAGGACTCCGTCCCCGTGTGTAATATCCACGCCGTCCTGCTTTATGCAGCCACTGACTGCTCTGTCTGGTTCACCGTCACTTTCACCTTTGATCGGTTTGTGGCCATTTGTTGCCAGAAGCTGAAAAGTAAATATTGCAGTGAGAAAACGGCGGCTGTGGTTCTGGGAGCAGTGACTGTGCTGAGCTGTTTAAAGAACATTTCCTGGTATTTTATGCTCGAGGCTCGGTATCGGCTGATGAACTCCCCCTGGTTTTGTGATGTAACAGTCGCTGTTCTATTCTCCAGTGTCTGGGTCACAATCGAGTTCCTCCACCACATTCTAACCCCGTGTGTCCCATTTCTCCTGATTCTGCTGCTCAATGTTCTCACCGTCAGACACATTTTAGTGACCAGCCGAGCCCGCAGGAGACTCCGCACTCACACCAATGGGGACGCTCAGTCTGACACTGAAATGAGGAACCGAAAAAAATCCATCATTTTACTGTTTGTGATCTCGGCCAATTTCATCCTGTTATGGTCAATGTTAATGCTGTATTCTATATGGTACCGGATGTTGTTTATTGGGTATCGGTCTGTGTATCTCCATCCCTTTGTGCAGGATTTGGGCTTCATGCTGCAGCTCCTCAGTTGCTGCACAAACACCGCGATTTATGCCGTGACCCAGACTAAGTTCAGGCAGCAGCTGAAGAATGTGCTGAAATATCCCTTCACCCAAAACCATCCATCCATCAAATTCCCTCATTAATCAATCCATCCGGGATTTTCTCATTTCAGTTCAGTGTTTCAGCGATGAAGATCACTTCCACTTGTGAACAATAAAAATGTTGATTAAAGCGTGCCGAGCAGCAGAGTGACCGATGTTGTTGTGTGTCTTTGTGTTGGAGAAGCTGAGCTGGAGAGAGACAGACTCAGCTCCAAGTCCTGGTCCTCAGGGAAGGGGAGGGCACCGAGCCCTGAGCTCAGGAGCTGGGTTTAACTCCCTATGTCCCCTCCTCCCCAACCTGCACTCCCCATTTCATCTTCCCCACCACTTTCTACTCAATTCTCTCCCTTTCTCACATCACCCTCCTCTTCACACTCCCTCGTTCCCCCTCTCTCACACCCGCCAACCCCGGTTTCTGCACCTGCCTACACTCTTCCCATTCCCCTCACCCTCATTCTCTCTGTTCTGCCGTCTCTGCCTCCCTGAGCAGTTCCATCTACACCCCATTTTCCCCTCCTCCTACCTCCCACATCTCCCACCCTCCACCACAGGCAGCCTCAAGATCAACCACACCCCCACCCCCCAGTCTCTGGGTCAGAGGAAGTGGGAATAACCAGGGAAACAGAGTGTGTCTGAGAGAGAGGGAGGGAGGGTGAGAGATTCAGTCAGATAGAAACAGATGGAAGTGGGGAAAGCAAGAGAGGGAGAGAGAGACACTGATTGAGGGGGGTCAAGAGTGAGAAGGTGGAGAGAGAGTGAAGGAGTGGGAGGAAAGAGAGAGGGGGCAAGGGAGAGATAGGGTGAGATACTGGAGGGCGATAGAGGGGAAGGAGGGAGGGGAGGGAGAGACAGAGAGGGAGGGGGAGGGAAGATCAAGAGGGAGGGAGAGGGCTAGAGAGGGGATGGGAGACGGGTGGAGTGCGAGAGAGGGGGACGGCGAGAGACGGGGAGGGCGAGAGTGGGGGAGAGTGAAAGAGGGGGAGGGCGAGAAAGGGGAGAGTGCGAGGGAGGGAGGGGACGAGAGAGGGGATGGAGAATGGGGAGGGCGACAGAGGGGAGAGCTTAAGAGAGGGGAGGACGAGACAGGGGAGGGAGTGAAGGGAGGGCGAGAGAAGGGGAGCGCGAGAGAGGAGGATGGCGATACAAAGGAGGATGAGAGACGGTAGGGGGAGAGGGAAGGGCGAGAGAGGGGAGACCAAGAGAGGGGAGGGAAGGGAGGGGAGGGCGAGACGGGGTGAGTGTGAGAGAGGGGGAAGGCGAGTGGGAGGGAGAGGGCGAGAGAGGAGAGGGCGAGAGGGAGGGGGCGAGAGAGGGGATGGGAGAGAAGGGGAGTGCGAGAGAGGGGAGGGCGAGAGTGGGGGAGGGCGAGAGTGGGGGAGGGCGAGAGAGGGGAGGGAGGGAGGGAGGGGTGGGCGAGAGGGAGGGAGAGGGCGAGAGAGGGTAGTCTCAGAGAGGGGGAGGACGAGAGAGAGGGGAGGGAGAGGAGGAGGGCAAGAGAGGGTAGGGAAGGAAGGGCGGGAGGGAGGGAGACGGTGAGAGAGTGGAGGGAGGGGGAGTGCGAGAGGAAAGGACAGGATGAGAAAGGGGATAGGAAAGATAGGGAGCGCGAGTGAGGGGGAGGGCAAGCGAGGGGAGGATGAAAGAGGGGGAGACGGAGGGGAGGGCGAGAGGGAGGGAGAGTGCGAGAGAGGTGAGGGAGTGTGGGAAGGGCGAGAGAGGGGGAGAGGGAGGGGAGGGAGAGTGGGGAGAGGTTGAGAGAGGGGACGACGAGACCGGGGAGGGAGGGAGGGGAGGGTGAGAGACGAGGAGCGTGAGAGAGAGTAAGGCGGGAGAGGGGAGGGCAAGAGAGAGGGGAGAGCGAGAGAGGGGGACGGAGAGAGGGGGACAGAGAGAGGGGGGCAGAGTGAAGGGAGAGAGAGATGGGGGGACCGAGAAAGGGAGACTGAGAGAGGGGGACTGAGAAACGGGGACAGAGAGAAGGGGGACAGAGAAAGGTGGGACGGAGAAAGGTGGGACAGAGCGAGGTGGGACAGAGCGAAGGAGGGACAGAGCGACGGGGGACAGAGACGGGGGGATAGAGAGAGAGGGGACAGAGAGAGTGGGGACTGAGAGAGGGGGACAGAGAGAGGTGGACAGAGAGAGTGGGGACAGAGAGAGTGGGGACAGAGAGGGGGGTCAGCGAGAGGTTGACAGCGAGAGTGGGGAAAGTGAGGGGGGAACAGAGAGGGGGGGACGGAGAGAGGGGGGACCGTGAGAGAGGGGAGAGTAGGGGGGACAGAGAGGCGGGACAGAGAGGAGTACAGAGAATGGGGGGACAGAGAGTCGGGGACAGAGAGAGGGGAGACAGTGAAAGGGGGGACAGCGAGGGGGAACAGAGATGGGAACATAGAGAGGTGGACATAGAGAGGGGGACATAGAGAGGGGGACATAGATAGTAGGACATAGAGAGGGGGCATGGGGGGGACAGCGAGGGGGGACAGCAATGGGGGTTCAGGTAGAGCGGGAACAGAGAGGGTCACAGAGAGAGGGACAGAGAGGAGGGGGACAGGGGGGGGACAGCGAGAGGGGGACAGCGAGAGTGGGGACAGTGAGGGGGGATAGAGAAGAGGGACAGAGAGGGGGGACAGAGAGTTGGTTAAGACAGTGGCGATTGGGCGACAGAGAGAGTGGGGACAGAGAGGTGGCAGAGAGAGAGGGAGCAGAGGGAGACGGGGACAGTGAGACGGGGCCAGTGAGAGGGGGACAGAGAGAGTGGGGACAAAGAGAGGGGGACAGAGAGAGGGAGCACAGAGAGGGGGCACAAAGAGAGAAAGGGGGTCTTAGGGGGGCAGAGAGGGAGGTTCAAGGAAAGCGGGGTCAGAGCGAGGGGGGACAGAGAGATGGGGTGAGGCAAGGGGTGGAAAGAGAGAGGGACAGAGAGGAGGGGGACAGAGAGGAGGGGGACAGAGAGAGGGGCAGAGAGGGAGGGACAGAGTGAGGGAGCAGATAGAGACAGGGACAGAGAGTGGGGGACAGAGAGAGTGGGGATAGTGAGAGTGGGTCACAGAGTGGGGACAGAGAGAGGGGGGACAGAGAGGGGGGGACAGAGAGGGGGGACAGAGAGAGGGGAGACAGAGAGAGGGGGGACAGAGAGAGGGGGACAGAGAGAGGGGGACAGAGAGAGGGGGGACAGAGAGAGGGGTAATAGAGAGGGGGGGACAGAGAGAGGGTGTTCAGAGAGAGGGGAACAGAGATATGATGGACAGAGAGAGCGGGACAGAGAAAGGCACAGAGAGGGGGGCAGAGAGAGGGGATACTGAGAGTGGGTCACAGAGTGGGGACAGAGAGAGGGGGGACAGAGAGTGGGGGGCAGAGAGAGTGGGGATAGTGAGAGTGGGTCACAGAGTGGGGACAGAGAGAGGGGGGACAGAGAGTGGGGGGCAGAGAGAGTGGGGATAGTGAGAGTGGGTCACAGAGTGGGGACAGAGAGAGGGGGGACAGAGAGAGGGGGGACAGAGAGGTGGGGACAGAGAGAGGGGGGACAGAGAGAGGGGGGACAGAGAGAGGGGTAATAGAGAGGGGGGGACAGAGAGAGGGTGTTCAGAGAGAGGGGAACAGAGATATGATGGACAGAGAGAGCGGGACAGAGAAAGGCACAGAGAGGGGGGCAGAGAGAGGGGGATACTGAGAGTGGGTCACAGAGTGGGGACAGAGAGAGGGGGGACAGAGAGTGGGGGACAGAGAGAGTGGGGATAGTGAGAGTGGGTCACAGAGTGGGGACAGAGAGAGGGGGGACAGAGAGAGGGGGGACAGAGAGGGGGGGACAGAGAGAGGGGGGACAGAGAGAGGGGGACAGAGAGAGGAAGACAGAGAGAGGGGGGACAGAGAGAGGGGGAATAGAGAGGGGGGACAGAGAGAGGGTGTTCAGAGAGAGGGGGACAGAGATATGATGGACAGAGAGAGGGGGACAGAGAAAGGCACAAAGAGGGGGGCAGAGAGAGGGGGATACTGAGAGTGGGTCACAGAGTGGGGACAGAGAGAGGGGGGACAGAGAGAGGGGGACAGTGAGATGATAGACAGAGAGTGGGGACACAGAAAGGGACAGAGAGAGGGGGAAGAGAGAGGAGGATAGAGAGCGCAGGAAGTTAGAGTGAGCGGACAGAGAGAGATGGTCCAGAGAGTTGGGGCACAGAGATGGGGGACAAAGAGAGAGGGGCAGAGGAGGGGACAGAGAGAGCAGGATAGAGAGGGGGGTAGAGAGAGTGGGAACAGAGAGAGGGGGGTCAGAGAGACGGGGGACAGGGGACAGAGAGGGGGGACAGAAAAAGGGGGAACCGTGAGAGAGGGTACAGAGGGGGGTCAGAGATAGGGGGGACAGTGAGAGAGGGGACAGAGAAAGGGGGACAGAGAGACGGGAAAGAGAGTGGGGGAACAGGGGGTACAGAGAGAGGGGGACTGAGAAAGAGGGACAGAGAGAGGGGGACAGAGACACGAGGACAGAGACAGGGGACAGAGAGAGGCGGGACAGAGAAAGGGGGACAGAGAAAGGGGGACAGAGAAAGGGGGGACAGTGAGTGGGGACAGAGAGAGGGGGCAGAGAGAGAGTGGGACAGTGAGAGATGGACAGAGAGAGTGGGTCAGAGAAAGGGGGGACAGTGAGTGGGGACAGAGAGAGGGGGCAGAGAGAGACTGGGACAGTTAGAGATGGAGAGAGTGAGGGGGACACAAAGAGGGGGGACAGAGAGGAGGGGGGACAGAGAGAGACTCGGACAGTGAGAGATGGACAGAGAGGAGGGGGGACAGAGAGAGACTCGGACAGAGTGAGGTGAACAGAGAGAGGGGGGACAGAGAGAGGGGGACAGAGAGGAGGGGGACAGAGGGGGTGGACAGAGGGGGGGACAGAGGGGGGGACAGAGGGGGGGACAGAGTGAGAGTGGGTCATAGGGGGCACAGAGAGAGGTTCAGGGAGAGAGGGGACAGAGAGAGGGAGACGGAGCAAGGGGAGGACAGAGAGAGGGACAGAGAGAAGGGGGACAGAGAGGAGGCGGACAGAGAAGGGCAGTGAGTGGGGGGCAGAGAGAGGGGGACAGAGAGAAGGGGACAGAGAGTGGGAGACAGAGAGCGCGGGCAGAGATAGACTGGGACAGTGAGAGATGGACAGTGAGAGGGGTCAGGGAGAGTGGGGACAGAGATAGAGGGGCAGAGAGAGGGGGACAGTGAGAGGGGCGACAGTGAGAGGGGCGACAGTGAGAGGGGGACAGAGTGAGCGGGACAGAGAGATGGGGACAGAGAGAGGGGGACAGAGAAACAGGACAGAGAGAGGGAAGACAGAGAGAGTCTGGGACAGTGAGAGATAGACAGAGAGAGAGGGTCAGAGAGAGTGGGGGCAGTGAGAGTGGGACAGACATAGTGGGACAGAGAGAGGGGCGACAGTGAGAGGGGGGGAGAGAGATGGGGACAGAGAGAGGGGGACACAGAGAGAGGGGGGACAGAGAGACAGGACAGAGAGAGGGGGGCAGAAGAGACTGGGACAGTGAGAGATGGACAGAGAGAGGGGTAATAGAGAGAGGGGGGCAGGGAGAGGGGGGCAGAGAGGGGGGATAAGAGAGGGGGGACAGAGAGGGCGGTCATAGAGAAGGGGGAAAGAGACAGGGGACAGTGAGAGGGGGAGAGTGAGAGGGGGACAGTGAGAGGGGAGACAGAGAGAGGTGGACAGAGAGAGGGGGGACAGAGAGAGGGAGGACAGGGAGAGGGGGGACAGAGAGAGGGACACATAGAGAGGGGGACAGATGGGGCAGAGAAATGGGTGACAGTGAGACGGGGACAGAGAGAGGGGACAGAGAGAGGGGAGACAGAGAGAGGGGCGACAGTGAGAGGGGGACAGAGTGAGGGGGACAGAGAGATGGGGACAGAGAGAGGGGGCACAGAGAGAGGGGGTCAGAGAGACAGGACAGAGAGTGGGGGGCAGAGAGAGAATGGGACAGTGAGAGATGGACAGAGAGAGGTGTGACAGAGAGAGTTGTGACAGAGAGAGGGGGACAGTGAGAGTGGGACAGACATAGTGGGACAGAGAGAGGTGCGACAGTGAGAGGGGAGACAGCGAGAGGGGGACAGAGAGAGGGGGAAAGAGAGAGGGGGACACAGGGAGAGGGGGACAGAGAGACAGGACAGAGAGAGGGGGCAGAGAGAGACTGCGACAGTGAGAGATGGACAGAGAGATGGGTAATAGAGAGAGGGGGGCAGAGAGAGGGGTGAGAGAGAGGGGGGATAGAGAGAGGGGGGACAGAGAGGGAGGTCATAGAGAAGGGGGAGACAGAGAGGGGATTCATAGAGAAGGGGGACAGAGAGAGGGGACAGTGAGAGGGGAAAATGAGAGGGGGTCAGAGTGAGGGGGCACAGAGCAAGGGGCTACAGAGAGAGCGGGACAGAGAGAGGGCGACAGAGAGAAGGGGACAGAGAAAGAGGGACAGACAAAGGGAGACAGAGAAAGGGGACAGAGAGAGGGGGACAGAGAGAGGGGGGACAGAGCGGAGGGGACAGAGAGAGGGGGGAACGTGAGAGGGGAACAGTGAGAAGGGGACAGTGAGAGGGGGACAGACATAGTGGGACAGAGAGAGGGGCAACAGTGAGAGGGGAGACAGTGAGAGGAGGATAGAGAGAGGGGGACAGAGAGAGGGGGGCACAGAGAGAGGGGGACAGAGAGACAGGACAGAGAGAGATGGGCAGAGAGAGACTGGGACAGTGAGAGATGGACAGAGAGAGGGGAGACAGAGAGAGGGGTAATAGAGAGAAGGGGGCAGGGAAGGGGGACAGAGAGGGGGGATAGAGAGAGCGGGGATAGAGAGGGGTGTCATAGAGAAGGGGGACAGAGAGAGGGGACAGTGAGAGGGGGACAGTGAGAGGGGGACCGTGAGAGGGGAGACAGAGAGTGGTGGACAGAGAGAGGGACACATAGAGAGGGGGACAGACGGGGCAGAGAAATGGGTGACAGTGAGACGGGGACAGAGAGAGGGGACAGAGAGAAGGGAGACAGAGAGATGGGCGACAGTGAGAGGGGGACAGAGTGAGAGGGACAGAGAGATGGGGACAGAGAGAGAGGGGGTCAGAGAGACAGGACAGAGAGTTGGGGGGCAGAGAGAGAATGGGACAGTGAGAGATGGACAGAGAAAGGTGTGACAGAGAGAGGTGTGACAGAGAGAGGTGTGACAGAGAGAGGTGTGACAGAGAGAGGGGAGACAGAGAGAGGGGGACAGAGAAAGGGGGATAGAGAGAGGGGGACACAGGGAGAGGGGGACAGAGAGACAGGACAGAGAGAGGGGGCAGAGAGAGACTGCGAAGTGAGAGATGGACAGAGAGATGGGTAATAGAGAGAGGGGGCAGAGAGAGGGGTGAGAGAGAGGGGGGATAGAGAGAGGGGGGACAGAGAGGGGTGTCATAGAGAAGGGGGACAGAGAGAGGGGACAGAGAGAGGGGGTCAGAGTGAGGGGAGACAGAGCGAGGGAGTACAGAGAAAGCGGGAAAGAGAGAGGGCGACAGAGAGAAGGGGACAGAGAAAGAGGGACAGACAAAGGGAGACAGAGAAAGGGGACAGAGAGAGAGGGACAGAGAGAGGGGAGACAGAGAGAGGGGCAACAGTGAGAGGGGAGACAGTGAGAGGAGGATAGAGAGAGGGGGACAGAGAGAGGGGGACACAGAGAGAGGGGAACAGAGAGACAGGACAGAGAGAGATGGGCAGAGAGAGACTGGGACAGTGAGAGATGGACAGAGAGAGGGGAGACAGAGAGAGGGGTAATAGAGAGAAGGGGGCAGGGAGAGGGGGGACAGAGAGGGGGGATAGAGAGAGGGGGGACAGAGAGGGAGGTCATAGAGAGTGGGGACAGAGAGAGGGGACAGTGAGAGGAGGACAGTGAGAGGGGGACAGTGAGAGGGGAGACAGAGAGAGGTGGACAGAGAGATGGGGGACAGAGAGAGGGGGGACTGGGAGTGGGGGACAGAGAGAGGGACACAGAGAGGGGGACAGATGGGGCAGAGAAATGGGTGACAGTGAGACGGGGACAGAGAGTGGGGACAGAGGGAGGGGAGACAGAGAGAGGGGCGACATTGAGAAGGGGACAGAGTGATAGGGACAGAGAGATGGGGACAGAGAGAGGGGGACAAAGAGACCGGGGACAGAGAGAGACTGGGACAGTGATAGATGGACAGAGAGAGGGGATACAGAGAGAGGTGTGTCAGAGAGAGAAGGACAGTGAGAGTGGGACAGACATAGTGGGACAGAGAGAGGTGCGACAGTCAGAGGGGAGACAGTGAGAGGGGGACAGAGAGAGGGGAAAAGAGAGAGGGGGACACAGAGAGAGAGGGGCAGAGAGACAGGAAGAGGGAGGGGGCAGAGAGAGGGGTGAGAGAGATGGGGATAGAGAGAGGGGGACAGAGAGGGGGGTCATAGAGAAGGGGGACACAGAGAGGAGACAGTGAGAGGGGCCAGAGAGGGGGGAGACAGAGAGGGGATTCATAGTGAAGGGGGACAGAGAGAGGGGACAGTTAGAGGGGGACAGTGAGACGGGGACAGTGAGAGGGGGGACAAAGAGAGGGACACAGAGAGAGGGGGACAGATGGGGCAGAGAAATGTGTGACAGTGAGACGGGGACAGAGAGAGGGGACAGAGGGAGAGGGACAGAGGGAGGGGGACAGAGAGTGGGCGAAAGAGAGAGGGGGACAGAGAGAGGTGGTCAGACAGATGGGGTACAGAGAGAGGGGGTACAGAGAGAGCGGCAAAGAGAGAGGGTGACAGAGAGAGGGGGACAGAGAAAGGGGGACAGAGAAAGGGGGACAGAGAAAGGGTGACAGAGAAAAGGGGACAGTGGGAGGGGGGCAGTGTGAAGGGGACAGTGAGAGTGGGACAGACATAGTGGGACAGAGAGCGGGACGACAGTGAGAGGGAAGACAGTGAGAGGGGGACAGAGTGAGGGGGGACAGAGAGAGGGGGACACAGAGAGAGGGGGGACAGGAAGACAGGACAGACAGAGGGGGGCAGAGAGAGACTGGGACAATGAGTGATGGACAGAGAGAGGGGGGACAGAGAGAGGGGTGACAGAGAGGGGGGTCATAGAGAAGGGGGTCAGAGAGAGGGGAGAGAGAGAGATGGACAGAGAGAGGGGTAATAGACAGAGGGGGGCAGAGAGAGGGGGACAGAGAGGGGGGATAGAGAGAGGGGGGACAGAGAGGGGGGATAGAGAGGGGTGTACAGAGAGGGGGGTCATAGAGAAGTGGACAGAGAGAGGGAACAGTGAGAGGGGGACAGTGAGAGCGGGACAGTGAGAGGGGCACAGTGAGAGGGGAGACAGAGAGAGGTGGACAGAGAGAGAGAGGGGGCAGAGAGTGGGGATAGAGAGCGGGGGGACAGAGAAGTGGGGTCATAGAGAAGGGGGACAGAGAGAGGGGAGACAGTGAGAGGTGGACAGAGAGAGGGGGGACAGTGAGAGGGGGGACAGAGACAGAGGGACAGAGAGAGAGGAACAGAGAGAGAGGGGAACAGAGAGGAAGTGGGACAGAGAGAGGGGACAAATGGGGGGCAGAGTGAGGGGGCAGAGAGACGGGTGACAGTGAGAAGGGAACAGAGAGACGGGGACAGAGAGAGGGGGACACAGGGAGGGGGACAGAGAGAGAGGGGGACAGAGAGAGGGGGACAGAGAAAGGGAGACAGAGAAAGGCAGACAGAGAAAGGGGGACAGAGAAAGGGGGACAGAGAAAAGGGGGACAGAGAGAGGGGGCAGAGAGAGGGGGACAGAGAAAGGGAGACAGAGAAAGGGGGACAGAGAAAAGGGGACAGAGAAAAGGGGACAGAGAGAGGGGGCAGAGAGAGAAGAACAGAAAGAGGGGGACAGAGAGAGTGGGACAGAGAGAGTCTGGGACAGTGAGAGATAGACAGAGAGAGAGGGTCGCAGAGAGATGGGGACAGAGAAAGGTGGGACCGAGAGGGGGGGACAGAGAGGGGTGGACAGAGAGAGGGGGGACAGAGAGAGGGGGACAGTGAGAGAGGGACAGAGAGAGGGGGGACAGAGAGAGGGGGACAGTGAGAGGGGGACAGAGAGAAGGGGAAAGTGAGAGGGCGACAGTGAGAAGGGGACAGAGAGAGGCGGACAGTGAGAGGTGGACAGTGAGAGGGGGGCAGTGAGAGGCGGGACAGAGAGCGCGGGGGACAGAGAGAGGGTGTCAGTGAGAAGGGGAAAGAAAGAGGGAACAGAGAATCTGGGACAGAGAGACGGGGAGAGACATTGGGGACAGAGAGAGGGGGGACAGAGGGAGGGGGGACAGAGAGCGCGGGGGACAGAGAGAGGGGGACAGAGAGAGCGGGGGACAGAGAGAGAGTGTCAGAGAGAAGGGGACAGAAAGAGGGGACAGAGAGTCGGGGACAGAGAGAGTGGGACAGAGAGAGTGGGACAGTGAGAGGGGCGACAGTGAGAGGGGCGACAGTGAGAGGGGGACAGAGTGAGGGGGACAGAGAGATGGGGACAGAGAGAGTCTGGGACAGTGAGAGATAGACAGAGAGAGAGGGTCAGAGAGTGAGGGCAGTGAGAGTGGGACAGACATAGTGGGACAGAGAGAGGGGCGACAGTGAGAGCGGGCCAGAGAGATGAGGACAGAGAGAGGGGGACACAGAGAGAGAGGGGGGACAGAGAGACAGGACAGAGAGAGGGGGGCAGTGAGAGGGGGACAGAGAGGGGGGATAGAGAGGGGGGACAGAGGGGGGGGTCATAGAGAAGGGGGACAGAGAGAGGGGACACTGAGACAGGGACAGTGAGAGGGGGACAGTGAGAGGGGAGACAGAGAGAGGTGGACAGAGAGAGGAGGGACAGAGAGAGGGGGGACTGGGAGAAGGGGGACAGGGAGAGGGACACATAGAGAGGGGGACAGATGGGGCAGAGAAATGGTTGACAGTGAGACGGGGACAGAGAGAGGGGACAGAGTGAGGGGAGACAGAGAAATGGTTGACAGTGAGAGGGGGACAGAGAGATGGGGACAGAGAGAGGGGGACACAGAGAGAGGGGATCAGAGAGACAGGACAGAGAGTGGGGGGCAGAGAGAGAATGGGACAGTGAGAGATGGACAGAGAGAGGGGAGACAGAGAGAGGTGTGACAGAGAGAGGGGGACAGTGAGAGTGGGACAGACATAGTGGGACAGAGAGAGGTGCGACAGTGAGAGGGGAGACAGTGAGTGGGGGACAGAGAGAGGGGGAAAGAGAGAGGGGGGGACAGAGAGAGGGGGAAAGAGAGAGGGGGACACAGAGAGAGGGGGACAGAGAGACAGGACAGACAGAGGGGGCAGAGAGAGACTGCGACAGTGAGAGATGGACAGAGAGATGGGTAATAGAGAGAGGGGGGCAGAGAGAGGGGTGAGAGAGAGGGGGGATAGAGAGAGGGGGGACAGAGAGGGGTGTCATAAAGAAGGGGGACAGAGAGAGGGGACAGTGAGGGGGGACAGTGAGAGGGGACAGTGAGGGGGATACAGAGAGGGGATTCATAGAGAAGGGGGACAGAGAAAGGGGACAGTGAGAGGGGGACAGTGAGAGGGGAGACAGAGAGAGGTGGACAGAGAGAGGGGGACAGAGAGAGGGGGGAGATAGACAGGGGGACAGAGAGAGAAGGGAACAGAGAAGAAGGGGGACAGAGAGAGAGGGACAAATGGGGGTGCAGAGAGATTGGTGACAGTGTCAGTGGGACAGAGAGAGGTGACAGAGAGAGCAGGGACAGAGACAGCGGGGGACATAGCGAGTGGAGACCAGAGAGTGCAGGGTACAGATAGATCGGGGGAAAGAGAGGACGGGGGATCGAGAGAGGGGGTCAGAAAGAGGGGGTACAGAGAGAGGGGCTACAGAGAGAGCGGGACAGAGAGGGCGACAGAGAGAGGGGGACAGAGAAAGGGAGACAGAGAAAGGGATACCGAGAAAAGGGGACAGAGAGTGGGGGGACAGAGCGGAAGGGACAGAGAGAGGGGGCAGAGAAAGACTGGGACAGTGAGAGATGGACAGAGAGAGGAGAGACAAAGAGAGTGGGGCAGGGAGAGGGGGGACAGAGAGGGGGATACAGAGAGGGGGGACAGAGAGGGGGGTCATAGAGAAGGGGGACAGAGAGAGGGGACAGTGAGAGGGGGACAGGGAGAGGGGGGACAGAGAGAGGGACACATAGAGAGGGGGACAGATGGGGCAGAGAAATGTGTGACAGTGAGACGGGGACAGGGAGAGGGGACAGAGGGAGAGGGACAGAGGGAGGGTGACAGAGACAGGGCGAAAGAGAGAGGGGGACAGAGAAAGGTGGTCAGACAGATGGGGTACAGAGAGAGGGGGTACAGAGAGAGTGGCACAGAGAGAGGGGGACAGAGAAAGGGGGACAGAGAAAGGGAGACAGAGAAAGGGTGACAGAGAAAACGGGACAGTGGGAGGGGGAGAGTGAGAAGGGGACAGTGAGAGTGGGACAGACATAGTGGGACAGAGAGCAGGACGACAGTGAGAGGGAAGACAGTGAGAGGGGGACAGAGAGAGGGGGGACAGGAAGACAGGACAGAGAGAGGGGGCAGAGAGAGACTGGGACAATGAGAGATGGACAGAGAGAGGGGGGACAGAGAGAGGGGGGACAGAGGGGGATCATAGAGAAGGGGGACAGAGAGAGGGGAGAGTGAGAGATGGACAGAGAGAGGGGTAATAGAGAGAGGGGGGCAGAGAGAGGGGAGGCAGAGAGGGGGGATAGAGAGAGGGGGGACAGAGAGGTGGGATAGAGAGGGGTGTACAGAGAGGGGGGTCATAGAGAAGGGGGACAGAGAGAGGGAACAGTGAGAGGGGGACAGCGAGAGGGGGACAGTGAGAGGGGAGACAGTGAGAGGTGGACAGAGAGAGGGAGGACAGAGAGAGGGGGGACAGAGACAGGGGGACTGAGAGAGAGGAACAGAGAGAGAGGGGGGAACAGAGAGGAAGGGGGACAGAGAGAGGGGACAAATGGGGGGCAGAGAGATGGGTGACAGTGTGAGTGGGACAGAGAGAGGGGACAGAGAGAGCGGGGGAAATAGCGAGTGGAGGACAGAGAGATCGCGGTACAGATAGATCGGGGGAAAGAGAGGACGGGGGACCAAGAGAGGGGGTCAGAGTGAGGGGATACAGAGCGAGGGGGTACAGAGAGAGCGGGTCAGAGAGAGGGCGACAGAGAGAGGGGGACAGAGAAAGAGGGACAGACAAAGGGAGACAGAGAAAGGGGACAGAGAGAGGGGGACAGAGAGAGGGGGGACAGAGCGGAGGGGCCAGAGAGAGGGGGGAACGTGAGAGGGGAACAGTGAGAAGGGGACAGTGAGAGGGGGACAGACATAGTGGGACAGAGAGAGGGGCAACAGTGAGAGGGGAGACAGTGAGAGGAGGATAATGAGAGGGGGACAGAGAGAGGGGGGACAGAGAGAGGGGGGACAGAGAGAGGGGGGACAGAGAGACAGGACAGAGAGAGGGGGCAGAGAGAGACTGGGACAGTGAGAGATGGACAGAGAGAGGGGTAATAGAGAGAGGGGGCAGAGAGAGGGGGGACAGAGAGGGAGGATAGAGAGAGGGGGGACAGAGAGGGGGTATAGAAAGGGGTTTACGGAGAGGGAGGTCATAGAGAAGGGGGACAGAGAGAGGGGACAGTGAGAGGGGGAATGTGAGAGGGGGACAGTGAGAGGGGAGACAGAGAGAGGTGGACAGAGAGAGGGGGGCAGAGAGGAGGGATAGAGAGAGGGGGACAGAGAGGGGGGTCATAGAGAAGGGGGATAGAGAGAGGGGACAGTGAGAGGGGGACAGTGAGAGGGGGACAGTGAGAGGGAAGACAGTGAGAGATGTACAGAGAGAGGGGGGACAGAGAGAGGGGGGACAGAGACAGGAGGACAGAGAGGGAGGGGAACAGAGAGGAAGGGGGACAGAGAGAGAGGGACAAATGGGGGGCAGAGAGATGGGTGACAGTGTAAGTGGGACAGAGAGAGGAGACAGAGAGAGCAGGGAAAGAGAGAGCGGGGGACATAGCGAGTGGAGGACAGAGAGAGCGGATTACAGATATATCGGGGGAAAGAGAGGACGGGGGACCGAGAGAGGGGGTCAGAGTGAGGGGGTACAGAGAGAGGGGGTACAGAGAGACCGGGACAGAGATGGGCGACAGAGAGAGGGGTACAGAGAAAGGGGGACAGAGAAAGGGAGACAGAGAAAGGGGGACAGAGAAATGGGACAGAGAGAGGGGGACAGAGAGAGGGGGACACAGAGAGAGGGGGGACAGAGAGACAGGAGAGAGAGAGGGGGGGTGCAGAGAGAGACTGGGACAGTGAGAGATGGACAGAGATAGGGGAGCCAGAGAGAGGGGTAATAGAGAGAATGGGGCAAGGAGAGGGGGACAGAGAGGGGGGAAAGAGAGAGGGGGGACAGAGAGGGGGGTCATAGAGAAGGGGGACAGAGAGAGGGGACAGTGAGAGGGGGACAGTGAGAGGGGAGACAGAGAGAGGTGGACAGAGAGAGGAGGGACAGAGAAAGGGGGGACAGCGCGAGGGGGGACAGCGCGAGGGGGGACAGAGAGAGGGACACATAGAGAGGGGGACAGATGGGGCAGAGAAATGGGTGACAGTGAGACGGGAACAGAGAGAGGGGACAGAGGGAAGGGGAAAAAAGGGATGGGGACAGAGAGAGAGGGACAGTGAGAGTGGGACAGACATAGTGGGACAGAGAGAGGGACAACAGAGAGAGGGGAACAGAGAGAGGGGGACACAGAGAGAGGGGGGACAGAGAGACAGGACAGGGAGAGGGGGGCAGAGAGAGACTGGGACAATGAGAGATGGACAGAGAGAGGGGGGACAGAGAGGGTGGACAGAGAGAGGGGGGACAGAAAGGGGGGTCATAGAGTAGGGGGACAGAGAGAGGGGACAGTGAGAGGGGGACAGTGAGAGGGGACAGTGAGAGGGGAGACAGAGTGAGGAGGGACAGAGAGACGGTCACAGAGAGGGGGGAACAGATGGGGGCAGAGAAATGGGTGACAGTGAGACGGTGAGAGAGAGAGGGGGGGACAGACAGAGGGGGACAGAGAGAAGGGACAGAGAGAGCGGGGACAGAGAGAGGGGGGACATACCGAGCGGAGGACAGAGAGCGCGGGGGACAGATAGATCGGGGCACAGAGAGGACGGGGGACCGATAGAAGGGGTCAGAGAAAGGGGGTACAGAGAGAGGGGCTACAGAGAGCGCGGGACAAACAGAGGGTGAAAGAGAGAGGGAGTCAGAGAGAGGTGGACAGAGAAATGTGGACAGAGAAAGGGAGACAGAGAAAGCGGGACAGAGAAAAGGGGACAGAGAGAGGGGACAGAGAGAGGGGGGACAGAGAGGAGGGGACAGAGAAAGGGAGACAGTGAGAGGGGAACAGTGAGAAGGGGACAGTGAGAGGGGGACAGTGAGAGGGGGACAGTGAGAGGGGGATAGAGAGAGGGGGACAGAGAGAGGTGGACACAGAGAGAGGGGGGACAGAGAGACAGGACAGAGAGAGGGGGGCAGAGAGAGACTGGGACAGTGAGAGATGGACAGAGAGAGGGGTAATAGAGAGAGGGGGCAGGGAGAGTGGGGCAGAGAGGGGGGTCATAGAGAAGGGGGAGAGAGAGAGGGGACAGTGAGAGGGGGCCAGTGAGAGGGGGACAGTGAGAGGGGAGACAGAGAGAGGTGGACAGAGAGAGGGGGACAGAGAGAGGGGGGACAGAGACAGTAGGACAGAGAGAGGGGAACAGAGAGAGAGGGGAACAGAGAGGAAGGGGGACAGAGAGAGAAGGGGGACAAATGGGTGCAGAGAGATGGGTGACAGTGTGAGTGGGACAGTGAGTGGGGACAGAGAGAGCAGGGACAGAGAGCGCGGGGGTCATAGCGATTGGAGGACTGAGAGTGCAGGGTACAGATAGATCGGGGGAAAGAGAGGACGGGGGACCGAGAGAGGGGGGAACAGTGAGAAGGGGACAGTGAGAGGGGACAGACACAGTAGGACAGAGAGAGGGGCGACACTGAAAGGGGAGACAGTGAGAGGAGGATAGAGAGAGGGGGACAGAAAGAGGGGACACAGAGAGAGGGGGGACAGAGAGACAGGACAGAGAGAGGGGGGCAGAGAGAGACTGGGACAGTGAGAGATGGACAGAGAGAGGGGAGACAGAGAGAGGGGTAATAGAGAGAGGGGGCAGGGAGAGGGGGGACAGAGAGGGGGGATACAGGGGGGGGACAGAGAGGGGTGTCATAGAGAAGGGGGACAGAGAGAGGGGACAGTGAGAGGGGGACAGTGAGAGGGGGACAGAGAGAGGGGGCAGAGAGAGGGGACAGAGAGGGGGTCATAGAGAAGGGGGAGAGAGAGAGGGGACAGTTAGAGGGGGACAGTGAGAGGAGGACAGTGGGAGAGTGACAGTGGGAGGGGGGACAGAGAGAGAGGTGGACAGAGAGAGAGGAGGGCAAAGAGGGGGGGGGACAGAGAGAGGAGGGACAGAGAGAGAAGGGTCACAGAGAGAGGAGGACAGAGGGGGCAGAGAAATGGGTGACAGGGAGACGGTGACAGAGAGAGGGGGACAGACAGAGGGGGACAGAGAGAGGGGACAGAGGGAGGGGGGAAAGTGAGAGGGGAACAGTGAGAAGGGGACAGTGAGAGGGAACAGTGAGGGGGCAGTGAGAGGGGAGACAGTGAGAGGGGGACAGAGTTTTGGGGACAGAGAGAGGGGGACACAGAGAGAGGGGGGACAGAGAGACAGGACAGAGAGAGATGGGCAGAGAGAGACTGGGACAGTGAGAGATGGACAGAGAGAGGAGAGACAGAGAAAGGGGTGACAGAGAGAGGGGGGACAGAGAGGGGAGGACAGAAAGGGGGGACAGAGAGAGGGGGGACAGAGAGGGGGGTAATAGAGTGAGGGGGCAGGGAGAGGGGGGATACAGAGGGGGAGTCAGAGAGAAGGGGGACAGAGAGAGGGGACAGTGAGAGGGGGCAGTGAGAGGGGGACAGTGAGAGGGGGGACAGAGAGAGGTGGAGAGAGAGAGAGAGGGGTGACAGTGAGAGGGGGGACAAAGAGATGTGGACAGTGAGAGTGGGACTGACATCGTGGGACAGAGAGAGGGGCGACAGTGAGAGGGGAGACAGTGAGAGGGGGACAATGAGAGGGGGACAGTGAGAGTAGGACAGACATAGTTGGACATAGAGAGGGACGACAGTGAGATGGGAGACAGTGACAGGGGGACAGAGAGTGGGAACAGTGAAGGGGGACAGAGGGAGGTGGACAGAGAGAGGGGGACACAGAGAGGTGGGGACAGAGAGAGGAGACAGTGAGAGGCGGACAGTGAGAGTGGACAGAGAGAGGGGAGACAGAAAGAGGCGGATGACAGAGAGAGGGGGGACAGAGAGAGGAGGGACAGAGAAAGGGAGACAGAGAAAGGGAGACAGAGAAAATGGGACAGAGAGAGGGGGAAAGAGAGGGGGGGACAGCGTGAGGGTGGACAGAGAGGGGGGACAGAGAGGGGGGACAGAGAGAGGAGGGAGAGAGAGAGGGGACAGTGAGAGGGGGACAGTGAGAGGGGACAGTGAGAGGGGGACAGTGAGAGGGGACAGTGAGAGGGGGACAGTGAGAGGGGGACAGTGAGAGGGGGGACAGGGAGAGGGACACAGAGAGAGGGGGACAGATGGGGGCAGAGAAATGGGTGACAGTGAGACAGGGACAGAGAGAGGGGACAGAGAGAGGGGGAAAGAGGGAGGGGGACAGAGAGAGGGCGACAGAGAGAGGGGGACAGAGAGAGAGGGCCAGAGAGAAGGGATACAGAGAGAGGGGGTACAGAGATAGCGGAACAGAGAGAGGGGGCAGAGAAAGGGGGGATAAAGAGGAGGGGATAAAGAGAGGTGGAAAAGTGAGAGGGGAACAGTGAGAAGGGGACAGTGAGAGGGGACACAGTGAGAGGGGGACCGAGAGAGGGGGACAGAAAGAGGGGGACACAGAGATGGGGGACAGAGGGACAGGACAGAGAGAGGGGGGCAGAGAGAGACTGGGACAGTGAGAGATGGACAGAGAGAGGGATGACAGAGGGGGGGGGGACAGAGAGAGGTGGAACAGAGAGGGGGGACAGAGAGAGGGGGGAACGTGAGAGGGGAACAGTGAGAAGGGGAAAATGAGAGGGGGACAGACATAGTGGGACAGACAGAGGGGCAACATTGAGAGGGGAGACAGTGAGAGTAGGATAGAGAGAGGGGGACAGAGAGAGACTGGGACAGTGAGAGATGGACAGAGAGAGGGGAGACAGAGAGAGGCGTAATAGAGAGAAGGGGGCAGGGAGAGGGGGGACAGAGAGGGGGGATAGAGAGAGGGGGAACAGAGAGGGGGGTCATAGAGAAGGGGGACAGAGAGAGGGGACAGTGAGAGTGGGACAGTGAGAGGGGGACAGTGAGAGGGGAGACAGAGAGAGGTGGACAGAGAGAGGGGGGACAGAGTGATGGGGGACAGGGAGTGGGGGGACAGAGAGAGGGACACCTAGAGAGGGGGACAGATGGGGCAGAGAAATGGGTGACAGTGAGACGGGGACAGAGAGAGGGGACAGAGGGAGGGGGGCAGAGGGATGGGGACAGAGAGAGAGCGAAAGAGAGAGGGGGACAGAGAGAGGGGTTCAGACAGATGGGGTACAGAGAGAGGGGGTACAGAGAGAGCGGCACAGAGAGAGGGGAGACAGAGAGAGGGGCGACAGAGAGAGGGGGGACAGGGAGAAGGGGACAGAGAGAGGGACACAGAGAGGGGGGGACAGATGGGGGCAGAGAAATGGGTGACAGTGAGACTGGGACAGAGGGAAGGGGACAGAGAGATGGGGGAAGGTGAGAGGGGAACAGTGAGAAGGGGACAGTGAGAGGGGGACAGTGAGAGGGGGACAGTGAGAGGGGGGCAGTGAGATTGGGACAGACATAGTGGGACAGTGAGAGTGGAGACAGTGAGAGGGGGATAGAGAGAGGGGGACAGAGAGAGGTGGACACAGAGAGAGGGGGGACAGAGAGAAAGGACAGAGAGAGGGGGGCAGAGAGAGACTGGGACAGTGAGAGATGGACAGAGAGAGGGGTAATAGAGAGAGGGGGGCAGGGAGAGTGGGGCAGAGAGGGGGGTCATAGAGAAGGGGGAGAGAGAGAGGGGACAGTGATAGGGGGCCAGTGAGAGGGGGACAGTGAGAGGGGAGACAGAGAGAGGTGGACAGAGAGAGGGGGACAGAGAGAGGGGGGACAGAGACAGTAGGACAGAGAGAGGGGAACAGAGAGAGAGGGGAACAGAGAGGAAGAGGGACAGAGAGAGAAGGGGGACAAATGGGTGCAGAGAGATGGGTGACAGTGTGAGTGGGACAGTGAGTGGGGACAGAGAGAGCAGGGACAGAGAGCGCGGGGGTCATAGCGATTGGAGGACAGAGAGTGCAGGGTACAGATAGATCGGGGGAAAGAGAGGACGGGGGACCGAGAGAGGGGGACAGAGTGAGGGGGTACAGAGAGAGGGGGTGCAGAGAGTGCGGGAAAGAGTGAGGGCGACAGAGAGAGGGGGACAGAGAAAGAGGGACAGAGAAAGGGAGACAGAGAAAGGGGGACAGAGAAATGGGACAGAGAGAGGGGGAAAGAGAGAGGAGGGACAGAGCGGAGGGGACAGAAAGAGGGGGAGGGTGAAAGGGGAACAGTGAGAAGGGGACAGTGAGAGGGGGACAGACATAGTAGGACAGAGAGAGGGGCGACACTGAAAGGGGAGACAGTGAGAGGAGGATAGAGAGGGGGGACAGAGAGAGGGGACACAGAGAGAGGGGGGACAGAGAGACAGGACAGAGAGAGGGGGGCAGAGAGAGACTGGGACAGTGAGAGATGGACAGAGAGAGGGGAGACAGAGAGAGGGGTAATAGAGAGAGGGGGCAGGGAGAGGGGGGACAGAGAGGGGGGATACAGGGGGGGGTCAGAGAGGGGTGTCATAGAGAAGGGGGACAGAGAGAGGGGACAGTGAGAGGGGGACAGTGAGAGGGGGACAGAGAGAGGGGGCAGAGAGAGGGGACAGAGAGGGGGTCATAGAGAAGGGGGAGAGAGAGAGGGGACAGTTAGAGGGGGACAGTGAGAGGAGGACAGTGGGAGAGTGACAGTGGGAGGGGGGACAGAGAGAGAGGTGGACAGAGAGAGAGGAGGGCAAAGAGGGGGGGGACAGAGAGAGGAGGGACAGAGAGAGAAGGGTCACAGAGAGAGGAGGACAGAGGGGGCAGAGAAATGGGTGACAGGGAGACGGTGACAGAGAGAGGGGGACAGACAGAGGGGGACAGAGAGAGGGGACAGAGGGAGGGGGGAAAGTGAGAGGGGAACAGTGAGAAGGGGACAGTGAGAGGGAACAGTGAGGGGGCAGTGAGAGGGGAGACAGTGAGAGGGGGACAGAGTTTTGGGGACAGAGAGAGGGGGACACAGAGAGAGGAGGTCAGAGAGACAGGACAGAGAGAGATGGGCAGAGAGAGACTGGGACAGTGAGAGATGGACAGAGAGAGGAGAGACAGAGAAAGGGGTGACAGAGAGAGGGGGGACAGAGAGGGGAGGACAGAAAGGGGGGACAGAGAGAGGGGGGACAGAGAGGGGGTTAATAGAGTGAGGGGGCAGGGAGAGGGGGGATACAGAGGGGGAGTCAGAGAGAAGGGGGACAGAGAGAGGGGACAGTGAGAGGGGGCAGTGAGAGGGGGACAGTGAGAGGGGGGACAGAGAGAGGTGGAGAGAGAGAGAGAGGGGTGACAGTGAGAGGGGGGACAAAGAGATGTGGACAGTGAGAGTGGGACTGACATAGTGGGACAGAGAGAGGGGCGACAGTGAGAGGGGAGACAGTGAGAGGGGGACAATGAGAGGGGGACAGTGAGAGTAGGACAGACATAGTTGGACATAGAGAGGGACGACAGTGAGAGGGGAGACAGTGACAGGGGGACAGAGAGTGGGAACAGTGAAGGGGGACAGAGGGAGGTGGACAGAGAGAGGGGGACACAGAGAGGTGGGGACAGAGAGAGGAGACAGTGGGAGGCGGACAGTGAGAGTGGACAGAGAGAGGGGAGACAGAAAGAGGCGGATGACAGAGAGAGGGGGGACAGAGAGAGGAGGGACAGAGAAAGGGAGACAGAGAAAGGGAGACAGAGAAAATGGGACAGAGAGAGGGGGAAAGAGAGGGGGGCACAGCGTGAGGGTGGACAGAGAGGGGGGACAGAGAGGGGGGACAGAGAGAGGAGGGACAGAGAGAGGGGACAGTGAGAGGGGGACAGTGAGAGGGGACAGTGAGAGGGGGACAGTGAGAGGGGACAGTGAGAGGGGGACAGTGAGAGGGGGACAGTGAGAGGGGGGACAGAGAGAGGGTGGACAGAGAGAGCGGGGTCAGGGAGAGGGGGGACAGGGAGAGGGACACAGAGAGAGGGGGACAGATGGGGGCAGAGAAATGGGTGACAGTGAGACAGGGACAGAGAGAGGGGACAGAGAGAGGGGGAAAGAGGGAGGGGGACAGAGAGAGGGCGACAGAGAGAGGGGGACAGAGAGAGAGGGCCAGAGAGAAGGGATACAGAGAGAGGGGGTACAGAGATAGCGGAACAGAGAGAGGGGGCAGAGAAAGGGGGGATAAAGAGGAGGGGATAAAGAGAGGTGGAAAAGTGAGAGGGGAACAGTGAGAAGGGGACAGTGAGAGGGGACACAGTGAGAGGGGGACCGAGAGAGGGGGACA
This sequence comes from Chiloscyllium punctatum, assembly GCF_047496795.1. Lineage (NCBI taxonomy): Eukaryota > Metazoa > Chordata > Chondrichthyes > Orectolobiformes > Hemiscylliidae > Chiloscyllium > Chiloscyllium punctatum. The sequence continues at coordinate 623,335 of NW_027309877.1, forward strand.
GAAAGAGGGGGACACAGAGATGGGGGACAGAGGGACAGGACAGAGAGAGGGGGGCAGAGAGAGACTGGGACAGTGAGAGATGGACAGAGAGAGGGATGACAGAGGGGGGGGGGGGACAGAGAGAGGGGGAACAGAGAGGGGGGACAGAGAGAGGGGGGAACGTGAGAGGGGAACAGTGAGAAGGGGAAAATGAGAGGGGGACAGACATAGTGGGACAGACAGAGGGGCAACATTGAGAGGGGAGACAGTGAGAGTAGGATAGAGAGAGGGGGACAGAGAGAGACTGGGACAGTGAGAGATGGACAGAGAGAGGGGAGACAGAGAGAGGCGTAATAGAGAGAAGGGTGCAGGGAGAGGGGGGACAGAGAGGGGGGATAGAGAGAGGGGGAACAGAGAGGGGGGTCATAGAGAAGGGGGACAGAGAGAGGGGACAGTGAGAGTGGGACAGTGAGAGGGGGACAGTGAGAGGGGAGACAGAGAGAGGTGGACAGAGAGAGGGGGGACAGAGTGATGGGGGACATGGAGTGGGGGGACAGAGAGAGGGACACCTAGAGAGGGGGACAGATGGGGCAGAGAAATGGGTGACAGTGAGACGGGGACAGAGAGATGGGACAGAGGGAGGGGGGCAGAGGGATGGGGACAGAGAGAGAGCGAAAGAGAGAGGGGGACAGAGAGAGGGGTTCAGACAGATGGGGTACAGAGAGGGGGGTACAGAGAGAGCGGCACAGAGAGAGGGGAGACAGAGAGAGGGGCGACAGAGAGAGGGGGGACAGGGAGAAGGGGACAGAGAGAGGGACACAGAGAGGGGGGGACAGATGGGGGCAGAGAAATGGGTGACAGTGAGACTGGGACAGAGGGAAGGGGACAGAGAGATGGGGGAAGGTGAGAGGGGAACAGTGAGAAGGGGACAGTGAGAGGGGGACAGTGATAGGGGGACAGTGGAAGGGGGTCAGTGAGAGTGGGACAGACATAGTGGGACAGAGAGAGGGGTGACAGTGAGAGGGGAGACAGTGAGAGGGGGACAGAGAGAGGTGGAAAGAGAGAGGGGGGCACAGAGAGAGGGGGAGAGAGAGACAGGACAGAGAGAGGAAGGCAGAGAGAGACTGGAACAGTGAGAGATGGACAGAGAGAGGGGAGGCAGAGGGAGGGGTGACAGAGAGAAGGGGGAAAGAGAGAGGGGGGACAGAGAGGGGGGGACAGAGAGAGAGGGGACAGAGAGGGGGGTCAGAGAGAAGGGCGATAGAGAGAGGGTCAGTGAGAGGGGGACAGTGAGAGGGGGACAGTGAGAGGGGGAATAGAGAGAGGGGGGACAGTGAGAGGGGGAATAGAGAGATGGGGGACAGGGAGAGGGGGTACAGAGAGAGGGACACAGAGAGAGGGGGACAGGTGGGGGCAGAGAAATGGGTGAAAGTATGATGGGGACAGAGAGAGGGGACAGAGAGAGAGGGGGACAGAGGGAGCGGGAAAGAGAGAGGGCGACAGAGAGAGGGGGACAGAGAGAGGGGGAAAGAGAAAGGGTGACAGAGAAAGGGAGACAGAGAAAGGGAGACAGAGAAAGGGGGACAGAGAGATGGGGACAGAGAGAGGGGGGAAAGAGAGGAGGGGACAGAGAGAGGGGGGAAGGTGAGAGGGGAACAGTGAGAAGGGGACAATGAGAGGGGGAAAGTCGGAGGGGGACAGTGGAAGGGGGAAAGTGAGAGTGGGACAGATATAGTCGGACAGAGAGAGGCGAGACAGTGAAAGGGGGACAGATAGAGGGGCAAAGAAAGAGAGGGACACAGAGAGAGGGGGGCAAAGAGAGACTGGGACAGTGAGAGATGGACAGAGAGAGGGGAGACAGAGAGAGGGGTGACAGAGAGAGAGGTGACAGAGAGAGGGGGGATGAGAGAAGGGGGAACAGAGAGAGAGGGGACAGAGAGGGGGGTCAGAGAGAAGGGCGTTAGAGAGAGGGTCAGTGAGAGGGGGACAGTGAGAGGGGGACAGTGAGAGGGGTGACAGAGAGAGGTGGACAGAGACAGGGGGGACAGAGGGGGGAGAGGGAGAGGGGGACAGAGAGAGGGACACAGAGAGAGGGGGACAGAGAGGGGGGTCAGAGAGAAGGGCGTTAGAGAGAGGGTAAGTGAGAGTGGGACAGTGAGAGGGGGACAGTGAGAGGGGGACGGTGGAAGGGGGACAGTGAGAGTGGGACAGACATAGGGGGACAGAGAGAGGGGCGACAGTGAGAGGGGAGACAGCGAGAGGGGGACAGAGAGAGGTGGACAGAGAGAGGGGGGGCACAGAGAGAGGGGGGAGAGAGAGACAGGACAGAGAGAGGAAGGCAGAGAGAGACTGGAACAGTGAGAGATGGACAGAGAGACGGGAGGCAGAGAGAGGGGTGACAGAGAGAGGGGTGACAGTGAGAGTGGGGACAGAGAGAGGGGATACAGGGAGAGGGGGTACACAGAGAGAGACACACAGAGAGAGTGGGACGGGGGGGCAGAGAAATGGGTGAAAGTGTGACGGGGACAGAGAGAGGGGACAGAGAGAGGGGGGATAGGGAGAGGGGATACAGAGAGAGAGACACAGAGAGAGTGGGACAGGTGGGGGCAGAGAAATGGGTGAAAGTGTGACGGGGACAGAGAGAGGGGACAGAGAGAGGAGGGACAGAGGGAGCGGGAAAGAGAGAGGGCGACAGAGAGAGGGGGACAGAGAGAGGGGGAAAGAGAAAGGGGGACAGAGAAAGGGAAACAGAGAAAGAGAGACAGAGAAAGGGGGACAGAGAGATGGGGACAGAGAGAGGGGGGACAGAGAGAAGGGCGTTAGAGAGAGGGTCAGTGAGAGGGGGACAGTGAGAGGGGGACAATGAGAGGGGGGCAGTGAGATTGGGACAGACATAGTGGGACAGTGAGAGTGGAGACAGTGAGAGGGGGTTAGAGAGAGGGGGACAGAGAGAGGTGGACACAGAGAGAGGGGGGACAGAGAGACAGGACAGAGAGAGGGGGGCAGAGAGAGACTGGGACAGTGAGAGATGGACAGAGAGAGGGGTAATAGAGAGAGGGGGGCAGGGAGAGTGGGGCAGAGAGGGGGGTCATAGAGAAGGGGGAGAGAGAGAGGGGACAGTGAGAGGGGGCCAGTGAGAGGGGGACAGTGAGAGGGGAGACAGAGAGAGGTGGACAGAGAGAGGGGGACAGAGAGAGGGGGGACAGAGACAGTAGGACAGAGAGAGGGGAACAGAGAGAGAGGGGAACAGAGAGGAAGAGGGACAGAGAGAGAAGGGGGACAAATGGGTGCAGAGAGATGGGTGACAGTGTGAGTGGGACAGTGAGTGGGGACAGAGAGAGCAGGGACAGAGAGCGCGGGGGTCATAGCGATTGGAGGACAGAGAGTGCAGGGTACAGATAGATCGGGGGAAAGAGAGGACGGGGGACCGAGAGAGGGGGACAGAGTGAGGGGGTACAGAGAGAGGGGGTGCAGAGAGTGCGGGAAAGAGTGAGGGCGACAGAGAGAGGGGGACAGAGAAAGAGGGACAGAGAAAGGGAGACAGAGAAAGGGGGACAGAGAAATGGGACAGAGAGAGGGGGAACAGAGAGGAGGGACAGAGCGGAGGGGACAGAAAGAGGGGGAGGGTGAAAGGGGAACAGTGAGAAGGGGACAGTGAGAGGGGGACAGACATAGTAGGACAGAGAGAGGGGCGACACTGAAAGGGGAGACAGTGAGAGGAGGATAGAGAGAGGGGGACAGAGAGAGGGGACACAGAGAGAGGGGGGACAGAGAGACAGGACAGAGAGAGGGGGGCAGAGAGAGACTGGGACAGTGAGAGATGGACAGAGAGAGGGGAGACAGAGAGAGGGCTAATAGAGAGAGGGGGCAGGGAGAGGGGGGACAGAGAGGGGGGATACAGGGGGGGGACAGAGAGGGGTGTCATAGAGAAGGGGGACAGAGAGAGGGGACAGTGAGAGGGGGACAGTGAGAGGGGGACAGAGAGAGGGGGCAGAGAGAGGGGACAGAGAGGGGGTCATAGAGAAGGGGGAGAGAGAGAGGGGACAGTTAGAGGGGGACAGTGAAAGGAGGACAGTGGGAGAGTGACAGTGGGAGGGGGGACAGAGAGAGAGGTGGACAGAGAGAGAGGAGGGCAAAGAGGGGGGGGACAGAGAGAGGAGGGACAGAGAGAGAAGGGTCACAGAGAGAGGAGGACAGAGGGGGCAGAGAAATGGGTGACAGGGAGACGGTGACAGAGAGAGGGGGACAGAGAGAGGGGGACAGAGAGAGGGGACAGAGGGAGGGGGGAAAGTGAGAGGGGAACAGTGAGAAGGGGACAGTGAGAGGGAACAGTGAGGGGGCAGTGAGAGGGGAGACAGTGAGAGGGGGACAGAGTTTTGAGGACAGAGAGAGGGGGACACAGAGAGAGGGGGGACAGAGAGACAGGACAGAGAGAGATGGGCAGAGAGAGACTGGGACAGTGAGAGATGGACAGAGAGAGGAGAGACAGAGAAAGGGGTGACAGAGAGAGGGGGACAGAGAGGGGAGGACAGAAAGGGGGGACAGAGAGAGGGGGGACAGAGAGGGGGGTAATAGAGTGAGGGGGCAGGGAGAGGGGGGATACAGAGGGGGAGTCAGAGAGAAGGGGGACAGAGAGAGGGGACAGTGAGAGGGGGACAATGAGAGGGGGACAGTGAGAGTCGGACAGACATAGTTGGACATAGAGAGGGACGACAGTGAGAGGGGAGACAGTGACAGGGGGACAGAGAGTGGGAACAGTGAAGGGGGACAGAGGGAGGTGGACAGAGAGAGGGGGACACAGAGAGGTGGGGACAGAGAGAGGAGACAGTGAGAGGCGGACAGTGAGAGTGGACAGAGAGAGGGGAGACTGAAAGAGGCGGATGACAGAGAGAGGGGGGACAGAGAGAGGAGGGACAGAGAAAGGGAGACAGAGAAAGGGAGACAGAGAAAATGGGACAGAGAGAGGGGGAAAGAGGCGTGGGAAGCGTGGACAGAGAGGGGGGACAGAGAGGGGGGACAGAGAGAGGAGGGACAGAGAGAGGGGACAGTGAGAGGGGGGACAGTGAGAGGGGACAGTGAGAGGGGGACAGTGAGAGGGGACAGTGAGAGGGGGGACAGTGAGAGGGGGACAGTGAGAGGGGGGACAGAGAGAGGGTGGACAGAGAGAGCGGGGTCAGGGAGAGGGGGGACAGGGAGAGGGACACAGAGAGAGGGGGACAGATGGGGGCAGAGAAATGGGTGACAGTGAGACAGGGACAGAGAGAGGGGACAGAGAGAGGGGGAAAGAGGGAGGGGGACAGAGAGAGGGCGACAGAGAGAGGGGGACAGAGAGAGAGGGCCAGAGAGAAGGGATACAGAGAGAGGGGGTACAGAGATAGCGGAACAGAGAGAGGGGGCAGAGAAAGGGGGGATAAAGAGGAGGGGATAAAGAGAGGTGGAAAAGTGAGAGGGGAACAGTGAGAAGGGGACAGTGAGAGGGGACACAGTGAGAGGGGGACCGAGAGAGGGGGACAGAAAGAGGGGGACACAGAGATGGGGGACAGAGGGACAGGACAGAGAGAGGGGGGCAGAGAGAGACTGGGACAGAGAGAGATGGACAGAGAGAGGGATGACAGAGGGGGGGGGGGGACAGAGAGAGGGGGAACAGAGAGGGGGGACAGAGAGAGGGGGGGGAACGTGAGAGGGGAACAGTGAGAAGGGGAAAATGAGAGGGGGACAGACATAGTGGGACAGACAGAGGGGCAACATTGAGAGGGGAGACAGTGAGAGTAGGATAGAGAGAGGGGGACAGAGAGAGACTGGGACAGTGAGAGATGGGCAGAGAGAGGGGAGACAGAGAGAGGCGTAATAGAGAGAAGGGTGCAGGGAGAGGGGGGACAGAGAGGGGGGATAGAGAGAGGGGGAACAGAGAGGGGGGTCATAGAGAAGGGGGACAGAGAGAGGGGACAGTGAGAGTGGGACAGTGAGAGGGGGACAGTGAGAGGGGAGACAGTGAGAGATGGACAGAGAGAGGGGAGGCAGAGGGAGGGGTGACAGAGAGAAGGGGGAAAGAGAGAGGGGGGGACAGAGAGGGGGGGACAGAGAGAGAGGGGGACAGAGAGGGGGGTCAGAGAGAAGGGCGATAGAGAGAGGGTCAGTGAGAGGGGGACAGTGAGAGGGGGACAGTGAGAGGGGGAATAGAGAGAGGGGGGACAGTGAGAGGGGGAATAGAGAGATGGGGGACAGGGAGAGGGGGTACAGAGAGAGGGACACAGAGAGAGGGGGACAGGTGGGGGCAGAGAAATGGGTGAAAGTATGATGGGGACAGAGAGAGGGGACAGAGAGAGAGGGGGACAGAGGGAGCGGGAAAGAGAGAGGGCGACAGAGAGAGGGGGGACAGAGAGAGGGGGAAAGAGAAAGGGTGACAGAGAAAGGGAGACAGAGAAAGGGAGACAGAGAAAGGGGGACAGAGAGATGGGGACAGAGAGAGGGGGGAAAGAGAGGAGGGGACAGAGAGAGGGGGGAAGGTGAGAGGGGGAACAGTGAGAAGGGGACAATGAGAGGGGGAAAGTCAGAGGGGGACAGTGGAAGGGGGAAAGTGAGAGTGGGACAGATATAGTCGGACAGAGAGAGGCGAGACAGTGAAAGGGGGACAGATAGAGGGGCAAAGAAAGAGAGGGACACAGAGAGAGGGGGGCAAAGAGAGACTGGGACAGTGAGAGATGGACAGAGAGAGGGGAGACAGAGAGAGGGGTGACAGAGAGAGAGGTGACAGAGAGAGGGGGGATGAGAGAGGGGGGAACAGAGAGAGAGGGGACAGAGAGGGGGGTCAGAGAGAAGGGCGTTAGAGAGAGGGTCAGTGAGAGGGGGGACAGTGAGAGGGGGACAGTGAGAGGGGTGACAGAGAGAGGTGGACAGAGACAGGGGGGACAGAGGGGGGAGAGGGAGAGGGGGACAGAGAGAGGGACACAGAGAGAGGGGGACAGAGAGGGGGGTCAGAGAGAAGGGCGTTAGAGAGAGGGTAAGTGAGAGTGGGACAGTGAGAGGGGGACAGTGAGAGGGGGACGGTGGAAGGGGGACAGTGAGAGTGGGACAGACATAGGGGGACAGAGAGAGGGGCGACAGTGAGAGGGGAGACAGCGAGAGGGGGACAGAGAGAGGTGGACAGAGAGAGGGGGGCACAGAGAGAGGGGGGGAGAGAGAGACAGGACAGAGAGAGGAAGGCAGAGAGAGACTGGAACAGTGAGAGATGGACAGAGAGACGGGAGGCAGAGAGAGGGGTGACAGAGAGAGGGGTGACAGTGAGAGTGGGGACAGAGAGAGGGGATACAGGGAGAGGGGGTACACAGAGAGAGACACACAGAGAGAGTGGGACGGGGGGGCAGAGAAATGGGTGAAAGTGTGACGGGGACAGAGAGAGGGGACAGAGAGAGGGGGGATAGGGAGAGGGGATACAGAGAGAGAGACACAGAGAGAGTGGGACAGGTGGGGGCAGAGAAATGGGTGAAAGTGTGACGGGGACAGAGAGAGGGGACAGAGAGAGGGGGACAGAGGGAGCGGGAAAGAGAGAGGGCGACAGAGAGAGGGGGACAGAGAGAGGGGGAAAGAGAAAGGGGGACAGAGAAAGGGAAACAGAGAAAGAGAGACAGAGAAAGGGGGACAGAGAGATGGGGACAGAGAGAGGGGGGACAGAGAGAAGGGCGTTAGAGTGAGGGTCAGTGAGAGGGGGACAGTGAGAGGGGGACAATGAGAGGGGGGCAGTGAGATTGGGACAGACATAGTGGGACAGTGAGAGTGGAGACAGTGAGAGGGGGTTAGAGAGAGGGGGACAGAGAGAGGTGGACACAGAGAGAGGGGGGACAGAGAGACAGGACAGAGAGAGGGGGGCAGAGAGAGACTGGGACAGTGAGAGATGGACAGAGAAGACTGGGACAGTGAGAGATGGACAGAGAGAGGGGTAATAGAGAGAGGGGGGCAGGGAGAGTGGGGCAGAGAGGGGGGTCATAGAGAAGGGGGAGAGAGAGAGGGGACAGTGAGAGGGGGCCAGTGAGAGGGGGACAGTGAGAGGGGAGACAGAGAGAGGTGGACAGAGAGAGGGGGACAGAGAGAGGGGGGACAGAGACAGTAGGACAGAGAGAGGGGAACAGAGAGAGAGGGGAACAGAGAGGAAGAGGGACAGAGAGAGAAGGGGGACAAATGGGTGCAGAGAGATGGGTGACAGTGTGAGTGGGACAGTGAGTGGGGACAGAGAGAGCAGGGACAGAGAGCGCGGGGGTCATAGCGATTGGAGGACAGAGAGTGCAGGGTACAGATAGATCGGGGGAAAGAGAGGACGGGGGACCGAGAGAGGGGGACAGAGTGAGGGGGTACAGAGAGAGGGGGTGCAGAGAGTGCGGGAAAGAGTGAGGGCGACAGAGAGAGGGGGACAGAGAAAGAGGGACAGAGAAAGGGAGACAGAGAAAGGGGGACAGAGAAATGGGACAGAGAGAGGGGGAACAGAGAGGAGGGACAGAGCGGAGGGGACAGAAAGAGGGGGAGGGTGAAAGGGGAACAGTGAGAAGGGGACAGTGAGAGGGGGACAGACATAGTAGGACAGAGAGAGGGGCGACACTGAAAGGGGAGACAGTGAGAGGAGGATAGAGAGAGGGGGACAGAGAGAGGGGACACAGAGAGAGGGGGGACAGAGAGACAGGACAGAGAGAGGGGGGCAGAGAGAGACTGGGACAGTGAGAGATGGACAGAGAGAGGGGAGACAGAGAGAGGGCTAATAGAGAGAGGGGGCAGGGAGAGGGGGGACAGAGAGGGGGGATACAGGGGGGGGACAGAGAGGGGTGTCATAGAGAAGGGGGACAGAGAGAGGGGACAGTGAGAGGGGGACAGTGAGAGGGGGACAGAGAGAGGGGGCAGAGAGAGGGGACAGAGAGGGGGTCATAGAGAAGGGGGAGAGAGAGAGGGGACAGTTAGAGGGGGACAGTGAAAGGAGGACAGTGGGAGAGTGACAGTGGGAGGGGGGACAGAGAGAGAGGTGGACAGAGAGAGAGGAGGGCAAAGAGGGGGGGGGACAGAGAGAGGAGGGACAGAGAGAGAAGGGTCACAGAGAGAGGAGGACAGAGGGGGCAGAGAAATGGGTGACAGGGAGACGGTGACAGAGAGAGGGGGACAGAGAGAGGGGGACAGAGAGAGGGGACAGAGGGAGGGGGGAAAGTGAGAGGGGAACAGTGAGAAGGGGACAGTGAGAGGGAACAGTGAGGGGGCAGTGAGAGGGGAGACAGTGAGAGGGGGACAGAGTTTTGAGGACAGAGAGAGGGGGACACAGAGAGAGGGGGGACAGAGAGACAGGACAGAGAGAGATGGGCAGAGAGAGACTGGGACAGTGAGAGATGGACAGAGAGAGGAGAGACAGAGAAAGGGGTGACAGAGAGAGGGGGGACAGAGAGGGGAGGACAGAAAGCGGGGACAGAGAGAGGGGGGACAGAGAGGGGGGTAATAGAGTGAGGGGGCAGGGAGAGGGGGGATACAGAGGGGGAGTCAGAGAGAAGGGGGACAGAGAGAGGGGACAGTGAGAGGGGGACAATGAGAGGGGGACAGTGAGAGTCGGACAGACATAGTTGGACATAGAGAGGGACGACAGTGAGAGGGGAGACAGTGACAGGGGGACAGAGAGTGGGAACAGTGAAGGGGGACAGAGGGAGGTGGACAGAGAGAGGGGGACACAGAGAGGTGGGGACAGAGAGAGGAGACAGTGAGAGGCGGACAGTGAGAGTGGACAGAGAGAGGGGAGACTGAAAGAGGCGGATGACAGAGAGAGGGGGGACAGAGAGAGGAGGGACAGAGAAAGGGAGACAGAGAAAGGGAGACAGAGAAAATGGGACAGAGAGAGGGGGAAAGAGAGGGGGGGACAGCGTGAGGGTGGACAGAGAGGGGGGACAGAGAGGGGGGACAGAGAGAGGAGGGACAGAGATAGGGGACAGTGAGAGGGGGACAGTGAGAGGGGACAGTGAGAGGGGGACAGTGAGAGGGGACAGTGAGAGGGGGACAGTGAGAGGGGGACAGTGAGAGGGGGGACAGAGAGAGGGTGGACAGAGAGAGCGGGGTCAGGGAGAGGGGGGACAGGGAGAGGGACACAGAGAGAGGGGGACAGATGGGGGCAGAGAAATGGGTGACAGTGAGACAGGGACAGAGAGAGGGGACAGAGAGAGGGGGAAAGAGGGAGGGGGACAGAGAGAGGGCGACAGAGAGAGGGGGACAGAGAGAGAGGGCCAGAGAGAAGGGATACAGAGAGAGGGGGTACAGAGATAGCGGAACAGAGAGAGGGGGCAGAGAAAGGGGGGATAAAGAGGAGGGGATAAAGAGAGGTGGAAAAGTGAGAGGGGAACAGTGAGAAGGGGACAGTGAGAGGGGACACAGTGAGAGGGGGACCGAGAGAGGGGGACAGAAAGAGGGGGACACAGAGATGGGGGACAGAGGGACAGGACAGAGAGAGGGGGGCAGAGAGAGACTGGGACAGAGAGAGATGGACAGAGAGAGGGATGACAGGGGGGGGGGGACAGAGAGAGGGGGAACAGAGAGGGGGGACAGAGAGAGGGGGGAACGTGAGAGGGGAACAGTGAGAAGGGGAAAATGAGAGGGGGACAGACATAGTGGGACAGACAGAGGGGCAACATTGAGAGGGGAGACAGTGAGAGTAGGATAGAGAGAGGGGGACAGAGAGAGACTGGGACAGTGAGAGATGGACAGAGAGAGGGGAGACAGAGAGAGGCGTAATAGAGAGAAGGGTGCAGGGAGAGGGGGGACAGAGAGGGGGGATAGAGAGAGGGGGAACAGAGAGGGGGGTCATAGAGAAGGGGGACAGAGAGAGGGGACAGTGAGAGTGGGACAGTGAGAGGGGGGACAGTGAGAGGGGAGACAGAGAGAGGTGGACAGAGAGAGGGGGGACAGAGTGATGGGGGACAGGGAGTGGGGGGACAGAGAGAGGGACACCTAGAGAGGGGGACAGATGGGGCAGAGAAATGGGTGACAGTGAGACGGGGACAGAGAGAGGGGACAGAGGGAGGGGGGCAGAGGGATGGGGACAGAGAGAGAGCGAAAGAGAGAGGGGGACAGAGAGAGGGGTTCAGACAGATGGGGTACAGAGAGAGGGGGTACAGAGAGAGCGGCACAGAGAGAGGGGAGACAGAGAGAGGGGCGACAGAGAGAGGGGGGACAGGGAGAAGGGGACAGAGAGAGGGACACAGAGAGGGGGGGACAGATGGGGGCAGAGAAATGGGTGACAGTGAGACTGGGACAGAGGGAAGGGGACAGAGAGATGGGGGAAGGTGAGAGGGGAACAGTGAGAAGGGGACAGTGAGAGGGGGACAGTGATAGGGGGACAGTGGAAGGGGGACAGTGAGAGTGGGACAGACATAGTGGGACAGAGAGAGGGGTGACAGTGAGAGGGGAGACAGTGAGAGGGGGACAGAGAGAGGTGGAAAGAGAGAGGGGGGCACAGAGAGAGGGGGGAGAGAGAGACAGGACAGAGAGAGGAAGGCAGAGAGAGACTGGAACAGTGAGAGATGGACAGAGAGAGAGGAGGCAGAGGGAGGGGTGACAGAGAGAAGGGGGAAAGAGAGAGGGGGGACAGAGAGGGGGGGACAGAGAGAGAGGGGACAGAGAGGGGGGTCAGAGAGAAGGGCGATAGAGAGAGGGTCAGTGAGAGGGGGACAGTGAGAGGGGGACAGTGAGAGGGGGAATGGAGAGAGGGGGGACAGTGAGAGGGGGAATAGAGAGAGGGGGGACAGGGAGAGGGGGTACAGAGATAGGGACACAGAGAGAGGGGGACAGAGAGAGAGGGGACAGGGAGAGGGGGTACAGAGAGAGAGACACAGAGAGAGTGGGACAGGTGGGGGCAGAGAAATGGGTGAAAGTGTGACGGGGACAGAGAGAGGGGACAGAGAGAGGGGGACAGAGGGAGCGGGAAAGAGAGAGGGCGACAGAGAGAGGGGGACAGAGAGAGGGGAAAAGAGAAAGGGGGACAGAGAAAGGGAAACAGAGAAAGAGAGACAGAGAAAGGGGGACAGAGAGATGGGGACAGAGAGAGGGGGGACAGAGAGAAGGGCGTTAGAGAGAGGGTCAGTGAGAGGGGGACAGTGAGAGGGGGACAATGAGAGGGGTGACAGAGAGAGGTGAGCAGAGAGAGGGGGAACAGAAGGGGGACAGGGAGAGGGGGGAAGGTGAGAGGGGAACAGTGAGAAGGGGACAGTGAGAGGGGGAAAGTAAGAGGGGGACAGTGGAAGGGGGACAGTGAGAGTGGGACAGACATAGTCGGACAGAGAGAGGGGCGACAGTGAGAGGGGAGACAGTGAGAGGGGGACAGAGAGACAGGACAGAGAGAGGAAGGCAGAGAGAGACAGGGACAGTGAGAGATGGACAGAGAGAGGGGTGACAGAGAGAGGGGTGACAGAGAGAGAGGGGGACAGAGAGAGGGCGAACAGAGAGAAAGGGGACAGAGAGAGGGGGGACAGAGAGAGGTGGGATCAGAGAGAAAGGGGACAGAGAGGGGGGTCAGAGAGAAGGGCGTTAGAGAGAGGGTCAGTGAGAGGGGGACAGTGAGGGGGGACAGAGGGGGGACAGGGAGAGGGGGGACAGAGAGAGGGGGACAGGGAGAGGGGGTACAGAGAGAGGGACACAGAGAGAGGGGGACAGATGGGGGCAGAGAAATGGGTGACAGTGTGATGGGGACAGAGAGGGGGGACACAGGGAGCGGGACAGAGAGAGGGCGACAGAGAGAGGGTGGTCAGAGAAGAGGGGAAAGAGAGAGGGGGGAAAGTGAGGGAAACAGTGAGAAGGGGACAGTGAGAGGGGGACAGTGAGAGGGGGACAGACATAGTGGGACAGAGAGAGAAGTACAGAGAGAGAGGGGGGAGACAGAAAGACAAGATAGAGAGATGGGGGCAGAGAGAGACTGGGACAGTGAGAGATGGACAGAGAGAGGGGAGACTGATAGAGGTGTGACAGAGAGAGAGGGACAGTGAGAGTGGGACAGACATAGTGGGACAGAGAGAGGGGCGACAGTGAGAGGGGAGACAGTGAAAGGGGGACAGAGAGAGGGGCAAAGAAAGAGGGGGACACAGAGAGAGGGGGGCAAAGAGAGACTGGGACAGTGAGAGATGTATAGAGAGAGGGGAGACAGAGAGAGGGGTGACAGAGAGAGGGGGGACAGAGAGAGGGGGGGACAGAGAGGGGGACAGAGAGAGGGGGACAGAGGGGGGTGGCAGAGAGAGAGTGAGTGTGAGAGATGAAAATAGAGAGGGGGGAACAGAGAGAGTGAACAGAGATAGGGGCTGAGAGAGGGGGCAGAGAGAAGGGGACAGAGAAATGGGGGACAGAGAGAGCGGGGAAATAGAGAAGGGGGACAGAAAGAGGGGGCAGAGAGGTAGTACAGAGAGAGGGGACAGAGAGAGGGGGGGTACAGAGACCGTGGGAACAGAGAGATGGGGACAGAGGAACGGGGTACAGAGAGAGGGGGAAGAGAGAGGGTGCAGAGAGAGAGGCGGACAGTGAGGGTGGACAGAGAGAGGGGGACAGACGGGGTGGCAGAGAGAGAGTGAGAGTGAGAGATGGAAATAGAGAGGGGGGACAGAGAGACCGAACAGAGATAGGGGCAGAGAGAGGGGGCAGAGAGAATGGGACAGTGAGAGGTGGACAGAGAGCGGGGGACAGAGAGCGGGGGACAGAGTGTGGGGGACAGAGAGGAGGGGACAGAGAAAGTGGGGACTGAGAGCATCGGGACAGAGAGATGGGGTCAGAGAGATGGGGGACAGAGAGGGGGGCAGAGAAAGGGGGGGACAGAGAAAGGGAGCCAGAGAAAGGGGGACAGATAGAATGGGGGCAGAGAGAGGGTTGACAGAGAGGGGGACAGAGAGAGGGGGGACAGAGAGAGGGGGGGAAGGGAGAGGGGGGACAGAGAGAGGGACACAGAGAGAGGGGGGACCGATGGGGGCAGAGAAATGGGTGACAGTGAAACGGTGACAGAGAAAGGGGACAGAGAGAGAGGGACAGAGGGAGGGGGACAGAGAGAGGGGGAGACAGTGAGGAAGGGGGGACAGATGGGGGGCAAAGAGATGCGTGACAGTGAGAGTGGGACAGAGAGAGCTGACCGAGAGAGCGGCGACAGAGAAGCAGGGGACAGAGAGAGCGGGGGGCCGAGAGCGTGGGGGACAGAGAGAGTTGGGGACAGTGAGAGAGGGGGACAGATAGATCAGTGGACAGAGAGGACGGGGGACCGAGAGAGGGGGACCGAGAGATGGGGACAGAGAGACGGGGACAGACAGAGGGGGACAGAGAAAGGGAGACAGAGAAAGGGGGACAGAGAAAATGGACAGAGAGAGGGGACAGATAGAGGTGGTCAGAGAGACAGGGACAAAGAATGGGGGACAGAGGAGGGGGACAGAGAGAGGGGGACAGAGAGGGGGGGACAGAGAGAGGGGGACAGTGAGAGGGGTGACAGAGAGAGGTGGACTGAGAGAGAGGTGACAGAGAGAGGTGGACAGAGAGAGTGGGGACAGAGAGAGTGGGGGACAGAGAGAGGGGGACAGAAAGAGGGGGCAGAGAGGCAGGACAGAGAGAGGGGACAGAGAGAGGGGGTACAGAGACCGTGGGAACAGACAGATGGGGACAGAGACGCGAGGTACAGAGAGAGGGACAGGAGAGATGGTGCAGAGAGAGAGGCGGACAGTGAGGGGGGACAGAGAGAGGGGGATAGCCGGGGTGTCAGAGAGAGTGAGAGTGAGAGATGGAAATAGAGAGGGGGGACAGAGAGTGCGAACAGAGATAGGGGCAGAGAGAGGCGGCAGAGAGAAGGGGACAGTGAGATGTGGACAGAGAGCGGGGGACAGAGAGCGGGGGACAGAGAGTGGGGGACAGAGAGGAGGGGACAGAGAGAGAGGGGGGACAGTGAGAGGGGGACGGTGAGAGGGGGACAGTGAGAGGGGGGACAGAGAGAGGTGGACAGAGAGAGAGGTGTTCAGAGAGAGTGGGGACAGAGAGAGGCGGAGAGAGAGTGGGGACAGAGAGAGAGGGACAGTGAAAGGGGGACAGCGAGGGGGGACAGTGATAGGCGTGACAGAGAGAGGTGGACAGAGAGAGAGGTGACAGAGAGAGAGGTGGACAGGGAGAGGTCGTCAGAGAGACAGGGACAAAGAATGGGGGACAGAGAGAGGGTGTACAGAGAGAGGGGGGACAGAGAGTGTGGGGGCCGGGAGAGGGGGCACAGAGAAAGGGGGGGACAGTGAGACGGGGACAGTGAGAAGGGGAGAGTGAGAGGGGGGACAGTGAGAGGGGTGACAGAGAGAGGGGGACAGTGAGAGGGGGACAGTGGGAGGGGGACAGTGAGACGGGTGACAGAGAGAGGTGGACAGAGAGAGAGGTGACAGCGAGAGAGGTGGACAGAGAGAGTGGGGACAGAGAGAGTGGGGACAGAGAGAGTGGGGACAGTGAGAGGGGGACAGAAAGAGGGGGCAGAGAGGTAGTACAGAGAGAGGGGACAGAGAGAGGGGGTACAGAGACCGTGGGAACAGAGAGATGGGGACAGAGAAACGGGGTACACAGAGAGGGGGAAGAGAGAAGGTGCAGAGAGAGAGGTGGACAGTGAGGGGGGACAGAGAGAGGGGGACAGAGGGGGGTGGCAGAGAGAGAGTGAGTGTGAGAGATGAAAATAGAGAGGGGGGAACAGAGAGAGCGAACAGAGATAGGGGCTGAGAGAGGGGCAGAGAGAATGGGACAGTGAGAGGTGGACAGAGAGCGGGGGACAGAGAGCGGGGGACAGAGTGTGGGGGACAGAGAGGAGGGGACAGAGAAAGTGGGGACTGAGAGCATCGGGACAGAGAGATGGGGTCAGAGAGATGGGGGACAGAGAGGGGGGCAGTGAAAGGGGGGACAGAGAAAGGGAGCCAGAGAAAGGGGGACAGATAGAATGGGGGCAGAGAGAGGGTTGACAGAGACAGGGGGACAGAGAGAGTGGGGACAGAGAGAGGGGGACAGAGAGGGGGGACAGAGAGAGGTGGACTGAGAGAGAGGTGGACAGAGAGAGTGGGGACAGAGAGAGGGGGAGAGAGAGTGGGGACAGAGATAGGGGACAGTGAAAGGGGGACAGCGAGGGGGGACAGTGATAGGAGTGACAGAGAGAGGTGGACAGAGAGAGAGGTGACAGAGAGAGGGGGGACAGAAATAGTGTCACAGAGATATGGGTGACACAGAGAGGGGGACAGGTGGGGGCAGAGAGATGGGTGACAGTGAGATGGGGACAGAGAGACGGGGACAGAGAGTGGGGAACAGAGGGAGGGGGCAGAGAGAGCGGGACAGAGAGAAGGGGGACAGAGAGAGGGGGGATAGAGAGAGGGGGGATAGAGAGAGAGGGGACAGTGAGAGGGGGGACAGAGAGAGGGGGACATAGAGAGGGGGACTATGAGAGGGGGACTGTGAGAGGGCGGACAGAGAGAGGGCGGACAAAGAGAGGGTGGTCAGAGAGAGTGGGGACAGAGAGAGGGGGGACAGTGAGAGGGGGGCAGAGAGAGTGGGACAGAGAGAGTGGCAGAGAGAAAGGGGTGACAGAGAGGAGGAGGACAGAGAGAGTGGGGCAGAGAGAGAGGTGGACAGTGAGGGAGGGGCAGAGAGAATCAGGGACAAAGAATGGGGGACAGAGAGAGGGGAAAGAGACACGGGTACAGAGAGATGGAGGACAGAGAGAAGGGGACAAAGAGACGGGGGACAGAGAGAGGGGGGACAGAGAGAGCAGTGACAGAGAGAGGGGGCAGAGAGAGGGGGACAGAGAGAGGGGGGACAGAGAGAGGAGTGACAGAGAGAGAGGGGGCAGAGAGAGGGGGACAGAGAGAGAGGGGGCAGAGAGAGAGGTGGGGACAGAGAGAGGGGAACAGAGAGAGGGGACAGAGAGAGGTCGTCATAGTGAGGCAGGGAAAAGGGGTTCAGGGAGAGAGGGTACACAGTGACGGGAACAGAGAGAGGGGGCAGAGTCACAGTGACAGAGATGAGAGGAGGACAGAGGTGGGGGGGACAGAGAGCAGGGCAACCGAGAGATTTGGTGGACAGAGAGAAGGGGAAATAGAGAGGGGGACAGAGAGAGGGGGAACAGAGAGAGAGGGGGGAGACAGAGAGACAAGATAGAGAGAGGGGGGCAGAGAGAGACTGGGACAGTGAGAGATGGACAGAGAGAGGGGGGACAGAGAGAGGGGGACAGAGATGGGGACAGAGAGACGGGGACAGAGGGAGGGGTCATGGGGGGAGAGTGAGGGACAGCGAGGGGAGACAGAGAGATGGAGACAGAGAGAGGGGAACAGAGAGAGGGAGACTGGGGGGACAGAGAGAGGGGGTACAGAGAGAGGGGGGACAGAGAGAGGCAGACAGACGGGGGGGACAGAGAGAGGAGGACAGAGTGAGAGGGATAGAGAGATAGGGGGACAGAGAGAGAGGGACAGAGAGAGGGGGACAGAGAGAGAGGGTGACAGAGAGAGAGGGGGACAGAGAGAGGGGGACAGACGGGGGGTACAGACAGGTGGGACAGAGAGAGGGGGGCAGAGAGAGGGGGACAGAGAGAGGGGTGCGGAGAGAGGGGGACAGAGTGAGAAGAACAGAGAGAGTTGGACAGAGTGTGGGGGACAGAGAAAGGGGGACAGAGAGAGAGGGAGGAGAGAGTGAGTGCGAACAGAGGGGGGGGGACAGAAAGAGTGGGGACAGAGGGGGGACAGAGAGCGGGGCACAGAGTGGGGGCGACAGAGTGTGGGGGACAGGGGGGAACAGAGAGAGCATGGAAAGAGAGAGGGCGGACAGTGAAGGGGCCAGAAAGAGGGCAACAGAAAGAGGAGGGACGGGTGGACAGAAATGGGGGACAGAGAGAGAGGGGGAGAGAGAGAGGGCAGAGAGGGGGGAAAGAGATACTGGGGTCCAGAGAGAGGGGGGCAGTGTGAAGGGGCACAGAGAGAGGTGTGACAGAGCGAGGGGGCTACAGAGTGAGGGGGAGACTGAGAGACAGGGGGATAGGGAGGGTGGACAGAGCGAGGGTGGGACAGAGAGAGGGGCAGAGAGTGGAGGACAGAGCGGGGGGGGACAGTGAGAGAGGGACAGTGAGAGGGGAACAATGAGGGGGACACAGAGAGGATGGTCAGGGGGGCAGGGAGCGGGGGACGGAGCGAGGGGTGGACAGAGAGAGGGGGAGTCAGAGAGTGGGGGACAGAGAGAGGGGGACAGAGGGGGGGTGTCAGAGAGTGGAGAACAGTGAGAGGGGGGACAAAGGGGGGGGGACAAAGAGAGGGGGGACAGAGGGGGAGGGGAAAAAGAGGGGGCTGGCAAAGAGAGGGGGGACAGAGAGAGGGAGACAGAGAGAGTGGTGTACAGAGAGAGATGAACAGAGAGTGGGAGACTGGGGGTCAGATGGGGAACAGGACGAGGGGGCCAGAGAGAGGGAGACTGGGGGGAGCAGAAAGAGGGGGACAGAGAGAGTGGGGCAGAGAGAGAGAGGGCAGAGAGGGGGGAAGAGGTTGTGGGGTTCAGAGAGAGGGGGGCAGTGTGAGGGGGTACAGAGAGAGGTGTGATAAAGCGAGGGGGCGACAGAGTGAGGGGGAGACTGAGAGACAGGGGATAGGGAGGGTGGACAGAGCGAGGGTGGGACAGAGAGAGGGGGACAGTGAGAGGGGCACTGTGAGGGGGACACAGAGAGGGTGGTCGGGGGGCAGGGAGAGGGGGACGGTGCGAGGGGTGGACAGAGAGAGGGGGAGTCAGAGAGTGGGGAACAGTGAGAGGGGGGACAAAGAGGGGGGGCAGAGGGGGTGGGGAAAAAGAGGGTGGTGGCAAAGAGGGGGGGGCAGAGAGCAAGGGACAGAGAGAGTGGGGGACTGAGAGAGATGAACAGAGAGTGGGAGACTGGGGGACAGAGGGGGGACAGGAAGAGGAGGACAGAGAGAGGGAGACTGGGGGATTGAAAGAGGGGGACAGAGAGAGGGGGGCAGAGAGGGGGGCAGAGAGAGGTGAGCGGGAGGGCAGAGAGGGATGGGCAGAGAGAGGGGAGAGAGAGGGGGGACGGGGGGGCGACAGAGAGAGGGGTACAGAGAGATAGGGGGACAGCGAGAGAGGGGGACAAAGAGAGATGAACAGAGAGTGGGAGACTGGGGGACAGAGGATGGACAGAAAGAGGGGGACAGAGAGAGGGGGACTGGGGGTCAGAAAGAGGGGGACAGAGAGAGGGGGAGAGAGAGAGAGAGGAAAGAAAGGGGGTGCAGAGGGAGGGGACAGTGAGAGGGGAACAGAGAGAGTTGGACAGACAGAGGTGGACAGAGAAAGAGGGACAGAGAGAGAGGGTGGAGAGAGGGAGTGCGAACAGAGAGGAGAACAGAAAGAGGGGGGACAGAGAGCGAGGCACAGAGAGGGGGCGACAGAGTGTGGGGGATGGGGGGGACAGAGAGAGCGCGGACAGAGAGAAGGTGGACAGAGAGGGGGCCAGAAAGAGGGTAACAGAAAGAGGAGGGATGGGGGGACAGAGAGCCGGGGGCAGAGGGTGGGGACAGAGAGGGGGGACAAAGAGAGGGGGAGAGAGAGAGAGGGCAGAGAGGGGGGAAGAGATAGTGGGGGGCAGAGAGCAGGGGGCAGTGTGAGGGGGCACAGAGAGAGGTGTGACAGAACGAGGGGGAGACAGAGTGAGGGGGAGACTGAGAGACGGGGGATAGGGAGGGTGGACAGAGCGAGGGTGGGACAGAGAGAGGGGCAAAGAGAGGGAGGACAGAGCGGGGGGGGACAGTGAGAGGGGGACAGTGAGAGGGGGACAGTGAGGGGGACACAGAGATGGTGTTCAGGGGGGCAGGGAGAGGGGGATGGAGTGAGGGGTGGACATAGAGGGGGGAGTCAGAGATTGGGGGACAGAGAGAGGGGGGTGGTCAGAGAGAGGGGAACAGAGAGGGGGGTGCAGAGGGGGGGGGGAAAGAGGGGGGTGGCAAAGAGAGGGGTGACAGAGAGAGGGGGACAGAGAGTGTGGGTGACAGAGAGAGATGAACAGAGAGTGGGAGACTGGGGGACAGAGGGAGCACAGGAAGCGGGGGACAGAGAGGGAGAGTGGGGGGACAGAAAGAGGGGGACAGAGAGAGGGGGCAGAGAGAGGGGGCAGAGAGAATGGGGCGGGGGGGCATAGAGGGAGGGGCAGAGAGGGGGGACAGAGGGGGGGACAGGGAGATAGGGCGACAGAGCGAGAGGGGGACAAGGAGAGATCAACAGAGATTAGGAGCCTGGGGGACAGAGGGGAGACAGAAAGAGGGGGACAGAGAGAGGGAGACTGGGGGGACAGAAAGAGGGGGACAGAGAGAGGGGGTACAGAAAGAGGGGGGACAGACGGGTGGGACAGACAGGTGGGACAGAGAGAGGGGGATAGAGAGAGGGGGACAGAGAGAGAGAGGGTGACAGAGACAGAGGGGGACAAAGAGAGGGGGACAGACGGGGGGCGTACAGACAGGTGGGACAGAGAGAGGGGGACAGAGAGACGGGGACAGAGAGAAGGAAAGAGAGAGAGTTGGACAGAGACAGGAGGACAGAAAAAGGGGGACAGAGAGATAGGGCGGAGAGGGAGAAAGACATAGTGGGGAACAGAGGGGGGACAGAGAGAGGTGGGACAGAGCGAGGGGGGCAACAGAGTGAGGGGGAGACTGAGAGACAGGGGGATGGGGAGGGTGGACGGAGCGAGGGTGGGACAGAGAGAGGGGCAGAGGTGGGAGGACAGAGCGAGGGGGACAGTGAGAGCGGGACAGTGAGAGGGGGGAACAGTGAGAGGGGGACAGTGAGGGGGGACAAAGAGAGGGGGGGTCGGGGGACGCAGACAGAGGGGAATGGAACAAGGGGTGGACAGACTGAGGGGAACGAGGGGACAGGGAGAGTGTGACAGAGAGAGTGGGAGTCAGAGATTGGGGGAAAGAGAGACGGGGACAGAAAGACGGAGGTGGTCAGAAAGTGGGGAACAGAGGGGGGACAAAGACAGGGGGGACAAAGACAGGGGGAACAGAGGGGTTGGGGAAAAAGAGGGGTCTGGTAAAGAGAGGGGCGACAGCGAGAGGGGGACAGAGAGAGTGGGGGACAGAGAGAGATGAACAGAGAGAGGGAGACTGGGGGACAGAGGGGGGACAGAGAGTGGAGGGGAACAGAGAGGAAGAATGGACAGAGTGGACTTCAGAGAGTAGGGGGACAGAGCGAGGGGAGACAGAGCGACAGGGGGCGGGGGGAAGAAATAGTGGGGAACAGAGAGAGGGGGAAGAGTGGGTTGTGGGGGAGAGAGCGGGCAGAGAAAGGGAGAGAGAAAGGGGCAGAAAAAGGGGAGAGAAAGAAGGGGAGTGAGATTGGGTGAGAGAGTGGGGAGAGATTGAGGTAGAGAGGGGGGAGAGTGAGAGGGGTGAGAGAGGGAGGGGGAGAAAGAGGGTGGAGGGGGACAGGGAGGGGAGAAAGACGGTGGAGGGGAGAGAGAGGGGAGAGATGGGGAGAGAAAGAAGGGGAGTGAGAATGGGGAGAGAGTGGGGAGAGATTGACGGGGAGAGAGGGGGAGAGTGAGAGGGTGAGAGAGGGAGGGGGAGAGATAGGGGAGAGAGATGGCGGTGAGAGTGGGGGAAGATATTCGGGAGAGATTGGGGAAAGACAGTGGGGAGAGAGGGGAGAGTGAGAGAGGGAGAGAGGGAGGGAGTGAGAGAGGGAGGGAAAGAGAGGGGAGAGATTTAGGTGACAGAGTGGGGGAGAGAGTTAGTGAAGAGAGAGAGGGGAGAGAGCGATTGAGGGGTAGAGAGAGGGGTGAGCGGGGTGGAGAGAGGGTCGAGAGAGAGGGGTGATGGAGGCGGGTAGAGGGGGAGAGAGGGGGAGAGAGAGGGGAAGAGAGGGGCGCGAGAGAGGGACTGAGAGAGAGGAGTGAGTGGGAGAGAGAGAAGGGAGTGAGTGGGGTTGAGACAGGGCAGTGAGTCGGGGTGAGACAGGGGAGAGTGAGAGGGAGGGAGGGAGTGAGAGAGGGAGGACGTGAGAGAGGGAGGGAGAGTGAGGTGACAGAGTAAGGGGAGGGAGCTCGTGAAGAGAGAGATGGAGAGAGAGGCTTAGAGAGAGCGGGTGAGATAGAGAGGGGGAGGGAAAGGGGAGAGAGAGAAAACGACGAGAGACAGGGTGAGATGGGGATAGACGGGGCAAGAGGGAGGGGGCGAAAGAGGGGGGCAATAGAGTGCGGCGAGAGAGAGGGGGTTGAGAGAGGTTGCAGAGAAAGGGGGTGAGAGAGGGAGAGGCAATAGAGGGGGGAGAGAGGGGGTAGAGAGGGAGAGAGTGTGTTTGGGAGAGAGGGGGAGAGAGAGGTTGGGGAGAGAGGGGGAGAGAGGGGCCAGAGAGGGGGAGAGAGGGCGCGAGAGGAGGGGAGAGAATGGTTAGAGACAGAGGGGCTGGGTAGAAGGGGTTGGGACGGAGAAAGAGAGGGGAGAGAGAGAGGAGAGAGAGCGGGGAGAGGGGGAGAGAGAGTGAGAGAGAGATGGATGGAGAGAGATGGGTGGAGAGAGATATGTGGAGAGAGAGGGGGTGAGGCAGATGGGGTGAGGGAGAGGCGGTGAGGGAGCGGGGGTGAGAGAGAGGGGATGAGAGTGAGGGGGTGAGAGTGAGGGGCAAGAGAGAGGGGGAAAGACAGGGCAAGAGTGGGGTCAAGAGAGGTGGAGAGGGGGGAAGAGAGTAGGGGAGAGTGAGAGGGAGGGAGTGAGCGAGGGAGCGTGTGAGAGGGGGAGGGAGAAGAGGTGACAGAGTAAGGGGACAGAGCTAGTGAAGAGAGAGAGATGGGAGAGAGAGGGGTAGAGAGAGGGGAAGAGAGAGAGGTGAGCAAGGGAGGGGGAGGGAGAGGGGAGTTAGAGTGGGGCAAGACAGAGGGGAGATGGAGGTCAGAGGGTGCGAGAGAGGGGGGCAAGAAAGAGTGGGGTGAGAGGGTGGACGAGAGAGAGGAGGCCAGAGAGAGTGGGTAGAGAGAGGGAGGAGAGGCGGGAAAGAGAGGGGAGAGAGAGGGGGGAGAGAGGGGGGGAGAGAGACGGAGAGAGAGGGGAGAGAGGGGGAGAGTGTGGGGATAGAGAGGGGGATGGGGAGAGAGGGGAGAGAGAAGGGGAGAGAGAGAGGGGAGAGAGAGAGGGGAGGGAGAGGGAAGAGTGAGGGGAGAGAGAAAGGGGAGAGAGAGAGAGGGAAGAGAGAGAGAGTGGAGAGAGAGGGGGGACAGAGGGGGGAGAGAGGGGAGAGAGGGGGAAGAGAGAGGGGGAGAGAGGCGGGGGAGAGAGAGAGGGGGAG
The DNA here is from genome assembly GCF_047496795.1 of Chiloscyllium punctatum. Lineage (NCBI taxonomy): Eukaryota > Metazoa > Chordata > Chondrichthyes > Orectolobiformes > Hemiscylliidae > Chiloscyllium > Chiloscyllium punctatum. The sequence continues at coordinate 646,597 of NW_027309877.1, forward strand.
AGCGACGGGGAGAGAGAGAGACGAGAGAGGGGGCAGAGAAAGAGGGAGAGAAAGGAGGAGAGAAAGGAGGAGAGAAAGGAGGAGAGTAAGGAGTAGAGAGAGAGTTTGGGGACAGAGAGGAGGGGAGAGGAGGGGAGAGGGGAGAGAGAGGGTGAGAGAGAGAGTGAGTGCAGAAAGAGTGGGGGCAGAGAGAGTGAGGGGAAGATTAGGGGAGACAATGGGGGTGAGAGTGAGGGGGAGAGTGGGGAGAGAGAGAGTGGGGAGAGTGTGGGGAGACAGTAGGGAGAGAGTGGGAGGAGATTGGGGGAGGGAGAGTGTTAGGGAGGGAGGGAGAGAGAGGGAGCGAGTTGGTTGACAGAGTGGGGGAGGGAGTTAGTGAAGAGAGAGAGGAGAGAGTGGGGGTCAGAGAGAGAGAGGTGAAGAGAGAAGGGTTGAGAGAGAGAGACGGTAGAAAGAGAGGGAGAGAAGGGGAGAGAAGAGGGGAAAAGGATGGGGAGAGAGAGTGGGAGAGAGGAGTGGAGAGTTGGTGAGAGAGGGGGCGAGAGAGGGAAGTGGAGAGGGGGGAGCGAGATAGAGAGTCTTGGAGAGGGGTGAAGTGAGAGGCGGTAGAGCAAGATAGATACTGGGGAAGAGGGACGGGGAGAGGGGAGAGAGAGAGGGGGATAGAGGCTGAAGAGAGAGGCAGAGAGAGGGAGAGAGAGAGGGGAGAAAGAGAGGGGGTGGTGGAAGGGAAGTGGAGAGGGGGAGTGTGGGTGTGAGGGGGAGAGAGAGAGAGGGGGGAGTGAGTGGGGGAAATAGAGGATCGTGAGTAACAGTGTGTGAGAGAGTGGGAGGAAGACAGGGAGTGAGTGAGAGAGGTAGGCAGAGTGATGTGACAGAGTGAGGGGAGAGAGAGAGAGGGTCAGAGAGAGGTGCAGAGCGAGAGGGGCGAGAGAGGGAGGATGAAAGAAGGGAGGGAGATGAGGCAAGGGAGAAGGGGCAAGGGAGAGGGGAGAGAGACTCAGAGAGAGGGGAGAGAGACAGGCGAGAGAGAGGGGCAAGGGAGGGGGAGAGAGAGGGGGGAGGGGGAGAGGGGAGGGGAGAGAGAGATTGGAGAGATAGAGAGGCAGTAGAGAGTGAGAGGGGGAGAAGGGGCAGAGAGCGTGGGGTGAAAGAGGAGGAAGAGACAGGGGGTGAGAAAGAGAGGGAGAGAGAGAGGGGAGAGAGCGGAGGTGAGAGAGCGGGGGTAGAGTGTGCGGGAAGAGAGAGAAGGAGAGAGTGGTGAGAGAGTGGGGAGACAGGGGTGAGAGAGTGGGGAGACAGGGGTGAGAGTGTGGAGAGGGGGGTAGAGCGTGGGGGGGGAGAGAGTGAGGGTAGAGAGTGAGGGTAGAGAGGGAGGGTAGAGAGAGGGAGGAGAGAGACCGAGAGAGATACGGGGAGAGAGACGGAGGAAGGAGAGGTGGGGGAGAGGGAGGGGGAGAGAGACGGGGACAGAAAATGTGTTGAGAGGGGGACCATGAGAAGAGAGGGGGGAGAGAGATGGGGAGAGAGATGGGAAGAGAGAGGGGGAGAGACAGAAGTGCAAGAGGGGAGAGAGAAGGGGAGGGGGAAGAGACAGAAAGGGGCAGAGAGAGGGGAGAGAAATCGGAGAGAGTGGGGTAAGATGGTGGGAGAAGAGAGTGGGCGAGAGAGTGAGGGAAAAGAGTGGGGGAAAAGAGTGGGGGAGAGGGAGGAGAGATTGAGAGGGTGAGAGAGGGAGGGAGTGAGAGAGGGAGAGAGAGGGGAGAGATTTAGGTGACAGAGTGGGGGAGAGAGTTAGTGAAGAGAGAGAGAATGGAGAGAGAGAGTGAGGGTTAAAGAGAGGGGGTGAACGGGGTAGAGAGAGAGGGTGGAGAGAGGGGGTGAGAGAGGGCGGAGAGAGAGAGAGCGAGGAAGAGCGAGGCGGTGAGATGGAAAGGGGAGAGATAGGGGAGAGTGGTGGAGAGATGAGAGTGAGGGGGACGGAGGGAGGGAGACAGAGGGGGAACAAAGAGTGGAGGGAGAGAGAGGGGGACAAAGGGAGGGGTAGAGAGGGAGGAGAGAGGTGGGGGAGAGAAGGGAGAGAGAGGGGAGAGAGAGGGGAGAGAGAGGGGGATAGAGAGGGGGAGAGAGGGGGTGGAGAGAGAGGGGGAGAGAGATGGAGAGAAATGGGGAGTAGAGAGAGTAGGGGAGAGAGCAGAAGAGTGTGGGGATGTGAGTGGGCAGTAAGTGTGGGGGGAGAGAGTGGGGGAGAGAGTGGCGAGGGAGCGGGTTAGGGAGGGAGTGAGAGAGAGGGGAGAGAGTTAGGTGGCAGGGTCCAGGAGAGTTAGTTAAGTGAATGAAAGAGGGGAGACAGTGAGTGCAGGGTAGAGAAAGGGGTGAGAGAGACGGTAGAGAGAAACGGTAGAGAGAGGGGAGAGAGGGGTAGATAGGAGGCAAGAAAGGGGGATTGAGCGCTTAGACAGTGGATGAGAGGGGGCAAGGCAGCAGAGAGAGAGGGAGGAGAGTGAGAGGGGCAGAGAGAGGAAGAGAAAGAGAGGGGAAGGGAGATGGGGTAGAGTGACGGGGAGAAAGAGGGGGAGAGAGACGGGAGAGAGAGGGGAGAGAGAGAGAGGGTTGGTGGGAGAGAAGTGGAGAGACGGGGGAGTGTGGGTTTGAGAGAGGTGGAGAGACAGGGGGACGTGAGTGGGAGAGAGAGAGGATAGTGAATGACAGGGTGAGAGAGGGAGGGGTGAGAGAGGGGAGGGAGAGTGAGGTGACAGAGTGAGGGGAGAGAGAGGGGCAGAGACAGGGGCAGAGAGAGAAGGGCGAGAGAGGGAGGGTGAAAGATGGGAGGGAGAGGAGACAAGGGAGAAGGGGCAAGGGAGAAGGAAGAGAGAGGCCGACAGAGGGGGCAAGGGCGGGGGAGAGAGAGGGAGGGGCGAGAGGGGGAAGGGAGGAGGTAGAGGAGGGGCAGAGATAGAGAGGCAGTAGAGAGAGGGCAGAGAGAGGGGGTAGAGAGCGGGCGAGAAAGAGGGGAAGAGAAATGGGGAAAGTTAGGGGAGATTGAGGGGTGTGACAGAGAGAGGAGAGAGGGGGCGAGAAAGCGGAGGTGAGAGAGCAGGCGTGAGAGAGCAGGGAAGAGAGTGGGGGAGAGAGAGTGGGAGAGACAGGGAGTGAGGGGGGGAGAGTGAGGGTGGAGCGAGAGGGCGAGAGAGAGGGGGATATAGTCGGGGAGAGAGACGAAGAGAGAGGGGGAAGCAGAAGTGGGGAGAGGGGTTGGGGGAGAGAGAGAGGCAGAAAATGGGAGTGAGAGGGGGAGAGAGTGGGGGAAGAGAGTGGGGGAAGAGAGAGAGGGTGAGAGAGGAAGTGAGTGAGAGATGGAGACAGAGGGTGAGAGAGGGGAGAGATTTAGGTGACAGCGAGGTGGAGAGAGTTATTGAAGAAAGATCCGGGAGACAGAGAGAAGGAAGGGGAGAGAGAGGGGAGAGTGGGGAGAGAGAAGTGGGAGACGGAACAGAGGGAGGGGGACAGAGTGGGGACAGAGAGTGGAGGGAGAGATGGGGGAGAGAAAGGGGAGAGAGAGAAACGGGTAGAGAGATGGGGAGAGAGAGAGGGGAGAGAGACAGGGGAGAGTGAGGGGGGAGAGAGAGAGGGAGAGAGAGGGGGGAGAGAGAGAGACGGGGAGAGAGAGAGGGAGAGAGAGGGGGAGAGAGATGGGGAGAGGGAGGGTGAGAGAGATGGGGAGAGGGAGGGTGAGAGAGAGGGGGAGAGAGAGGGGGAGAGAGATGGGGAGAGGGAGGGTGAGAGAGAGGTGGAGAGAGAGGGGGAGAGAGAGGGGGAGAGCGAGGGGGAGAGCGAGAGGGAGAGCGAGGGGGAGAGAGAGAGGGCGGAGAGAGAGGGGGAGAGAGATGGGGAGAGGGAGGGTGAGAGAGAGGTGGAGAGAGAGGGGGAGAGAGAGGGGCAGAGCGAGGGGGAGAGCGAGAGGGAGAGCGAGGGGGAGAGAGAGGGGGGGAGAGAGGCGGGGAGAGAGAGAGGGGAGAGAGAGGGGGGAGAGAGATTGTGGAGAGAGAGTGGGGGAGAGTGTGGCCGGTGGGAGTGGGGGGAGAGAGTAGGGAGAGAGTGAGTGAAAGAGAGAGGGGAGACAGTTAGGTGACAGGATGTGGGAGACAGTGAAGAGAAAGTGAGGGGGGAGAGAGTGAGGGGTAGAGAGACGGAGTGAGAGAGACGGTATAGAGAGATGGGAAAAGAGGTGGTGAGAGGAGGAGAGAGAGGGAGAGAGGGGGGTAGAGAGGGGGAGAGACGGGGAGAAAGAGAGGGGAGAGCGATGGGGAGAGTGAAGTGGAGAGAGAGGAGAGACAGAGAGGGTAGAGCGAGAGAAGTAGTTTGTCCAATGTGTGCAGGAGGGTTTCCTGACACAATATGTAGATAGGCCAACAAGAGGTGAGGCCATACTGGATTTGGTTCTAGGTAATGAACCAGGCCAGTTGTTAGACTTGGAGGTAGGTGAGAACTTCGGGGGCAGTGACCACAACTCGGTGACTTATACTCTAGTGATGGAGAGGGATAAGTGTGTACTGCAGAGCAACAGTTATAGCTGGGGGCAGGGAAATTATGATGCGGTGAGGCATGAATTAGGATGTGTGGTTTGTAAAAATAGGCTTCAAGGGAAGAACACAAATGATATGTGGAGATTGTTCAAGGAACAGCTAATGGGTGTCCTTGATAAGTATGTACCAGTCAGGCAGGGACGAAAGGGTCTTGTGAGGGAGCCGTGGTTTAATAACGAATTGGAATCCCTTGTGAAAGGGAAGAGGGCGGCCTATGTAAAGATGAGGCGTGAAGGTTCAGTTGGGGCGATTGAGAGTTATAAGGTAGCCAGGAAGGATCTAAAGAGAGAGCTAAGAGCAGCAATGAGGGGACATGAAAAGTCCTTAGTTGGTAGGATTAGGGAAAACCCAAAGGCTTTCTATAGGTATGTCAGGAATAAAAGGATGACTAAGGTAGGTATCGGTCCAGTCAAGGACAGTAATGGGAAGTTGTGTGTGGAGGCGGAGGAGATCGGTGAGACACTAAATCAATACTTTTCGTCAGTATTCACTCAGGAACAGGACATTGTTGCTGATGTGAATATTGAGTCACAAGTGATTAGAATGGATGGCCTTAAGGTACGTAGGGAAGAGGTCTAGGGAATACTGGAAAGGATGAAAATAGATAAGTCCCCTGGGCCTGATGGCATTTATCCTCAGATCCTCTGGGAAGCTAGGGAGGAGATAGCGGAGCCATTGGCCTTGATTTTTAGGTCGTCGTTGTCTTCGGGGACAGTGCCAGAAGACTGGAGGATAGCAAATGTGGTCCCCTTGTTCAAGAAGGGGAGTAGGGATAGCCCGAGTAACGAGAGGCCAGTCAGTCTCACTTCTGTTGTGGGCAAAGTCTTAGAGAGAATCTTAAGGGATAGGATTTATGAACATCTGGATTGGAATAATGTGATCAAGGATAGTCAGCATGGTTTTGTGAAGGGCAGGTCGTGCCTCACAAACCTTATTGAATTCTTTGAGAAGGTGATCAAGGAAGTGGACGAGGGTAAAGCAGTATATGTGGTGTATATGGATTTTAGCAAGGCGGTCGATAATGTACCCCATGGCAGGCTAATGCAAAAACTACGGAGGTATGGCATTGAGGGTGCATTAGAGGTTTGGATTAGGAATTGGCTGGCTGGAAGGAGACAGAGGGTAGTAGTTGATGGTATAGGTTCATTTTGGAGCGCAGTTACTAGCGGTGTTCCACAAGGATCTGCTTTGGGACCATTGCTGTTTGTCATTTTTATAAATGACCTGGAGGAGGGGCTTGAAGGTTGGGTGAGCAAGTTTGCGGATGACACGAAAGTCGGTGGAGTTGTGGACAGCGAAGAAGGATGTGGCAGGTTACAGCGGGATATAGATAAGTTGCAGAACTGGGCAGTAAGGTGGCAAATGGAATTCAATGTAGCTAAGTGTGAAGTCATGCACTTTGGTAGGAGTAACAAGAAGATGGATTACTGGGCTAATGGTAGACTACTTGGTAGTGTGGATGAGCAGAGGGATCTTGGTGTCCATGTACACAGTTCTTTAAAAGTTGCCACCCAGGTAAATAGTGCGGTGAAGAAGGCATATGGTGTACTGGGCTTTATTGGTAGAGGAATTGAGTTCCGGAGTCCTGAGGTCATGTTGCAGTTGTATAGGACTCTGGTGCGGCCTTATCTGGAGTATTGTGTGCAGTTTTGGTCGCCATACTATAGGAAGGATGTGGAGGCATTGGAACGAGTGCAGAGGAGGTTTACCAGGATGTTGCCTGGTATGGTAGGGAGATTGTATGAGGAAAGGCTGAGGCACTTGGGGCTGTTCTCATTTGAGAAAAGAAGGTTTAGGGGAGATTTGATAGACGTGTACAAGATGATTAGGGGTTTAGATAGGGTTGGCAGTGACAACCTTTTTCCGCGTATGGAGTCAGCTGTTACTAGGGGACACAGCTTTAATTTAAGGGGAGGTTGGTATAGGACAGATGTTAGGGGTAGATTTTTTACTCAGCGGGTTGTGAGGTTCATGGAATGCCCTGCCAGTAGCAGTGGTGGACTCTCCCTCTTTATGGTCATTTAAGCGGGCATTGGAGAGGCATATGGAGGTTATTGGGCTAGTGTAGGTTAGGTGGGCTTCGGTCGGCGCAACATCGAGGGCTTAAGGGCCTGTATTGCGCTGTATTTTTCTATGTTCTATGTTCTAAGTAAAGAGACGGGGGAGTGTGGTTCGAGAAAAGGGAGAGAGGGGGCAGTGAGTGGTGGAGAGGGAGGATAGTGAATGACAGGGTGAGAGAGGGAGGAAGGGAGAGAGGGAGGGGAGTGAGAGAGGGTGGGGAAAGTGAGGTGACAGAGTGAGGGGAGAGAGAGGGGCAGAGAGAGGGGCAGAGAGACAGGGGCAAAAGAGAGGAGAGAGAGGAGGCAAGGGATAAGGGGCAAGGGAAAGGGGAGTGATGGGGAGAGTGGGGGAGAGAGGGAGAGGGAAGACGGGGGAAAGAGAGTGGGGAGAGAGAGGTGGAAAATGTGGGGGGAGAGTGAGGGGGGAGAGTGAGGGAGAGAGTGGGAGAGGGGGGAGAGAGTGGGAGAGAGTGCAGGAGAGAGGGTCAGAGAGCGGGGAGAAAGAGTGGGAAGAGAGAGGGGAGAGAGTGGGGAGAGGGCAGGGGAGAGTGAGAGGTTGAGAGAGAGAGGGGGAGAGAGTGAGGAGAGACAGGGGGAGACAGACTGGGAGAAAGAGGTAGAGAGAAGGGAGAGATAGAGTGGGAGAGGGGGCAGATAACGGGCTGAGAAAGAGGGAGAAGAGCGGCGGTGAGAAAGTGTGTGGAGAAAGGCGGGGGAGAGAATGGTGGGAGAGTGAGGGGGAGAGAGAGAGGGGGAGAGAGAGTGGGGAGAGGGAGAGGGATAGAGATGGCGAGAGAGGGGGGGGGTGAAGGGTGGAGAGACAGGGAGAGTGACGGGGAGACAGGGGGAGTGAAAGGGGAGGGTGAGTAAAGGGGAGAGGGAGTGGGGAGAAAGGGGACTGAAAGGGGCTGAGGGAGAGAGAGCGGGAAGTGAGCGGGGGGGCCGAGTGAGGGCGCTCCAGTGAGGGGGTTTGAGTGAGTGGGGGGTTGAATGAGGGGGGTTGAGAGAGGGGTAGAGAGGGGAGAGAGAGAGAGGATATAGACAAAGGGTGGTCAATAGAGTGGGTCGAGTGAGGGGGCCGAGTGAGATGGGGTTGAGTGAGGGGTTGGAGTGAAGGGGTCGAGTGGGGGGGGGTTGAGTGAGGGGGTCGAGAGAGGGGGTCAAGAGAGGGGGTTCGAGGGTGGTCGCGAGTGAGGGGATCGAGGGGGGGAAAGAAAGGGGGAGAAAAGGGATCGAGAGGGGGCAAGAGAGGGATGGGGGAGAGGAGGAGAAGGTGAGAGAGAGGTGGAGAGAGAGGGGGTTCAAGTGAGGCGGTTCGAGTGAATGGGTCAAGAGGTGGGGTCGAGAGTGGCGGGTCCTGAGAGGGAGTCGAGAGATGGTGTAAAGTGAGGGGGTTTGAAAGAGGGGGTGTCGAGAGAGGGGGGTCGAGAGAAGGGGGGCGCTAGAGAGTGGGATCGAGTGAGGGGTGTCGAGTGAGAGGGAGAGACAGGGGGAGAGGGACTGGAGAGAAAGGGGGAGAGAGGGGTGGAGAGACGGGGAGAGCAACGGGCTGAGACGGGGAGTGACAGGATTAGTGAGAGGGGGAGGGTGAGGAAGGGGAGAGGGAATGTGGAGAAAGGGGGACAGAAAAGGAGTGAATGGGGAGAGAGAGTCAGTCGAAAGAGGGGGAAGAGTGAAGGGGAGAGAGGGGTGAGAGAGGGAGTCGAGCGAGTGGGAGTCGAGAGAGGGGGAGTCGAGAGAGGGTGATGAGTGAGGGATCGAGTGAGGGGTCTTGAGTGAGGGGGTTGAGTGAGGGGGAGGGGGAGAGATGGGGAAACGAGGTATGAGAGAGGGAGTCGAGAGAGGGGGTAGAGTGAGGGGGGTTGAGAGAGGGGCAGAGAGGGAGGCGGAAAGGGGGGTGGAGGGGGGATGGGGATGGGAGAACAAGAGGAGTCGAGAGAGGGTGTTGAGAGAGGGAGTCGAGAGAGAGGGTCGAGTGAGGGGTACGAGAGGGGGAGAGATGGGGAGAAAGGGGGAGAGAGAGTGGGGAGAGAGGGGGGTGGAGTGAGGTGGGTAGAGAGAGAAGGGTCGAGACAGCGGGGTCGAGAGAGATTCGAGAGAGGGGGTCGAGTGAAGGGGTCAAGTGAGGGGGTCGACAGAGTGGATCGAGAGAGGGGGTGAGAGAGAGGGGTGAGGGTGGGGAGACAGAGGAGAGAGAGGGATCGAGAGAGGGGGTCAAGAGACGGGGTCCAGTGAGAGGGTCGATAGAGTGGGTGAGAGAGGGGGCGAGAGAGGGGGCGAGAGAGGGGCGCGAGAGGGGCGGGAGAGACTGGGGCAGAGACGGGGGAGAAAGTGGGGGGAGAGGGGCGGAGGGAGAGAGGGGGCATAGAGAGGGGGCAGAGAGAGGGGAAGAAAGTGATAGAGAAGGGAGCGAGAGTGAAGGGAGAGAAGGGGTGATCGAAGTGTGAGCAAGGGAGACGGGCGAGAGATGGGGCGAGCGAGAGAGAGAGTGAGTGAGGGGACAGAAATGTGAGAGAGTCTGGGAGATCGAGAGAGAGAGAGCATGATAAGGGGATGAGAGAGAATAGAAAGAGAGTAAGATAGAAAGAGGGGAGAGCGAAATAGGGAGAGATACAGGGCGAGCCAGAGAGAGAGGGGGACTTGAGGGAGAGGCATGCGAGGGAGAGAGAGAGGTGCAAGTGGTGAGTGAGCGAGGGGACAGAAATGAGAGAGAGAGTCTGAGAGATCGAGAGAGAGCGCGATAAGGGGAAGAGAGAGAATGAGAAAGAGAGTAAGATAGAAAGAGGGGGAGAGCGAGCTAGGGAGAGATACAGGGTGAGCCAGAGAGAGAGAGGGATGTGAGGGAGAGGCACGCGAGGGAGAGAGAGAGAGTGCGTTGAGAGACAGGGATGAGATGGAGAATAAGTGAGGGGGTGGGAGCAAGAGTGAGTGAGAGGGTGAGAGAGAGAGAGTGAGTGAGGGGAAGAGAGATAGAGAGAGAGGGTGAGAGGGGGGTGAGAGAGAGAATGAGAGTGGGTGGGTGAGAGAGGGGATAAAGAAAAAGAGACAGAAAGTCAGAGAGAGAGAGAGAGAGAAAGAGATGTCCCAGGGAGGACTAGTACAGCGGAGGTGAAAGCAGGACCCTCACAAGATGGTGGGAATGAAGTCTAGAATGTTGCTGCACCTTGCCCAGCTCTGTATCTATGTCCTGTCTTCCGTGTCTGAATATAGAAGGCCACGACCTCCTTGCTGTGCTGTTTCCTGTGAGTGATCTTTCCGTCTGCAGGATTTACTGAAGGCTCCAGATCTCCCTCTCCGTCTATCTCTGGTTGACCAAGCGACTTTGATGTGGTTATGGACGAGACAGGAGTTAGGAATTCGGCTAAGACAGGAACATCCTGATTACCTGCAGGAGACAGAGAAATAGACAGAATGGGAAGTTAAACTGCTACAGTGAGGTAAAAACAATGACTGCAGATGCTGGAAACCAGATTCTGGATTAGTGGTGCTGGAAGAGCACAGCAGTTCAGGCAGCATTCAAGTAGCTTCGAAATCGATGTTTCGGGCAAAAGCCCTTCAGAAGTGAGGGTTACACAAGGAGAATGGCACTGAGTCCCACATAGATCTGGAAAATTTCAGTCTCCATCTCTGGCCTGTGCTGTTTTTCTCTCTGGAGTGGAGAATTCTGTTAGCTCAGAATCTGGATTAACTGCAAGAGTGAGAGACATAACAGAGGCAGCAATTAGACCCATACAGTGAGCGGTATCACATGGAGGGAGACTGAGTGATATCACCAGAGTGCAGGAAGATATCAGGAGCAAACAATGGTCATGGTGAAAGGGGTTTGATTCATGCTGCATTGGGATCAGTACTCACTGACGGTTGAACTACGATTGGGACAGGTGATGGCCTCGTGCTATTCTCACCCGACTGTTCATCCAAACCTTAATACTGGAGTGCAGTATACCCATCTAACTGCCTCATATCCTTTCAGGAAGGAAATCTGTTATGGGCAGCGGGTCTGGCCTACATATGAATCCAGACCCAGAGCAATGGGGTTGACTCTCAACTGCCCCCTGAAATGATCCAGCAAGGCACTCAGCTCAAGAGCAGCTCGGAGTGGGCATGCGATGCTGGCTAACCAGAGACAGCAACATCCCATGAGTGAATTAAACACAACACTGCTGGGAACAGTGTCCTGGTCAACCGTGTCGGTAAGCTTATGGGCAGGACTTTAAACTGACAGAGAGGATGCAGGGCCAGGGTTCAGGTGAAAGGACCTATCCAAATCCAAAGAGAAAATGGTGATGTAGCTGAAGACAAGCAGAAAGGAACAGGGAGAGACAGAGTTTAACTGAAACTGTACATCAGTGAATTGGACTGTGACAAGAAATTGTGGAAAGAGTCAATCTTAATGTTCTTTTTTTGTACTGGATAATGTCTCTGCAATAAGGTGGATGGATTGTGGCACAGAGATAAATGAGATTTAGTGGTGACAGGGTGAACAAAAGGTGGATCATGAATATTCTATTGTCCACCTCCTTGAGGGGTGTCAGGGAGTGCAGGATGGGTATCCCTGACAGTAATGGGTAACAAAGGCATTACAGAGAAAGCATTTGGCCTCAGATGATGCAGCTGAATCAGTCTGAATGCAGATTCTGGGTAACACGTGTCAAAAACACAAGCAGGAGAACAGTTTTTAGGTGACCTAACAGTATTTCAATGCTCAACCCTGTTACACATTCCTGTGTAATACAAAGCCACTGTGATAATTCTGGGAGACTTCAGTCTTTGTATAATCTAGGGCAGTCACATCGGCAAAAGTGATGTTCTCCGAACTCCTCTTTGAATGTTTGTGTCAGTGTTTCTTTGAATAACACGTTGTGCAAACGGCCAGGGAGGTGACTATCTCAGATCGACCGTTGGGTGATGACGCTGAGGGAAGGAGTAATGTCCCACTGAGATATCCTCTGGGAAATTGTCGTGTAGTGAAATTCAGTGAGATGATGGATTGTTAAAGTGACCATAAAGCACACCCGACAATCACAACCAAAGCCATTGACATGTGTTTGAGAGGAGAACTGACCAAGGTAAACAGGGGAAACAGTGAAGTGTGTGGCTGGAAATGGACAGTGCAAAACATTTACAGTCATAGAGATGTACAGCACAGAAACAAATCATCCACGCCACCAACATATCCTATCACAATCTCGTTTTATTTGCCATCAGTTGGCCCAAATCCCTCTCAACCCTTCCTGTTCGTATACCCATCCAAATGCCTTTTAAATGCAGTAATTGTACCAGTCTCCACAACTTCATCTGGCAGTTAATTCCATACACGCAACACCCTCCACATCAAAACGTTGTCCCTTACGTTCCTTTTATATCTTTCCCCTCTCACCCTCAACCTGGGCCCTCCAGTTCTGGACTACCCCACCCTAGGGAAAAGAACATGTCTGTTATACCTATCGATTTGTCTCATGGTTTTATAAACCTACATATGGGTGCCCCTCAGCCTCAGACATTCCAGGGAAAACAGGCCCAGTGCATTTCACCTCTCCCTGTGGCTCAATTCCTCCAATCCTATCTTCATCTTTGTAAATCTTTTCTGAACCCTTTCAATTTATACAACATCCTTCCGATAGGGAGGAGACAAGAATTGCACACAATATTCCAAAAGTGGCTTATCCAATGTCCTATACAGCCACAACATGACCTCCCAACTCCTCTACTCAATGCACTGATCAGTAAACACAACCATACCAAACTCCTTCTTCACTATCCTATCGACACACAATTCTCTTTTCAAGGAACAATGAACCTGCACTCCAAGGTCTCTTTGTTCAGAAACACTCCCTGGGACCTTAACATTAAGTGGATCAGTCCTGCGAAGAGTTGCTTTTCCAAAATGTAGCACCTCCCATTTATCTAAATAAAGCTCCATCTCCCACTCCTCAGCCCATTGGCCCATCAGTTCACCATCCCGTTGTAATGTGATGTAACATTCTTCACTGTCCACTACAACTACAATTTTGGTGTCATCTGCAAACTTACTAACTATACCTGCTGTGTTCACATCCAAATCATTTATATCATTAATGGAAAGTAGTGGACGCAGCACCGATCCTTGTGGCACTCCACTGGGCACAGGTCTCCAGACTGAAAAAAACACCCTCCACAACCACCCTCTGTCTTATACCTTCCTGCCAGATCCATATCCAAATGGCTGGTTTACCCTGTGTTCCATGAGATCTATCCTTGCTCTCCAATCTCCCATGTGGAAACATTTCGAGCACCTTACTGAAGTCCATGTCGCTTCCATCCACCGTGCTGCCCTCATCAATCCTTTTGGTACTTCTTCAAAAAACTCAATATCTTGAGCCATGATTTCCCACGTACGAAGCAATGCTGACTATCCCTAATTAGACATTGCCTTTCTAAATACATGTAATTCCTGTCCCTCATGTATCCATCTTTCCACGTGCCCACGACTGACGTCAGGTGAACCAGTCTGCAGTTCCCTGGCTTGTCCTTACCAGCCTTCCTAAACAGTGGCACCACGTTAGCCCAACCTGCAGTCTTCTGGTACCTCACCTGTGTCTATCGATGATACAAATATTTCAGCAAAGGGCACAGCAATCACTTCTCTAGCTTCCGAGAGATCGAGAGTATACCTGAAAAGGTCCTGGGGATTTATCCACCTTTAACCATTTCAAGACATCCAGCACCTCCTCCTCTGTAATATGGACATTTTGCAAGATGACATCATCTATTTCCCAATGCTATTTCCCAAACCATCATTCTATTCTACATCATCCATGTCCTTCTCTACAGTAAACACTTGTTCAGTTTCTCCCCCATCTCCTGCAGCTCCACGTGCAGGCTGCCATGATCTTTGAGGGCTCTATACTCTCCCCAGTGACCCTTTTGTCCTACATGGATTTATACAAATGTTTTGGATTCTCCTTAAATCTATTTGCCAAAGCAATCTCATGTCCCCTTTTTGCCCTCCTGATTTTCCTCTATCCCGACACAACACTACACTGACCCCCTCCCTGATTGATCCCTTCACAACACTGCAATCTCCCCCTCCCTGACTGATCCCTACCCAACACTGCAATCTCCCCCTCTCTGACTGTTCCCTACCCAACACTGCACTCACCCACTCCCTGACTGATCCCTACCCAACACTGCAATCTCCCCCTCCCTGACTGATCCCTACCCAACACTATAATCTCCCCCTCTCTGACTGATCCCTACCCAACACTGCAAACTCCCCCTCCCTGACTGATCCCAACCCAACACTGCAGTGTCCTCCTCCCTGACTGATCCCTACACAACACTGCAATATAACCCATTCCCTGACTGATCCCTACCCAACACTGTAATCTCCCCCTCCCTGACTGATCGCTACCCAACACTGTCATCTCCCCCTCGCTGACTGATACCTACCCCGCATTAAATAAAGCCCCTCACTGACTGATCACTACCCATCACTGCAATCTCCCCTCACTGACTGATCCCTACCCAACACTGCAATCTCCCCCTCCCTGACTGATCCCTATCCAACACGGCAATCTCCCCCTCCCTGAATGATCCAATCCCAACACAACAATATACCCCTCCCTGACTGATCCCTCCCCTACACTGCAATCTCCCCCTCCCTGAATAATCCATTCCCAACATTGCACTCACCCCCTCCCAAATTGGTCCCTACACAACACTCCAATCTCCCCCTCCCTGACTGATCGCTATCCAACACTGTCATCTCCCCCTCCCTGACTGATACCTACCCCGCATTAAATAAAGCCCCTCACTGACTGATCACTACCCATCACTGCAATCTCCCCTCACTGACTGATCCCTACCCAACACTGCAATCTCCCCCTCCCTGACTGATCCCTATCCAACACGGCAATCTCCCCCTCCCTGACTGATCCAATCCCAACACAACAATATACCCCTCCCTGACTGATCCCTCCCTAACACTGCAATCTCCGACTTCCTTACTGATCCCTACCCAACACTGCAATCACCCCCTCCCTGGCTGATCTCCACTCAACACTGCAATCTCCCCCTCCCTTACAGATCGCTCCCCAACACAGCACTCACCCACTCCCTGACTGATCCCTACGCAACACTGCAATCACCCCCTCCCTGACTGATCCCAACCCAACATTGCACTCACCCAATCCCTGACTGATCCCATGCCAACACTGCAATCTCCACCACCCTGACTGATACCGAACCAACACTGAAATCTCCCTCTCCCTGACTGATCACTTCACAATTGCAATCTCCCCCTCCCTGACTGATCCTTATCGAAAACTGCAATCCCCCTTCCTGAATGCTCCTGACCCAACACTGCAATATCCCCCTCCCTGTCTGATCCCTGCATAACACTGCACTTACCCTCCCTGACTAATCCCTATCCAACACTGCAGTCTCCCCCTCCCTGACTGATCCCTCCCCAATACTGCACTAACCCCCTCCCTGGCTGATTCCTACCCAACTTTGCAATCTCCCCCTCCCTGACTGATACCTACCGAACACTTCAATCTCACCCTCCCTGACTGATCCCTCCCCAACACTGCAAACTCCCCCTCCCTGACTGATCCCTCCCGAACACTGCAATCTCCCCCTCCCTGACTGATCCATCCCTAATACTGCAATCTCCGACTTCCTTACTGATCCCTACCCAACACTGCAATCTCCCCCTCCCTGACTGATCCAATCCCAACACAACAATATACCCCTCCCTGACTGATTCCTCCCCTACACTGCAATCTCCCCCTCCCTGAATAATCCATTCACAACATTGCACTCACCCCCTCCCAAATTGGTCCCTAACCAAAACTGAAATCTCCCTCTCCCTGACTGATCACTTCACAACATTGCAATATCCCCCTCCCTGACTGATCCCTCCCCAAGACTGCAATCTTCCCCTCACTGGCTGATCCCTCCCTAATACTGCCATCTCCGACTTCCTTACTGATCCCTACCCAACACTGCAATCACCCCCTCCCTGGCTGATCTCCACTCAACACTGCAATCTCCCCCTCCCTTACAGATCGCTCCCCAACACAGCACTCACCCACTCCCTGACTGATCCCTACGCAACACTGCAATCACCCCCTCCCTGACTGATCCCAACCCAACATTGCACTCACCCAATCCCTGACTGATCCCATGCCAACACTGCAATCTCCACCACCCTGACTGATACCGAACCAACACTGAAATCTCCCTCTCCCTGATTGATCCCTACCCAACACTGCACTCACCCAATCCCTGACTGATGCCTACAAAACACTGCAATCTCCCCCTCACTGACTGATCCCTATCCAGCACTGCAATCTGTCCATCCCTGACTGATCCCTACCCAATACTGCACTAACCCCCTCCCTGACTGATCCCTGCCCAACACTGCACTCACCCCAATCCCTCACTGATGCCTACAAAATACTGCAATCTCCCCCTCACTGACTGATCCCTATCCAGCACTGCAATCTCCCCCTCCCTGGCTGATTCCTACCCAACTTTGCAATCTCCCCCTCCCTGACTGATAACTACCGAACACTTCAATCTCACCCTCCCTGACTGATCCCTCCCCAACACTGCAAACTCCCCCTCCCTGACTGATCCCTCCCCAACACTGCAATCTCCCCCTCCCTGACTGATCCCTATTCAACACTGCACTCACCACATCCCTGCCTGATCCCTACCCAACACTGCAATCACCTCCTCCCTGACAGATTCACGCCCAAAACTGTAATCCCACCTCCCTAACTGATCCCTAACCAACACTGCAAACTCCCCCTCCCTGACTGATCCCTCCCCAACACTGCAATCTCCCCCTCCCTGACTGATCCTTAACCAACACTGCAATCCCCCCTCCCTGACTGATCCCTACCCAACACTGCACTCACCCCCTCCCTGACTGATCGCTGCCCAACACTGCACTCACCCCCTCCCTGACTGATCCCTGCCCAATACTGCACTCACCCCCACCCTGACTGATCCCTACCCAACACTGCACTCACCCCGTCCCTGACTGATCGCTGCCCAACACTGCACTCACCCCCTCCCTGACTGATCCCTGCCCAACACTGCACTCACCCCCACCCTGACTGATCTCTACCCAACACTGCAATCTCCCACTCCCTGGCTGATCCCTAACCAACACTGCAATCTCAACCTCCCTGTCTGATCCCTACCCAACACTGCAATCTCACCCTCCCTGACTAATACCGACACAACACTGCACTCAACCCCTCCCTGAGAGATCCAGACCTAACACTGTAATCACCCCCTCGCTGAGTATTCCCGACCCAACACTGCAATCTCCCCCTCCCTGACTGATCCCTAATCAACACTGCAATCACCCCCTCCCTGACTGATCTTTATCCAACACTGCAATCACCCCTCCCTGATTGATCCCTCCCCAACACTGCAATCTCCCCCGCCCTGACTGATTCCTACCCAAGAGTGCACTCACCCATTGCTTGGCTGATCCCTACCCAACACTGCAATCTCCCCCTCCCTGACTGATCCCGACCCAACACTGCAATCCCCCCCTCCCTGACCGATCCCTATTGAACACTGCAATCCACCCCTCCCTGACTGGTCCCTATTCAACGCAGCAATCACCCCCTCCCTGACTGATTCCGACCCAAGAGTGCACTCACCCGTTTCTTGGCTGATCCCTATACAACACTGCAATCTCACCCTCCCTGACTGATACCGACACAACACTGCAATCTCCTCCTCCCTGATTGATCCACACCCAACACTGCAATATACCCCCACCCTGACTGAACCCTACCCAACACTGCAATCTGCCCCTCCCTGACTGATCCCTCCCCGGCTGATCGCTATCCAGCACTGCAATCTCCCCCTCCCTGACTGATCCCTACCCAACACTGCAATCTCCCCCTCTATGACTAATCCCTACTGAACACTGCAATCTCCTCCTCCCTGACTCATCCTTAGCCGACACTGTACTCACCCCCTCTCTGACTGAAACCTACCAAACTCTGCACTCACTCACTCCCTGACTGATCACTTCACAACTCTGCAATCACCCACTCCCTGACTGATCCCTACCCAACACTGCAATTAACCCCTCCCTGACTGATCACGACACAACACTGCAAACAACCCTCCCTGACTGATCCGTATTCAACACTGCAATTACCCCCTCCCTGAGAGATTCCTAACCAACATTGCACTCACCGCATTCCCTGGCTGATCCCTAACCAACACTGCAATCTCCCCCCTCCCTGTCAGATCCCTACAAAACACTGGAATCTCCCCCTCCCTGACTGATCACGACCCAACACTGCAATCTCCCCCTCCCTGACTGATTCCTACCCAACACTGCAATCTTCCCCTCCCTGACTGATCCCTACCCAACACTGCAATCTCCCCCTCCCTGACTGATCCCTACCCAACACTGCCATCTCCCCCAGCCTGACTGATCCCTACCCAAAACTGCAATCACTCCCTCCCTGACTGATCCCCACTCAACACTGCAATATACTCCCACGGTGACTGATCCCGACCCAACACTGCAATCTCCCGATCCCTGACTGATCCCTACACAACACTGCAATCTCCCCCTCCCTGAATGATCCCTACAAAACACTGCAATCTCCCCCTCCCTGACTGATCACGAACCAACACTGCAATCTCCCCCTCCAGGACGGATCCCTATTCAACACTAAATTCACCCACTCACTGACTAATCACTAGCCAACACTGCAATTACCCCCTCCCTGACTGATCCCTTACCAACACTGCAATCTCCCCCCTCCCTGACTGATCCCTATTCAACACTGCAATTACCCCCTCCCTTATTGATTCCTTCCCAACATTGCACTCACCGCATTCCCTGGCTGATCCCTAACCAACACTGCAATCTCCCCCCTCCCTGACTAATCCCTACAAAACACTGGAATCTCCCCCTCCCTGACTGATCACAACCCAACACTGCAATCTCCCCCTCCAGGACGGATCCCTATTCAACACTAAAGTCACCCACTCACTGCCTAATCACTAGCCAACACTGCAATTACCCCCTCCCTGACTGATCCCTTACCAACACTGCAATCTCCCTCCTCCCTGACTGATCCATATTCAACACTGCAATTACCCGCTCCCTTACTGATTCCTTCCCAACATTGCACTCACCCCATTCCCTGGCTGATCCCGAACCAACACTGCAATCTCCCCCCTCCCTGACTGATTCCTACAAAACACTGGAATCTCCCCCTCCCTGACTGATCACGTCCCAACACTGCAATCTCCCCCTCCAGGACGGATCCCAATTCAACACTAAATTCACCCACTCACTGACTAATCCCTAGCCAACCCTGGAATCACAGCCTCCCTGACTGATCCCGACGCAACACTGCACTCACCCCCTCCCTGACTGATCCCTACCCAACACTGCAATCTCCCCCCTCCCTGACTGATCCCTACCCAACACTGCACTCACCCCCTCCCTGACTGATCCCTACACAACACTGCAATCATCCCCTCCCTGACTGATCCCCACCCAACACTGCAATCTCCCCCTCCCTGACTGATCCAGAACCAACACTGTAATCTCCCCCTCCCTGACTGATCCCTAAACAACATTGCAATCTCACCCTCCCAGACTGATTCCCTACACAACACTTCAATCTCCCCCTCCCTGACTGATCCCTACCCAACACTGCAATCACCCCCTCCCTGACTGATACCGCACCAACACTGAAATCTCCCCCTCCCTGACTGATCACTTCACAATTGCAATCTCCCCCTCGCTGACTGATCCCCAACCAACACTGCACTCACCCAATCCCTGACTGATGCCTACAAAACACTGCAATCTCCCCCTCACTGACTGATCCCTATTCGGCACTGCAATCTCTCCATCCCTGACTGATCCCTCCCCAATACTGCACTCACCCCCTCCCTGACTGATCGATGCCCAACACTGCACTCACCCCATTCCCTGACTGATGCCAACAAAACACTGTAATCTCCCCCTCACTGACTGATCCCTATCCAGCACTGCAATCTCCCCCTCCCTGGCTGATTCCTACCCAACTCTGCAATCTCCCCCTCCCTGACCATTCCCTCCCCAACACTGCAATCTCCCCCTCACTGACTGATCCCTATCCAGCACTGCAATCTCCCCCTCCCTGACTGATCCCTACCCAACACTGCAATCTCCCCCTCCCTGACTGATCCCTCCCCAACACTGCAAACTCCCCCTCCCTGACTGATCCCTAACCAACACTGCAAACTCC
Organism: Chiloscyllium punctatum; assembly: GCF_047496795.1. Classification (NCBI taxonomy): domain Eukaryota; kingdom Metazoa; phylum Chordata; class Chondrichthyes; order Orectolobiformes; family Hemiscylliidae; genus Chiloscyllium; species Chiloscyllium punctatum. The sequence goes on from NW_027309877.1 coordinate 666,520, forward strand.
CCCTCCCTGACTGATCCCTCCCCAACACTGCAATCTCCCCCTCCCTGACTGATCCTTACCCAACACTGCAATCCCCCCTCCCTGACTGATCCCTACCCAACACTGCACTCACCCACTCCCTGACTGATCCTTACCCAACACTGCACTCACCCCCACCCTGACTGATCTCTACCCAACACTGCAATCTCCCACTCCCTGACTGATCAATAACTAACACTGCAATCTCACCCTCCCTGTCTGATCCCTACCCAACACTGCAATCTCACCCTCCCTGACTGATACCGACACAACACTGCACTCAACCCCTCCCTGGGAGATCCCGACCTAACACAGTAATCACCCCCTCGCTGAGTATTCCCTACCCAACAGTGCAATCTCCCCCTCCCTGACTGATCCCTAACCAACACTGAAATCACCCCATCCCTGACTGATCTCTATCCAACACTGCAATCACCCCTCCCTGATTGATCCATCCCCAACACTGCAATCTCCCCCGCCCTGACTGATTCCTACCCAAGGGTGCACTCACCCCATTCCCTGGCTGATCCCTTACCAACACTGCAATCTCCCCGCTCCCTGACTGATCCCTACAAAACACTGGAATCTCCCCCTCCCTGACTAATCACGACCCAACACTGCAATCTCCCCCTCCAGGACGGATCCCTATTCAACACTAAATTCACCCACTCACTGACTAATCCCTAGCCAACACTGTAATCACAGCCTCCCTGTCTGATCCCAACGCAACACTGCAATCTCCCCCTCCCTGACTGATCCCTACCCAACACTGCAATCTCCCCCAGCCTGACTGATCCCTACCCAACACTGCAATCACTCCCTCCCTGACTGATCCCCACTCAACACTGCAATATAGTCCCACGGTGACTGATTCCTACCCAACACTGCAATCTCCCGCTCCCTGACTGATCCCTACCCAACACTGCAATCTCCCGCTCCCTGACTGATCCCTACCCAACACTGCAATCTCCCCCTCCCTGACTGATCCCTACCCAACACTGCAATTACCCCCTCCCTGACTGATCCCTTACCAACACTACAATCTCCCCCCTCCCTGACTGATCCATATTCAACACTGCAATTACCCCCTCCCTTACTGATTCCTTCCCAACATTACACTCACCCCATTCCCTGTCTGATCCCTACCCAACACTGCAATCTCCCCCCTCCCTGACTGATCCCTACCCAACACTGCAATCATCCCCTCCCTGACTGATCCCTACCCAACACTGCAATATACGCCCACGGTAACTGTTCCCTACCCAACACTGCAATCACCCCCTCCCTGACTGATCGCAAACCAGCACTGCACTCACCCCCTCCCTGACTGATCCCTAGCCAACACTGCAATCACCCCCCTCCCTGACTGATCCAGAACCAACACTGTAATCACCCCCTCCCTGATTGATCCCTACACAGCACTGCACTCACCCCCGCCCTGATTAATTTCTACCCAACACGCCAATCACCCCCTCCCTGACTGATCGCAAACCAGCACTGCACTCACCCCCTCCCTGACTGATCCCTAGCCAACACTGCAATCACCCCCCTCCCTGACTGATCCAGAACCAACACTGTAATCTCCCCCTCCCTGATTGATCCCTACACAGCACTGCACTCACCCCCGCCCTGATTAATTTCTACCCAACACGCCAATCACCCCCTCCCTGACTGATCCCTAGTGAACACTGCAATCGCCCCCTCCCTGACTGAACCAGAACCAACACTGTAATCTCCCCCTCCCTGATTGATCCCTACACAGCACTGCACTCACCCCCGCCCTGATTAATTTCTACCCAACACGCCAATCTCCCGCACCCTGATTGATCCCTACCCAACAATGCAATCACCCCCTCCCTGACTTATCCAGACACAACACTGGAATCACCTCCTCCCTGACTGATCCCCAACCAACATTGCACTCATCCCCTCCCTGACTGCTCCCTACCCAACACTGCCATCACCCCCACCCAGACTGATCCATACCCAACACTGCAATCTCCCCCTCCCTGACTGATCCCCACACAACACTGCAATCATCCCCTCCATGACTGATCGCTACCCAACACGGCAATCTCTCCCTCCCTCACTAATCCCTACCCAACACTGCAATCTCCCCTCATTGACTGATCCCTATCCAGCACTGCAATCTCTCCCTCCCTGGCTGATTCCTACCCAACTCTGTAATCTCCCCCTCCCTGACTGAGCCCTGCACAACACTGCAATCTCCCCCTCACTGATTGATCCCTATCCAACAGTGCAATCTCCCCCTCCATTACTGATCCCTCCCCGACTCTGCACTCACCCCCTCCCAGACTGATCCCGACCGAACACTGCACTCGACCCTCCCTGACTGATCCCTACCCAAAACTGCAATCACCCATCCCAGACTGATCTCTACCCAATAATGCAATCACCCCCTCCCTGAGTGATCCCTACCCAGCAATGCACTCATCACCTCCCTGACTGACCCCCACCCTGCACAGCAATCACCCCCTCCCTGACTGATCCCTTAACAACATTGCAATCTCACCCTCCCAGACTGATCCCTACGCAACACTGCAAACACCCCCTCCCTGACCGATCCCAACCCAACACTGCACTCACCCAATCCCTGACTGATGCCTACAAAACACTGCAATCTCCCACTCCCTGACTGATCATTACCCAACACTGCAATCCCCCCTCCCTGACTGATCCCTACCCAACACTGCACTCACCCCCTCCCTTACTGATCCCTAACCAACACTGCAATCTCACCCTCCCTGTCTGATCCCTACCCAACACAGCAATCTCACCCTCCCTGACTGATACCGACCAAACACTGCACTCAACCCCTCCCTGAGAGATCCCGACCTCACATTGTAATCACCCCCTCGCTGAGTATTCCCTACCCAACACTGCAATCTCCACCTCCCTGACTGATCCCTACCCAACACTGCAATCCCCCCCTCCCTGACTGATCCCTATTGAACACTGCAATCCCCCCTCCCTGACTAATCCCTATTCAACGCAGCAATCACCCCCTCCCTGACTGATTTCTACCCAAGTGTGCACTCACCCATTCCTTGGCTGATCCCTACACAACACTGCAATCTCACCCTCCCTGAATGATCCCGACACATCACTGCAATCTCCTCTTCCCTGACTGATCCACACCCAACACTGCAATATACCCCCACCCTGACTGAACCCTACCCAACACTGCAATCTCCCCCTCACTGACTGATCCCTCTCCGACTGATCGCTATCCAGCACTGCAATCTCCCCCTCCCTGTCTGATCCCTACCCAACACTGCAATCTCCCATCTCTGACTGATCCCTACTGAACTCTGCAATCTCCTCCTCCCTGACTGATCCCTAGCCAACACTGTACTCACCCCCTCTTTGACTGAAACCTACCCAACTCTGCACTCACTCCCTCCCTGACTGATCACAACACAACACTGCAATCACCCCCTCCCTGACTGATCCCTACCCAAAACTGCAATCAGCTCCTCCCTCTCTTATCACTACTCAACACTACAATTCCCCCTCTCTGACTGATCCATACACAACACTGCAATCTCCTCCCTCCCTGATTGATCACTGCCCAACACTGCAATCTCCCCCTCCCTGCCTGATCCCACCGCAACACTGTAATCACGCCCTCCCTGATTGATCGCTACCCAACACTGCAATCACCCCCTCCCTGACTGATCCCTACCCAACACTGAAATAACCCGTCCCTGACTGATCCCTGCACAACACTGCTATCTCCCCATCCCTCTCTCATCCCGACTCAACACTGCAATCTCCCCCTCGCTGACTGATCCCTTCCCAACACTGCAATCTCCCCCTCCCTGACTGATCCCTACTGAACACTGTAATCTCGCCTTCCCGGACTGATCCCTACACAACACTACTCACCCCTTCCCTGACTGATCCCTACTGAACATTGCAATCTGCGCACTCCCTGATTTATCCCGAACCAACACTGTAATCTCGCCCTCCCGGACTGATCCCTACACAACACTGCACTCACCCCATCCCTGACTGATCCGTCCCCAACACTGTAAACTCCCCATCCCTAACTAATCCCTACACAACACAGCAATTCCCCCTCCCTGACTGATCCCTGCCTAACACTGTAATCACACCCTCCATGACTGTGCCCTACCCAACACTGCAATCTCCCCCTCCCTTCCTGATCCCTCCGCAACACTGTAATCACACCATCCCTGACTGATCGCTACCCAATACTGCAATCACCCCCTCCCTGACTGATCCCTGCCCAACACTGCACTCACCCCCTCCCTGACTGATCTCTACCCAACACTGCAAACTCCCACTCTCTGACTGATCCTTACCCAACACTGCAATCCCCCCTCCCTGACTGATCCCTACCCAACACTGCAATCTCCCACTCCCTGACTGATCCTTAACCAAAACTGCAATCCCCCCTCCCTGACTGATCCCTACCCAACACTGCACTCACCCCCTCCCGGACTGATCGCTGCCCAACACTGCACTCAGCCCCTCCCTTACTGATCCCTAACCAACACTGCAATCTCACCCTCCCTGTCTGATCCCTACCCAACACTGCAATCTCACCCTCCCTGACTGATACCGACACAACACCGCACTCAACCCCTCCCTGAGAGATCCCGACCTCACACTGTAATCACGCCCTCGCTGAGTATTCCCTACCCAACACTGCAATCTCCCCCTCCCTGACTGATCCCTACCCAACACTGCAATCCCCCCCTCCCTGACTGATCCCTATTCAACACTGCAATCCCCCCCTCCCTGACTGATCCCTACCCAACACTGCAATCCCCCCCTCCCTGACTGATCCCTATTCAACGCAGCAATCACCCCCTCCCTGACTGATTCCTACCCAAGTGTGCACTCACCCATTCCTTGGCTGATCCCTACACAACACTGCAATCTCACCCTCCCTGAATGATCCCGACACAACACTGCAATCTCCTCTTCCCTGACTGATCCACACCCAACACTGCAATATACCCCCACCCTGACTTATCCCTACCCAACACTGCAATCTCCCCCTCCCTGAGTGATCCCTACCCAACACTGCAATCTCCCCCTCCCTGACTGATCCCTACCCAACACTGAAATAACCCGCCCTGACTGATCCCTGCACAACACTGCAATCTCCACCTCCCTGACTGATCCCGACCCAACATTGAAATCTCCCCCTCCCTGACTGATCCCTACCCAACACTGCAATCTCCCCCGCCCTGACTGATCCCTGCCAACATTGCAATCTCCCCCTCCCTGACTGATCCCCACCCAACACTGCAATCTCCCCCTCCCTGACTGATCCCTACCCAACACTGCAATCTCCCCCTCCCTGACTGATCCCTACCCAACACTGCAATCTCCACCGCCCTGATTGATCCCTACCCAACACTGAAATAACCCGTCCCTGACTGATCCCTGCGCAACACCGCTATCTCCCCAACCCTCTCTCATCCCGACTCAACACTGCAATCTCCCCCTCGCTGACTGATCCCTTCCCAACACTGCAATCTCCCCCTCCCTGACTGATCCCGACTGAACACTGTAATCTCGCCTTCCCGGACTGATCCCTACACAACACTGTACTCACCCCTTCCCTGACTGATCCCTACTGAACATTGCAATCTTCGCACTCCCTGACTAATCCTTAGCCAACACTGTAATCACAGCTTCCCTGACTGATCCCTACCCAACACATTTATCTACCCCTCCCTGACTGATCCCTACCCAACACTGCAATGTCCCACTCCCTGACTGATCCCTACCCAACACTGCAATCGCCCCCTCCCTGACTGATCCCTACCCAACACTGCAATCTCCCCCTCCCTGACTGATCCCGACCAAACAATGCAATCTGCCCCTCCCTGACTGATCCCCACACAACACTGCAATATACGCCCACGGTAACTGATCCCTACCAAACACTGCAATCACCCCCTCCCTGACTGATCGCAAACCAACACTGCACTCACCCCCTCCCTGACTGATCCCTACCCAACACTGCAATCTCCCCCTCCCTGACTGATCCCTACCCAACACTGCAATCTCCCCCTCCTGACTGATCCCTACCCAACACTGCAATCTACCCCTCCCTGACTGATCCCTACCCAACATTGCACTCTCCCCCACCCTGACTGATCCCAAACCGACACTGTAATCTCCTCCTCCCTGACTGATCCCTACACAACACGGTACTCACCCCCTCCCTGAACTAATTCCTACCCAGCACTGCCCTCTCCCCCATCCTGACTGATCCCGAAACATAACTGCCGTCTCACCCACCCTGACTGCTTCCTACCCATCACTGCAATCTCACCCTCCCTGTCTGATCCCTACCCATCACTGCAATCTCCCCCTCCCTGACTGATCCCTACTCAACACTGCAATCTCCCCCTCCCTGACTGATCCCTACCCAACACTGCAAACTCCCCCTCCCTGACTGATCCCTACTCAACACTGCAATCTCCCCCTCCCTGACTGATCCCTACCCAACACTGCAAACTCCCCCTCCCTGACTGATCCCTACCCAACACTGCAATCTCCCCCACCCTGACTGATCCCTACACAACACTTCAATCACCTCCCCCCTGACTGATCCCTCCCCAACACTTCAATCTCCTCCTCCCAGACTGATACCTAACCAACACTGCACTCATCCCCTCCCTGACTGATCCCTAACCAACACTGCAATCACCCCCTCCCTGACTGATCCCCACCCAACACTACAATATAAGCCCACGGTAACTGATCCCTTCCCAACACTGCACTCACCCACTCCCTGATTGATCCCTACCCAACACTGCAATCTCCCCCTCCTGACTGATCCCTACCCAACACTGCAATCTCCCCCTCCCTGACTGATCCCTACCCAACACTGCACTCTCCCCCACCCTGACTGATCCCAAACCGACACTGTAATCTCCTCCTCCCTGACTGATCCCTACACAACACGGTACTCACCCCCTCCGTGAACTAATTCCTACCCAGCACTGCCATCTCCCCCATCCTGACTGATCCCGAAACATAACTGCCGTCTCACCCACCCTGACTGCTTCAACCCATCACTGCCATCTCGCCCTCCCTGTCTGATCCCTACCCATCACTGCAATCTCCCCCTCCCTGACTGATCCCTACTCAACACTGCAATCTCCCCCTCCCTGACTGATCCCTACCCAACACTGCAAACTCCCCCTCCCTGACTGATCCCGACCCAACACTGTAATCTCCCCCTCCCTGACTAAATCCTACCCAACACTGCAATCTCCCCCACCCTGACTGATCCCTCCCCAACATTTCAATCTCCTCCTCCCAGACTGATACCTAACCAACACTGCACTCATCCCCTCCCTGACTGATCCCTAACCAACACTGCAATCACCCCCTCCCTGACTGATCCCCACCCAACACTACAATATACGCCCACGGTAACTGATCCCTTCCCAACACTGCACTCACCCCCTCCCTGATTGATCCCTACCCAACACTGCAATCTCCCCCTCCCTGACTGATCCCTACCCAACACTGCAATCTCGCCCTCCCTGACTGATCCCGACCAAACACAGTAATCTCCCCCTCACTGACTGATCCCTACCCAACACTGCAACCCCCCCCTCCCTGACTGATCCCTACCGAACTCTGCAATCTCCCCCCTCCCTGGCTGATCCCGACCCAACACTGCAATTGCCCCCTCCCTGACTGATCCCTACCCAACACTGCAATCACTCCCTCCCTGACTGATCCCTACCCAACACTGTAATCTCACCCTCTCTGACTGATCCCTACCCAACACTGCAATCACCCCCTCCCTGACTAATCCCTACCGAACTCTGCAATCTCCCCCCTCCCTGGCTGATCCCGACCCAACACTGCAATTGCCCCCTCCCTGACTGATCCCTGCCCAACACTGCCATCTCCCCCAACCTGACTGTTCCTGACCCAACACTGCAATCTCACCCTCCCTGACTGATCCCTACCCAACACTGCAATCTCCCCCTCCCTGACTGATCCCTACCCAACACTGCAATCTCACCCTCCCTGACGGATCCCTGCCCAACACTGCCATCTCCCCCACCCTGACTAATCCCTACCCAACACTGCAATCACCCCCTCCCTGACTGATCCCTACCGAACTCTGCAATCTCCCCCCTCCCTGGCTGATCCCGACCCAACACTGCAATTGCCCCCTCCCTGACTGATCCCTGCCCAACACTGCCATCTCCCCCACCCTGACTGTTCCTGACCCAACACTGCAATCTCACCCACCCTGACTGATCCCTACCCAACACTGCAATCTCACCCACCCTGACTGATCCCTACCCAACATGCAATCACCCCCTCCCTGACCGATCCCTACCCAACACTGCAATCTCCCCCACCCTGACTGATCCCTACCCAACACTGCAATCTCACCCTCCCTGACTGATCCCTGCCCAACACTGCCATCTCCCCCACCCTGACTGATCCCTACCCAACACTGCAATCTCCCCCTCCCTGACTAATCCCTACCCAACACTGCAATATCCCCCACCCTGACTGATCCCTACCCAACACTGCAATCACGCCCTCCCTGACTGATCTCCACCCAACACTGCAATTTACGCCCACCCTGACTGAACCCTACCAAACATTGCAATCACCCCCTCCCTGACTGAACGCAAACCAACACTGCAATCACCCTCTCTCTGACACATCCCTAACCAACACTGCACTCATCCCCTCCCTGACTGCTTCCTACCTAACACTGCAATCTCACCCTCCCTGACTGATCCCTGCCCAGCACTGCAATCTCCCCCACCTTGACTGATCTCTACCCAACACTGCAATATACACCCACCCTGACCGATCCATACCCAAAAATGCAATCATCCCTCCCTGACTGATAGCAAACCAACACTGCACTAACCCCATCCCTGACTGATCCCTACCCAACATTGCAATCACCCCCTCCCTGACTGATCCCTGCTGAACACTGCAATCTCCCCCTCCCTGACTGATCCCAAACCGACACTGTAATCTCCTCCTCCCTGACTGATCCCTACACAACACGGTACTCACCCCCTCCCTGAACTAATTCCTACCCAGCACTGCCCTCTCCCCCATCCTGACTGATCCCGAAACATAACTGCCGTCTCACCCACCCTGACTGCTCCCTAACCATCACTGCAATCTCGCCCTCCCTGACTGATCCCTACCCATCACTGCAATCTCCCCCTCCCTGACTGATCCCGACCCAACACTGCAATCTCCCCCACACTGACTGATCCCTACCCAACACTGCACTCATCCCCTCCCTGACTGATCCCTACCCAACACTGCAAACTCCCCCTCCCTGACTGATCCCTACCCAACACTGTAATCTCCCCCACCCTGACTGATCCCTACACAACACTTCAATCACCTCCCCCCTGACTGATCCCTCCCCAACACTTCAATCTCCTCCTCCCAGACTGATACCTAACCAACACTGCACTCATCCCCTCCCTGACTGATCCCTAACCAACACTGCAATCACCCCCTCCCTGACTGATCCCCACCCAACACTACAATATACGCCCACGGTAACTGATCCCTACCCAACACTGCACTCACCCCCTCCCTGTCTGATCCCTACCCAACACTGCAATCACCCCCTCCCAGACTGATCCCTGCCCAACACTGCCATCTCCCCAACCCTGACTGATCCCTACCCAACACTGCAATCACCCCGTCCCTGACTGATCCCTACCCAACACTGCAATATCCCGCTCCCTGACTGATCCCGACCAAACACAGTAATCTCCCCCTCACTGACTGATCCCTCCCCAACACTACTATTTCACCTCCCTGACTGATCCCTACCCAACACTGCAATCTCACCCACCCTGACTGATCCCTACCCAACAATGAAATCTCACCCACCCTGACTGATCCCGAAACAACATGCAATCACGCCCACCCTGACTGATCTCCACCCAACACTGCAATACACGCCCTCCCTGACTGATCCCTACCGAACTCTGCAATCTCCCCCCTCCCTGGCTGATCCCGACCCAACACTGCAATTGCCCCCTCCCTGACTGATCCCTGCCCAACACTGCCATCTCCCCCTCCCTGACTGATCCCTACCCAACACTGCAATCTCCCCCGCCCTGACTGATCCCGACCCAACACTGCAATCTCCCCCGCCCTGACTGATCCCTACCCAACACTGCACTCACCCCCTCCCGGACTGGTCCCTACTGAACATTGCAATCTGCGCACTCTCTGATTTATCCCGAACCAACACTGTAATCTCGCCCTCCCGGACTGATCCCTACACAACACTGTACTCACCCCTTCCCTGACTGATCCCTCCGCAACACTGCACTCACCCCATCCCTGACTGATCCCTCCCCAACACTGCAATCTCCCCATCCCTAACTAATCCCTACACAACACAGCAATTCCCCCCTCCATGACTGATCCCTACCCAACACTGCAATCAGCCCCTCCCTCTCTTATCAGTACCCAACACTACAATTCCCCCACTCTGACTGATCCATACACAACACTGCAATCTCCTCCCTCCCTGATTGATCACTGCCCAACACTGCAATCTCCCCCTCCCTGCCTGATCCCACCGCAACACTGTAATCACACCCTCCCTGATTGATCGCTACCCAACACTGCAATCACCCCCTCCCTGACTGATCGCTACCCAACACTGCAATCACCCCCTCCCTGACTGATCCCTACCCAACACTGAAATAACCCGTCCCTGACTGATCCCTGCGCAACACTGCTATCTCCCCATCCCTTTCTCATCCCGACTCAACACTGCAATCTCCCCCTCGCTGACTGATCCCTTCCCAACACTGCAATCTCCCCCTCCCTGACTGATCCTGACTGAACACTGTAATCTCGCCTTCCCGGACTGATCCCTACACAACACTGTACTCACCCCTTCCCTGACTGATCCCTACTGAACATTGCAATCTTCGCACTCCCTGACTAATCCTTAGCCAACACTGTAATCACAGCTTCCCTGACTGATCCCTACCCAACACATTTATCTACCCCTCCCTGACTGATCCCTACCCAACACTGCAATGTCCCACTCCCTGACTGATCCCTACCCAACACTGCAATCGCCTCCTCCCTGACTGATCCCTACCCAACACTGCAATCTCCCCCTCCCTGACTGATCCCGACCAAACAATGCAATCTGCCCCTCCCTGACTGATCCCCACACAACACTGCAAAATACGCCCACGGTAACTGATCCCTACCAAACACTGCAATCACCCCCTCCCTGACTGATCGCAAACCAACACTGCACTCACCCCCTCCCTGACTGATCCCTACCCAACACTGCAATCTCCCCCTCCCTGACTGATCCCTACCCAACACTGCAATCTCCCCCTCCCTGACTGATCCCTACCCAACACTGCACTCTCCCCCACCCTGACTGATCCCAAACCGACACTGTAATCTCCTCCTCCCTGACTGATCCCTACACAACACGGTACTCACCCCCTCCGTGAACTAATTCCTACCCAGCACTGCCCTCTCCCCCATCCTGACTGATCCCGAAACATAACTGCCGTCTCACCCACCCTGACCGCTTCCTACCCATCACTGCAATCTCGCCCTCCCTGTCTGATCCCTACCCATCACTGCAATCTCCCCCTCCCTGACTGATCCCTACCCAACACTGCAAACTCCCCCTCCCTGACTGATCCCGACCCAACACTGTAATCTCCCCCTCCCTGACTGATCCCTACACAACATTTCAATCACCTCCCCCCTGACTGATCCCTCCCCAACACTTCAATCTCCTCCTCCCAGACTGATACCTAACCAACACTGCAATCTCCCCCTCCCTGACTGATCCCTAACCAACACTGCAATCACCCCCTCCCTGACTGATCCCCACCCAACACTACAATATACGCCCACGGTAACTGATCCCTTCCCAACACTGCACTCACCCCCTCCCTGACTGATCCCTACCCAACAATGAAATCTCACCCACCCTGACTGATCCCGAAACAACATGCAATCACGCCCACCCTGACTGATCTCCACCCAACACTGCAATACACGCCCTCCCTGACTGATCCCTACTGAACTCTGCAAACTCCCCCCTCCCTGGCTGATCCCGACCCAACACTGCAATTGCCCCCTCCCTGACTGATCCCTGCCCAACACTGCCATCTCCCCTATCCTGACTGTTCCTGACCCAACACTGCAATCTCACCCTCCCTGACTGATCCCTACCCAACACTGCAATCTCACCCTCCCTGACGGATCCCTGCCCAACACTGCCATCTCCCCCACCCTGTCTAATCCCTACCCAACAGTGCAATCACCCCCTCCCTGACTGATCCGTACCCAACACTGCAATCTCACCCACCCTGACTGATCCCTACCCAACATGCAATCACGCCCTCCCTGACTGATCCCCACCCAACACTGCAATCACCCCCTCCCTGACCGATCCCGACCCAACACTGCAATCTCCCCCACCCTGACTGATCCCTACCCAACACTGCCATCTCACCCTCCCTGACTGATCCCTGCCCAACACTGCCATCTCCCCCACCCTGACTGATCCCTACCCAACACTGCAATCACCCCCTCCCTGACTAATCCCTACCCAACACTGCAATATCCCCCACCCTGACTGATCCCTACCTAACACTGCAATCACGCCCTCCCTGACTGATCTCCACCCAACACTGCAACTTACGCCCACCCTGACTGAACCCTACCAAACATTGCAATCACCCCCTCCCTGACACATCCCTAACCAACACTGCACTCATCCCCTCCCTGACTGCTTCCTACCCAACACTGCAATCTCACCCTCCCAGACTGATCCCTGCCCAACACTGCCATCTTCCCACCTTGACTGATCTCTACCCAACACTGCAATATACACCCACCCTGACCGATCCATACCCAAAAATGCAATCATCCCTCCCTGACTGATCGCAAACCAACACTGCACTAACCCCATCCCTGACTGATCCCTACCCAACATTGCAATCACCCCCCCCTGACTGATCCCTACTCAACACTGCAATCTCACCCTCCCTGACGGATCCCTGCACAACACTGCCATCTCCCCCACCCTGACTAATCCCTACCCAACACTGCAATCACCCCCTCCCTGACTGCTTCCTACCCAACACTGCAATCTCACCCTCCCAGACTGATCCCTGCCCAACACTGCCATCTTCCCACCTTGACTGATCTCTACCCAACACTGCAATATACACCCACCCTGACCGATCCATACCCAAAAATGCAATCATCCCTCCCTGACTGATCGCAAACCAACACTGCACTAACCCCATCCCTGACTGATCCCTACACAACATTGCAATCACCCCCTCCCTGACTGATCCCTACTCAACACTGCAATCTCACCCTCCCTGCCGGATCCCTGCCCAACACTGCCATCTCCCCCACCCTGACTAATCCCTACCCAACACTGCAATCACCCCCTCCCTGACTGATCCGTACCCAACACTGCAATCTCACCCACCCTGACTGATCCCTACCCAACACTGCAATCTCACCCACCCTGACACATCCCTAACCAACACTGCACTCATCCCCTCCCTGACTGCTTCCTACCCAACACTGCAATCTCACCCTCCCAGACTGATCCCTGCCCAACACTGCCATCTTCCCACCTTGACTGATCTCTACCCAACACTGCAATATACACCCACCCTGACCGATCCATACCCAAAAATGCAATCATCCCTCCCTGACTGATCGCAAACCAACACTGCACTAACCCCATCCCTGACTGATCCCCACCCAACACTGCAATCACCCCCTCCCTGACCGATCCCTACCCAACACTGCAATCACCCCCTCCCTGACCGATCCCTACCCAACACTGCAATCTCCCCCACCCTGACTGATCCCTACCCAACACTGCAATCTCCCCCTCCCTCACTGATCCCTACCCAACACTGCAATCACCCCCTCCCTGACTAATCCCTACCCAACACTGCAATATCCCCCACCCTGACTGATCCCTACCCAACACTGCAATCACGCCCTCCCTGACTGATCTCCACCCAACACTGCAATTTACGCCCACCCTGACTGAACCCTACCAAACATTGCAATCACCCCCTCCCTGACTGATCGCAAACCAACACTGCAATCTCCCCCTCCCTGACTGATCCCTACCCAACACTGCAAACTCCCACTCCCTGACTGATCCCTACTCAACACTGCAAACTCCCACTCCCTGACTGATCCCGACCCAACACTGCAATCTCCCCCACACTGACTGATCCCTACCCAACACTGCAATCACCCCCTCCCTGACTGATCCCTACTGAACACTGTAATCTCCCCCTCACTGACTAAATCCTACCCAACACTGCAATCTCCCCCACCCTGACTGATCGCTACACAACACTTCAATCACCTCCCCCCTGACTGATCCCTCCCCAACACTTCAATCTCCTCCTCCCAGACTGATACCTAACCAACACTGCACTCATCCCCTCCCTGACTGATCCCTAACCAACACTGCAATCACCCCCTCCCTGACTGATCCCCACCCAACACTACAATATACGCCCACGGTAACTGATCCCTACACAACACTGCACTCACCCCGTCCCTGACTGATCCCTACCCAACACTGCAATCACCCCCTCCCAGACTGATCCCTGCCCAACACTGCCATCTCCCCCACCCTGACTGATCCCTACCCAACACTGCAATCACCCCCTCCCTGACTGATCCCTACCCAACACTGCAATATCCCGCTCCCTGACTGATCCCGACCAAACACAGTAATCTCCCCCTCACTGACTGATCCCTCCCCAACACTACTATTTCACCTCCCTGACTGATCCCTACCCAACACTGCAATCTCACCCACCCTGACTGATCCCTACCCAACAATGAAATCTCACCCACCCTGACTGATCCCTACCCAACAATGAAATCTCACCCACCCTGACTGATCCCTAAACAACATGCAATCACGCCCACCCTGACTGATCTCCACCCAACACTGCAATACACGCCCACCCTGACTGAACCCTACCCAACATTACAATCACCCCCTCCCTGACTGATCGCAAACCAGCACTGCACTCACCCCTCCGTGACTGATTCCTACTCAACATTGCAATCACCCCCCCCGACTGATCCCTGCTGAACACTGCAATCTCCCCCTCCCTGACTGATCCCAAACCGACACTGTAATCTCCTCCTCCCTGACCAATCCCTACACAACACTGTATGCACCCCCTCCCTGAACTAATTCCTACCCAACACAGCCCTCTCCCCCACCCTGACTGATCCCGAACCAACACTGCCCTCTCCCCCACCCTGACTGCTCCCTACCCAAAACTGCAAACTCCCCCTCCCTGACTGATCCCTATCCAACATTGCAATCACCTCCTCCATAATTGCTCCCTACCCAACACTGCAATCACCTCCTCCATAACTGATCCCTACCGAACACTGCAATCTCCCCCTCCCTGATGGATCCTGACCCAACATTGCAATCATCCCTCCCTGACTGATCGCAAACCAACACTGCACTAATCCCCTCCCTGACTGATCCCTACCCAACATTGCAATCACTCCCTCCCGGACTGATCCCTGCTGAACACTGCAATCTCCCCCTCCCTGACTGATCCCAAACCTACACTGTAATCTCCTCCTCCCTGACTGATCCCTATACAAAACACTGCAATCACCCCCTCCATAACTGATCCCTACCGAACACTGCAATCTCCCCCTCCCTGATGGATCCTTACCCAACATTGCAATCTCCCGCACCCTGACTGATCCCTACCCAACACTGCAATCACCCCCTCCCTGACTGATCCCTACTGAACACTGTAATCTCCCCCTCCCTGACTAAATCCTACCCAACACTGCAATCTCCCTGACCCTAACTGATCCCTACACAACACTTTAATCTCCTCCTCCCAGACTGATACCTAACCAACACTGCACTCATCCCCTCCCTGACTGATCCCTACCCAACACTGCAATCAACCCCTCCCTCACTGATCCCCACCCAACACTGCAATATACGCCCACGGTAACTGATCCCTACCTAACACTGCACTCACCCCCTCCCTGACTGATCCCTGCCCAACACTGCAATCACCCGCTCCCTGACCAATCCCTAGTGAACACTGCAATCTCCCCCCCCTGACTGATCCAGAACCAACACTGTATCCTCCCCCTACCTGACTGATCCCTACACAGCACTGCACTCACCCCCGCCCTGATTAATTCCGACCCAACACGGCAATCTCCCGCACCCTGATTGATCCCTACCCAACACTGCAATCGCCCCCTCCCTGACTGATCCCTACCTAACACTGCACTCACCCCCTCCCTGACTGATCCCTGCCCAACACTGCAATCACCCGCTCCCTGACCAATCCCTAGTGAACACTGCAATCTCCCCCCGCCTGACTGATCCAGAACCAACACTGTATCCTCCCCCTACCTGACTGATCCCTACACAGCACTGCACTCACCCCCGCCCTGATTAATTCCGACCCAACACGGCAATCTCCCGCACCCTGACTGATCCCTACCCAACACTGCAATCACCCCCTCCCTGACTGATCCAGACACAACACTGCAATCACCCCCTCCCTGACTGATCCCCAACCAACACTGCATTCATCCCCTCCCTGACTGCTCCCTACCCAACACTGCCATCACCCCCACCCAGACTGATCCCTACCCAACACTGCCAATACCCCCACCCTGACTGATCCCTACCCAACACTGCAATCACCCCCTCCCTGACTGATCCAGACACAACACTGCAATCACCCCCTCCCTGACTGATCCCCAACCAACACTGCATTCATCCCCTCCCTGACTGCTCCCTACCCAACACTGCCATCACCCCCACCCAGACTGATCCCTACCCAACACTGCCAATACCCCCACCCTGACTGATCCCTACCCAACACTGCAATCACCCCCTCCATGTCCGATCCCTACCCAACACTGCAATCTCCCGCACCCTGACTGATGCCTACCCAACACTGCAATCACCCCCACCCTGACTGATCCCTACCCAACACTGCAATCACCCCCTCCATGACCGATCCCTACCCAACACTGCAATCTCCCGCACCCTGACTGATGCCTACCCAACACTGCAATCACCCCCTCCCTGACTGATCCCGACCCATCACTGCATTCTCCCCCTCCCTTCCTGATCCCTAGTGAACACTGCAATCTTCCCGTCCCTGACTGATCCCGAACCAACACTGTAATCTCCCCCTCTCTGACTGATCCCTACACAGCACTGTAGTCACCCCCGCCATGACTAACTCCTACCCAACACTGCACTGATCCCCTCCCTGACTGCTCCTTACCCAACACTGCTAACTCCCCCTCCCTGACTGATCCCTACCAAACACTGCAATCTCCCCCTCCCTGACTGAACCCTACGCAACACTGCAATCTCCCCCTCCCTGACTGATCCTGAACCAACACTGTAATCTCCCCATCCCTGCCTGACACGTACACAATACTGTATTCACCCCCTCCCTGACTAATTCCCACCCAACACAGCAATCTTCCCACCATGACTGATCCCGACCCAACACTGCAATCACCCCCTCCCTGACTGATCCAGACACAACACTTCAATCACCTCCTCCCTGACTGATCCCGACACAACACTGCAATTTCCCCCTCCCTGAATGATCCCTGCCCAAATCTGCCATCACCCCCTTCCTGACTGATCCCTACACAACACTACACTCACCCCCTCCCTGACTAGTCCCGAACCAACACTGCAATCACGCCCTTGCTGACTGATCCCTGCCCAACACTGCAATCTCCCCTCCCTGCGTGATCCCGACCCAACACTGCAATCTCCCCTCCCTGACTGATCCCTCCCCAACACTGCAATTTCCCCCTCCCTGACTGATCACTACCCAACACTGCAATCACCCCTTCCCTGACTTATCCCAAACTGGAACTGCAGTATACCCCTTCCCTGACTGATCCCTCAAGCAACAATGCAATCTCCCCCTCCCTGACTGATCCCTATCCAACACTGCAACCAGCACCTCCCTAACTGATCCCTCCCCAACACTGTAATCACCCCCTCCCTGACTGATCCCGACACAACTCTGCAATCACCCACTCCCTGACAGACCCCTACCCAACACTGCAATATCCCCTCCCTGACTGATCCCGACCACAATAATCTTCCCCTCACTGACTGATCCCTAACCAACACTACTATCTCAACCTCCCTGAATGATCCCTACCCAGCACTGTAATCTCCCCCTCCCCGACTGATAACTACACACCACTCTAATCTCCCCCTCCCTAAGTGATCCCTACACAACACTAAATTCACCCACTCACTGACTAATCCCTACCCAACACTGCAATCTCCCCCTCACTAACTGAACGCAAACCAACACTGCAATCACCCTCTTCCTGACTGATCCCTAACCAACACTACACTCACCTGCTCCCAGACTGATCCCTACGGAATACTGCAATCACCCCCTCCCTGACTTATCCCTATCCAACACTGCGCTCACCTACTCCCTGACAGATCCCTACCCAACACTGCAATCACCCTCTCCCTGGCTGATCCCTACCCAACACTGCAAATGCCCCCTCCCTGATTGATCCCTACCCAACACTGCAATCACCCCCTCCCTGACCGATCCCTACCCAACACTGCAATCTCACCCTCTCTGACTGATCCCTACCCAACACTGCAATCACCCCCTCCCTGACTGATCCCTACCCAACTCTGCAATCTCCCCCCTCCCTGGCTGATCCCTACCCAAGACTAAAATTGCCGCCTCCCTGACTGATCCCTGCCGAACTCTGTCATCTCCCCCACACTGACTGATCCCTACCCAACACTGCAATCACCCCCTCCCTGACTGATACCTACCCAACACTGCAATCTCCCCCACCCTGACTGATCCCTACCCAACACTGCAATATACGCCCACCCTGACTGAACCCTACCCAACATTGCAATCACCCCCTCCCTGACTGATCACAAACCAACACTGCACTCAACCCTCCCTGACTGGTTCCTACCCTACACTGCAATCTCACCCTCCCTGACTGATCCCTGCCCAACACTGCCATCTCCCCCACCCTGACTGATCTCTACCCAACATTGCAATATACGCCCACCCTGACCGATCCAAACCCAAAAATGCAATCATCCCTCCCTGACTGATCGCAAACCAACACTGCACTAACCCCCTCCCTGACTGATCCCTACCCAACATTGCAATCACCCCCTCCCTGACTTATCCCTGCTGAACACTGCACTCTCCCCCACCCTGACTGATCCCAAACCGATACTGTAATCTCCTCCTCCCTGACTGATACCTACACAACACGGTACTCACCCCCTCCCTGAACTAATTCCTACCCAGCACTGCCCTCTCCCCCATCCTGACTGATCCCGAAACATAACTGCCGTCTCACCCACCCTGACTGCTCCCTAACCATCACTGCAAACTCCCCCTCCCTGACTGATCCCAACCCAACACTGCAATCATCCCCTCCCTGACTGATCCCTGCCCAACACTGCCATCTCCCCCACCCTGACTGATCCCTACCAACTCTGCAATCTCCCCCCTCCCTGGCTGATCCCTACCCAACACTACAATTGCCCCCTCCCTGACTGATCCCTACCCAACACTGCAATCACCCCCTCCCTGGCTGATCCCTACCCAACACTGCAATTGCCCCCTCCCTGACTGATCCCTACCCAACTCTGCAATCACCCCCTCCCTGACTGATCCCTACCCAACACTGCAATCTCACCCTCTCTGACTGATCCCGACCCAACACTGCAATATACGCCCACCCTGACTGAACCCTACCCAACATTGCAATCACCCCCTCCCTGACTGATCGCAAACCAACACTGCACTCAACCCTCCCTGAATGCTTCCTACCCTTCACTTCAATCTCACCCTCCCTGACTGATCCCTGCCCAACACTGCCATCTCCCCGACCCTGACTGATCTCTACCCAACATTGCAATATACGCCCACCCTGACCGATCCATACCCAAAAATGCAATCATCCCTCCCTGACTGATCGCAAACCAACACTGCACTAACCCCCTCCCTGACTGATCCCTACCCAACATTGCAATCACCCCCCTCCCTGACTTATCCCTGCTGAACACTGCAATCTCCCCCTCCCTGACTGATCCCAAACCGACACTGTAATCTCCTCCTCCCTGACTGATCCCTACACAACACGGTACTCACCCCCTCCCTGAACTAATTCCTACCCAGCACTACCCTCTCCCCCATCCCGACTGATCCCGAAACATAACTGCCGTCTCACCCACACTGACTGCTCCCGAGCCATCTCTGCAATCTCGCCCTCCCTGACTGATCCCTTCCCATCATTGCAAACTCCCCCTCCCTGACTGATTCCTACCCAACACTGCAATCTCCCCCTCCCTGATGGATCCTTACCCAATATTGCAATCTCCCGCACCCTGACTGATCCCGACCCAACACTGCAATCACCTCCTCCCTGACTGATCCCGACCCAACACTGCAATATCCCCCTCCCTGACTGATCCCAAACAAACACAGTAATTTCCCCCTCCCTGACTGATCACTGCCCAACACTGCCATCTCCCCCACCCTGACTGATCCTTACCCAACACTGCAATCACCCCCTCCCTGACTGATCCCTACTCAACACTGCAATATGCCCCTCCCTGACTGATCCCGAACAAACACAGTAATTTTCCCCTCCCTGACTGATCCCTGCCCAACACTGCCATCTCCCCCACCCTGACTGATCCTTACCCAACACTGCAATCACCCCCTCCCTGACTGATCCCTACTCAACACTGCAATATCCCCCTCCCTGTCTGATCCCGAACAAACACAGTAATTTCCCCCTCACTGACTGATCCCTCCCCAACACTACTATTTCAACCGCCCTGAATGATCCCTACCCAACACTGTAATATCCCCCTCCCTGACTGATCCCGACACAGCACTGTAATCTCCCCCTCCCTGAGTTATTGCTACACAAGACTAAATTCACCAACTCACTGACTAATCCCTACCCAAGACTGCAATATCCCCCTCCCTGACTGAACGCTCGCTAACGCTGTAATTACACGATCCCAGACTGATCCTTACGCAACACTGCAATCACCGCCTCCCTGACTGATCCCTATACAACACTTCAATCTCCCCCTCCCTGACTGATCCCAATCCAACACTTCAATCTCACCCTCTCTGACTGATCCCTACCCAACTCTGCAATCTCCCCCCTCCCTGGCTGATCCCTACCCAACACTGCAATCTCACCTCCCTGACTGATCCCTACCCAACACTACAATTGTCCCCTCCCTGACTGATCCCTACCCAACACTGCAATCTCACCCTCTCTGACTGATCCCTACCCAACTCTGCAATCACCCCCTCCCTGACTGATCCCTACCCAACTCTGCAATCACCCCCTCCCTGACTGACCCCTACCCAACACTTCAATCTCACCCTCTCTGACTGATCCCTACCCAACTCTGCAATCACCCCCTCCCTGACTGATCCCTACCCAACTCTGCAATCTACCCACTCCCTGGCTGATCCCTACCCAACACTACAATTGCCCCCTCCTGACTGATCCCTACCCAACACTGCAATCACCCCCTCCCTGGCTGATCCCTACCCAACACTACAATTGCCCCGTCCCTGACTGATCCCTACACAACACTGCAATCTTCCCCTCCCTGACTGATCCCTACCCAACACTGCAATCTCACCCTCCCTGACTGATCCCTATTCAACACTGCAATTACCCCCTCCATGACTGATTCCTACCCAACATTGCACTCACCCCATTCCCTGGCTGGTCCCTTAGCAACACTGCAATCTCCCTCCTCCCTGACTGATCCCGACCCAACACTGCAATCACCTCCTCCCTGACTGATCCCGACCCAACACTGCAATATCCCCCTCCCTGACTGATCCCAAACAAACACAGTAATTTCCCCCTCCCTGACTGATCCCTGCCCAACACTGCCATCTCCCCCACCCTGACTGATCCTTACCCAACACTGCAATCTCCACCTCCAGGACGTATCCCTACCCAACACTGCAATCTGCCCCCTCGCTGACTGATCCCTACCCATCACTGCAATCACCCCATCCCTGACTGATCCCTACATTTCACTGTACTCATCCCCTCCCTGACTGATCCCTCCCAACACCTGAAACTCCCCCTCTCTGACTGATCCCTGCCCCACACTGCAATCTCCCCTCCCTAACTTATCCCTACCGAACACGACAAACTCCCGCTCCAAGACTGACCCATCACCAACACTGCAGTCACCCCCTCCCTGAATGATCCCTACCCAACACTGCAATCTCCCCCTCCCTGACTGATCCCTACCCAACACTGCAATATCCCCCCTCCCTGACTGATCCCTACCCAACACTGCAATCACCCCCTCCCTGACTGATCCCTACCCAACACTGCAATCTCCCCTCCCTGACTGATCCCTACCCAACACTGCAATCACCCCCTCCCTGACTGATCCCTACCCAACACTGCAATATCCCCCCTCCCTGACTGATCCCTACCCAACACTGCACTCACCCCCTCACTGACTGATCCCTACCCAACACTGAAATCTGCTCTCCCTGACTGCTCCCTTCACATCATTGCAATCTTCCCCTCCCTGACTGATCCCTACCCATCACTGCACTCATCACCTTCCTGACTGATCCCTACCCAACAGTGCACTCACCCCCTCCCTGACTGATCCCTACACAACACTGCAATCTCCCCCTCCCTGACTGATCCCTCCCAACACCTGAAACCCCCCTCCCTGACTGATCCCTACGCCACACTGCAATCTCCCCTCCCTGACTGATCCCTTCCCAACACTGCAATCAACCCTTCCCTGACTGATCCCTACCCAACACTGCAATCTCCCCCTCCCTGACTGATCCCTACCCAACACTGCAATCTCCCCCTCCCTGACTGATCCCTACCCCTCACTAAATCCACCCCCTCACTTTCTCATCCTTATACATCACTGAATCAAACACTCCGTGACTGATGTGGACACAATAAAGTAATCACCCCCTTCCTGACTGATCCCTACCCACATTGAAATCTCCCTCTTCTGTTGTGATACCGACACACCTCTGCCCTCACAACTCCCCCCTGGAAGGTTACATCGAATGGAATCCAGGGGGCGTTGGTAAACTGCTACACAGTTGGCCTGATGGAAGGAAGCAGTGGATAATAGTCAGACTGGAGGCCTGTGACTCGTGGTGTGCCTCAGCGGTCATAGGATCATAGAATCTCTCCTCTGTGGAAACAGGCCCTTCGGCCCAACAAGTCTACTGGTCCTCTGAAGATTATTCCACCCAAACCCATTCCCCTACTTTATTACGCTACATTAACCCTTGACTAACGCAACTTACTTACACATCCATGAACACTATAGGCAATTTAGCATGGCCAATTTACCTGACCTGCACATCTTTGGATTGTGGGAGGAAATCGGAGCACCCGGAGGAAACCCACGCAGACATGGGGAGAATGCACAAACTCAGTTGATGTAGCATGGAGGCTCAGTGGTTGGCACTGCTGCGTCACAGCGCCAGGGACCCGGGTTTGACCCCAGCCTCGGGTGACTGTCTGTGTGGAGTTTACACATTCTCCCTGTGTCTGCGTGGGTTTCCTCTGGGTGCTCCGGTTTCCTCCCACAATCCAAAAATGTACAGGTCAGATGAATTGGCCAGGCGAAATTGCCCATAGTGCTAGGTGCATTCGTCAAGGGTAAATATGGGGCAGGGAGAATGGCTCTGGGTGGGTTACTCTTCAGCAGGTCGGTGTGGACTTGTTGGGCCAAATGGCCTGTTTCCATACTGTCGGAAATCTAACCCTAACAGGATCTAATCCACACAGAGCACCCTGTGAGGTTGGAATTGAATCCAGATCCACGGTGCTGTGAGGCAGCAGTGCTCACCACTGTGCCACTGTGCCACTGAGCTGGTCAGTGCTAGGCCCATTGCTGTTTGCCATCAATATCAATGATTTGGATGCGGGTGTTTAAGGCATGAATAGTAAGTTTGCAGATTACACTAAAATAAGTGAGGAAGGTTCTCAGCAATTGCAACAGGGCCTTCATCAGCTGGGGAATTGGGCTGAGAAATGGCAAATGGAGCTTAATATAGACAAGGACGAGATCTTGCACTTTGGAAAGTAACATCAAGACAGGGGTTTCATGGGGAATGGTAGGGCCTGAAGGAGTGTAGAGGAACAGAGGGACCTTGGATTCCAGGAGCACGGCTCTCTGAACTCAGGGAAACAGGGCAGTGAAGAAGTCTTTTGGCACATTGGGCCCTTCACCAGTCAGGGCATGGAATATCGAAGTTGGGAAGTTCTGTTGTAGTTGTGCAGGATGTTAGTGAGGCCGCACTTGGAATATTGTGATCAGTTTTGCCCACCTTGCTATCGGAAGGATGTTATTAAACTGGAAAGCGTGCAGAAGAAACTTATTAGGATGTTGCCAGAACTCAACTAGACAGATATAGAGAGAGGTTGAACAAGCAAGGACATTTTCTTTAGTGTGTAGGAGACTGAGGGGTGTCCTGAAAGAGTTGTACAAGATTATGGGAGGCATGGATAGGGTGAATGCACTCAGTCTTTATCCAAGGCTTGGGGAATCGAGGACAAAAGGGCATCAGTTTAAGATGAAAGGGGAAGATTAAAAGGGAACCTGAGGGACAATGCTTTTACCCAGAGGGTGGTACACATACGGAATGAACTACCAGTGCAAGTGGTCGAGGAGGATACATTTAATAACATTTAAAATGCACTTGGACAAATACATGGAGAGCAACGCATTGGAATGATATGGGCCAAGTGCAGGGAAACGGGGTTAGTGTGGATGGGCCAGTTTGGACCAAAGAGCCTGTCTCCATGCTGTCGAACTCTATGACTCTATGAACATACCCAGGTGTCCCATAATACAGAAGCGACCAAAGCAATAGGAACAAGAACCGGTGCAAATGTGAAACAGTCCTGCAGAATTTCACAGGAAGCCAGCCTAGCCTTGCAGTGAAGGGTTCCTGGTACAGGAGCTGTGGTGAGATGTCCATAGAGAACCGGGGAAGGAAGCTGGAAAGCTCACTCCACTGCCGATAGCCTGGAGGACCCCCGGCTGGGATAAGGCAGCTGGGAACACTCACCCCAGGGAAACCTACAGGCTGTGACCGAGCTTGGTCTCCGACACAATGAGCAGGACAGAAGGTTGCAGGAACATGGGACTACTCCAGTTCCAATTGGGAAGAGCCCAATCCAGTGAAAGGAGGGTCTCTGGGGATGGGGAAGCAGCCTCAGGTTACATTGACAATCTGGAAGGACAGTGTATGATCTCCAAGCAGCTGCATGTGTCCTGTACACCTGCAACACGGAGCAACACACATCAGGCCCCAGTAGGGGGTGTCAAGAGCAAATACAATCCCTAGGGAACCAGGACTCCTCCCAGAATGGGATGATGTGTGCCTTTGGGGTTCTACCTCCCCAGGGATATAACGACAGTCCCCACACTGACACATCCACACCCGCTCACAGATGGGGACTCCCACCGCCTTTCTCCCAGGTAACTGCACCTTTTGCCCCCAGCCCTGACCCACAGCCGAACTCAGAGTCCATTAATCCTGTGGTTACCCAGAGTCAAACAGCTGATGGTCTCACTCCATACACAACAGCCATTCCAGCCACCCAGCTGGTGGGCAGCACCAAAAAGGCCACTCTGTTTGATCCTGTCTCAAACACAGATACATTTTTGGATGAGACAGACTGACAGTCTGTCATACACGGACTGGATGCTGACAAACAAATTAAATTAATCACCCTGTGACTTTGTCCACCAGGCCATTCAGCCCTCCCTGAGGGACAACAGTGAGGGAGGGGCATCCATGATGAAATGAAGGCAGAGGTCCTCACTGCTCGAGAAAAGTCCCATTCCGGGTTAGTGACAAACAACGTAAATATTTGTTCCAGGAGAACACCCACACTAACATGTCTCACTGTCAGTTACAGCAGCTCACCAAGGGCTGGGTTAATGACAGCTGTAAGGATACTTTCGGTGGAGCACTGGCCTTGGTGCGAGAGATTCCAATTATCCCAAGTGACAATGTTAGGATGGGGATCTTTGATGTCGAAAGTATCAGAATTACATTAAAGAAGGTATTTGGATGGGTTATCATGCTTCCCTCCCACATGCTGTGGAGATAGAGGGGACATTGACAGGGACCACACTTACGTAAATGTGAAGGAACAGGCCATACCATGGCATTCCCATCGCCTGTCATTAACGAATTCGGCTCCTCTCACATCAAGCTGTGGTCCTAACTGCACTCACCTTGATATATCTCGGGATCCCGGTGGTTAGGATTGCAGGCTGTAACAGATGGGTACGATCATGGTGAATAATGCCTGGATACACCCCCAGGGACTGGAAGGTAGATGGAACTCCCCGGGTGATCACCTTAGTTTCATTCATTTGCAGTGTTTGAGTGTTCCTGGCTGGGCCCAGTATTGATTGCCTGTCCGTAGCTGCTCGGGAGCTGGTTTTGATGGTGAGCTGCCTCCTGGAACTGTTGCAGGTGGTGGACCCACAATGTCCTTCGGGAAGGAATTCCTGGAGTTTGAGCCAGCAGGTCTCATTCACTTGCATTTATTCTGCTCAGTGGATGTTGGCTATGCATCACAATTCTGTATGGATTCTCAGAACGGAATATGTTTTGTCGAAACAGTTTGGAGAGCCACAGTCACTCGGTGGTTAGCACTGTCACCTCACAGCGCCAGAGACCTGGGTTTGATTCCACTCCTGAGCGACTGTCTGTGTGGAGTTTGTACATTCTCCCTACATCTGCATGGGTTTTCTCCCACTGTTCAATGGTGGGCATTTTTGACAGATTGCCCGTAGTGTCGAGTGATATTCAGGTTAGCTGGAATAGCCATGGGAAATGTAGGGTTTCACAGATATCATCAGGGGATAGATCTGAGTTGGATTCTCTTCAGAGGGTCATTGTGGACTCAATGGGCTGAAGGGCCTGTTTCTGCTCTGTAGGGATTCTATGGTATCACTTATCAGCCATATGACAATCAGTTTGACCAATGTACAAAATGGTTTTCGCTCAAATAGCAGGCTACTCTGACAACAAACATAACCAGCTTTTAAAATTAGGTTTGTAATTCATTGTATAAGCTTCTTTCTATTCAAAAGACTGGGTGGGGGAGGGGGAATGGGTGAAATGTTGCGGCCTCCTTGCTAAAACACAGATAGACAGCCAGGAGATGCTGGGTATATTGGACAAGTTATACTCCCAAATCACAAAAGCCAGACAGCAGCCAGATGGTTATCCCATCAGCATAATGTCAAAGGCAACAGTTCCCCTGGGCAGACATATCCCTAATAACGTCTCCACCAAACAAAGGAGGGCCCAAACAGGAAGGTACCGGGTCCTGCTACACAAAGAAACTGACAGGAACAAGCCATCCAAATGATTAGCAACGCTTCAAACTATTAACTGATTCTTTGAATTGGCCAGAAGTATAGAAAGTTCTGGGAAACCATCCAGAAATGAACAAAACCAGGGATCACATGCAGACTGATCTCTTGAATTTTCTGGAGGTTTTCTGAGGTGACCAACATGGCAAGGGACAGAGACCAGCTCACCATCCAGAGAGAGGGAGAGAGAGAGGGAGAGAGAGACAAGCTGAAGGAAACCTCAGGAGCATGGGACAGAGGGAGTGTGAAAAACCATTGAGAGAGAGAGAGCTGGAACCAACTGGAATACTGAGTGTCACCCCTCCAGTCTGTCCATGCTTTAACGCCTGTTTGTCTCAGTCTGACTTCCCCTTCTCTCTTTGTCCTTCTCTCTCCCTGTCTGTCTCTTTCTCTCAATCTGCCTTTCTCTCACACCCTCCCTCTCACTGTCTGTCTCTGCCCCATCTTTCTCTCATCCCCCTTCTCCATCCCCACTCGCTCTACCTCTCTCTCTTCTTCTCACCCTCCCTTTCTCTTTTTCTTTATTTCAGACCTGAAAGTGCTCACCCAATTTTGACCCCGCTAAAAACATTTGCCCCTCATTTTAACTCTCCTCAGAAATTTATTCCCTTCCCCAAAAACCTTCCCTCCCAAATACCTACCTTACCAACTGTGACCCCCTCAAATATTTTGCTGCCCCCAACATTGCTGTGATCCCCACTCCCTGGGGCAGAGGGAAATGAGTGGAAAAGTGTGGAGCTGGAAAAGCCCAGCAGGTCAGGCCTGACCCATCGACTCTCCTGGCTGACCTGCTGTGATTCCCCAGCTCCACACTTTGTAACTCTGACTCTCCAGCATCTGCAGTCCTCACTTTCTCACACAGGTAAATGAGTCTGGGTTGACTGACTCGCCTGTAACGATTTTAATGTACAGGAAGATCCCAGTCCGAGAATTACAGAAGGTTTACATCACAGATGGAGTCCTTTCTGCCCATCATCCCCCCTCCCCCATTAAATGATCCTGGACCGGTTCAGGATCCTCAGGATTGGCCCCTGAATGGCCTCATTGACTATCCTTCCTGTGGAGACCTCTTCACAACCCTGTCTCAGATTTTGCATCACATGTTATCCCTCCCTCCATCTCTCTCTGACAACAGCCCCTCCTTTCTCCAGCAACCCCAAAACTCCATCAAACCCTCCCCCTGTCTCTGGCTGTCCCACTCTCTCCTTGTCTCCCACTCTCCCCCTTCCAATGCAGACTCACAGTCCCTGGGCTGGAGGACATAGTGCAGAGACTAACTCACCTTTTGACTGACTGCAGTAATGCACAACAAGATCCCACTCTGAAACCGTCGCCAAGTACACACACTGTCCTTCTCCCTCCATATATGCCCTTCTCACTTTCTGTCTCTCCCTGTCTCTCTCACTCTGTCCTTTTCTCACTCCACCTCCCTGACTCTTACTGCCCATTTCTCTCTCTCCACTTTCTCCATCTCCACTCTCTCCATGTCTTTCTCTCTTTTTATCACTCTCCCTTTCTCTTTCTCTTTTTCTTTATTTCAGACACACTCAGAAAAGTACTTCATGTTCCTTCCACTCACCCCCTCCCCACAGTGGGTGTAAAACCTAGGAGAGACCAGGCACTGAGGCAAGCTCTTCCCAATGCCCCTTCCCCCAGTCGCTAGGACAGAGCAGAGGGGTCCAGGGAGAAAGAGGGAGAGCAACTACACGAGAGAAAGAGAGATGGATGTACAGACAGTGAGAGGGAGGGAGAGAACAAGAGAAAGACAGACAGGCAGAGGGGGGTAGAGGAAGTGAGAAGAACTGGGAGAGAGCAGACAGAGACAGAGAGAGAGAGAGAGAGAGAGAGAGAGAGAGAGAGAGTTAAACTCCAGGAAGAGAAATACAATGTCAGACAGATACAAGGAGAAAATGGGAGGAGAAAGACAGGGAGAGTTCAGGCAGACAGCAAGACAGAAATCCCAGGGAGAGATATAGGACAGAGAGAGAGAGGAGTTACAACAGCAGAGAGATAGAGCTGAGAGAGTGGGGTGGTAGTGGGGGCTATGATGTTGCTAGAGTGATGTACAGACAGGAATAGCAAGATCCCACAGAGCTGAGAGACAGATGCAGAGAGAGATGAGTTTTGTGAAAGACTGAATGATTAAGCATTCCTGAAAAACCTGGTGAGGTGACAAAGGGGGAAGGGAATCTACTGGGAAATGTAAACAGGACAGAGATGTGAAGGATGGTGAGGAATAGAGATTGAAGGAAAGATGTGGGAGAGAGAACTGGGAAAAACAAAAACAGACATGAGAGCTGCAGAGAGAGAGGGAAGGAGTGAAATCTGTGGGATCAGATCCCTCTCTAGCATTATGCTCCTTTGTCTCTCCCCGTTTCCACAGACGGCCTGAATCCCACAATTTGTGTGTATGTGTATGTGTATGTGTGTGTGTGTGTGTGTGTGTGTGTGTGTGTGCTCTCGTCTGATAATTCCTTATCGCAGAATAATTTGATTCTCTGTCTCTGTACTGTCCAGGTTTCAGCTCCCAAATCAATACTAAATCATTCACGATTCTATTGAATAGTAGAGCAGGCTCGAGGGGCAGAATGGTCTCCTCCTGTTCCTATTTCAGATGGTCTTATGTTCTTAACACCACCTCCCAGCTCTTGGTCCCCACACTGGAGGTTACGACTCCACAAGGCCCTGATCTGTAGAGTGCTGCACTCTTCCGTGAGTCTCGGAGGGAACCAGCCTGATTTCGATTGGAGTTGCAGCCTCTCAGTGAGAAGTGAAATCTCCTCGAGGTTCCCCTCAGTCTCTCACTGTAAGGTGGAGCAGGCCAGTCTCGGGGAAGCAAACAGCAGGCCCGGTCTACCCTGTCCTCCAGCTCCATTTCAGAAGGCCACATGGGAGGGGCTTGTTTCCTTCATCAGCTTCCCGTGCTCTCCCTTCTGGGTTAAGGTGGGGGCCGAATGGCCTTGCTCCTGGCTCTTCTTGAGGTGCAGGCTGGCAATGATTGGGTTATACACGGCATGCCCCTGGAGTGAGGTTGGTTAGCTCAGTTGGCTGGTCAGTTAGCTTACCACACTAGCTAAAGTTACTCTGAAGGACTCTCCTTCCCAACCTCTCCCCTCAGTTGGGCCATAGTGACCCTCTGATTAAATCCCCACCAGACCCCACTCTGTAATGAGGAGCTGTCCCATGCTCTGGTAAGACTACGGTGACATTACATTGGTTTGTACCTGGAGCACTGTGTGCAGGACTAGTCACTGCATTGCCAGAGGGATGTTAGTGTGTGGGGAAGGTTTACTGGATGAATCCCCACTGGAATGAACAGCACTCTCTTTCCCCCAGTTAATTCACTCTTGCAGCCTTTGTGTCTTTGGAGACACGAGGACCACCTCACCTGAAATAGCAGCTGGATTTTATATTCATGGGCACCTGATAAGATTGGCTAGTTTACACACACACACACACACACACACACACACACTCTCTCTCTCTCTCTCTCTCTCTCTCTCTCTCTCTCACAAACACTCACTCTCTCAAACATACACACACTCTCACTCCCTCAAACACATACACACACACTCTCTCACAAACACACACTCAGACAGACACGTACAAAAACACATAATCCCTCTCTCACACACACAGACACACAGAGATACGCACACATGCACTCTCTCTCACACACACGGACAGACACTCGCTTTCTGTGTCTCTCTCTCACAGAGATAAGCACACAAAACCACGGTTACTGTACAAACGTGGAGGAAGGTTCAATGGAGAGGTCACTTTCCAAGGACTGAACCCTGATCTCGCATGATGACTGCTCCAGGGAGACAAACAGCAACTGCAAATGAATTGTTGGATCTTCCTGTGCACCGCATCTTGCATCGATAGCATTGGTCTGTTTGGGTGCCTGCTTTTCTAGAGAGTCTCCAAGCATCAAGTGACCATACATTGACAACAGTTTTTCTCCAATCCATGTTTAAGACACATGGTGATGTTATTTTTCACTGATTGTTTAAAAAGATCTGAATCTTTTAAAATGGACGTGGCCTCCATCCCAAACCATTTCCACAAGCCACGCTGACCATCCCTAATCAATCCTTGCTTTTCCAAATCCATGTAAATTGTCTCTCAGAATGCTCTCCAACAGCTTACCCACCACTGACCTCAGGCTCACAGCTCCATAGTTCAATGGCTGTTCCTTGCAGCCTTACTTCAATAATGGCCCATCATTAATCACCCTCCAGTCTTCAGGCACCTCACCCGTTGTCACTGATCGGTCCATCTGACAAGCCCATCTCCATCCTTCTGTAATCTAAGGCTATCATCCTCAGTATTTATCACCCAACCAATCTTCATATCATTCATGAACCCAATGATTAACCCTCCACCATTCAAATCTAAATCTTTTCTATCAACCACATCAGTAAGACCCCAACAGTGAGACATGAACAGACAGAGATTTCTAATTGGGCCATCACTGTCTGTTTCCTGCCACTCAGCATTCTGCGCCAAATTCCTTGGATCTTGAGTTTTTATGTTCACTATCAGTTTCCAGTATGGATCCTGATAAAAGCCTTACTGACCTCCAAGCAGGCGACAGGAAAGTATTGCCCTTATTTAAACACCTGGTCACCTCCTTAAAAAGTGCAATCCCATTGGTCAGACCCGACCCCTCCTTAACACAACCATTCTGACTGGTCTTCATGAACTCCAGTCTCTTTAAATGCTGATTAATTCTATCTCCCAAAATTGCTTCCAACAGACGTCCCACCCACGATATTAGCCTGACTGGCCTGGAGCTGCCTGATATATCTCATGCTCCTTCTTGAATAACAGTACCACATGGTCAGTCCGACGACACCTCTCCTGTGGCCAGAGGGGATTTGAAAATGTTTGCAAGTGTACCTGCTCCTTCCTCCATCACCTCATTTGGTAAACTGAGATACATTTCCACCGTCTTTGGAGATTTATTGGGTTGGAAGAAGGCCAGACCACTCAGAATCATCTCTCTCTCTATATATGCTAATTCATTTAATTGTATCAAGGAGCATCTTCACAATTTCATATCAACCCTGTCCCAATGAGCACTGACAAAATGAATCCATTCACTGTAGCCTCTGGGTCCATGCACAAATTCTCACTGTGTTCCACAACTTACTCTTTCTGTCATTATCAATTCACCATTAATGTCACTGTAAGGTACTTTCAGATTTTTATTTCCTCTCTTAGCACTCCTCTGTCCCAGGTAATTCGCCTGCGATACGATTTGGAGGAGTGTGGATTAGCATTGGGAAGCTAAGAAATGAGGAACACCCGACTGTGCTGAGTGTGGGGCAGTGGGATTCATTTGGGATGAGCACATGGAAGCTGAGGAATAAACCTCAGTCCTGCAGCATGAAAATATACAATTGAGCTGGCAGGTCAGTCACACGAAACGAAAACTTGATCCCTGGGAAAAGAGGGTGGTAACCAAATGAAGGCGGTCTGTTTGAACACAGCCTCTGGAATCTGAACGTGGGGATCATTGCTGAGCAGGGTTTGTAGGAAGCAGAGGCAGAAATATACTGAACAATTTCAGATATTCCTCTTAGACCACAAGACATGGGAGCAGAAATTAGCCCATTCAGCCCATCTGATAGTGTGGCACTCACTCAGTCCTGCCTCTCTTACGATGCAGGTATCCCCCAGACTGATGCGCTGACAGTGCAGCACTCCCTCAGTCATGATCCTCTGTTAGTGCAGCACTCCCTCAATACTGACTCTCTGACACTGCAGCACTCCCTCAGTACTGACCCTCTGACAGTGCAGCACTCCCTCAGTACTGACTCTCTGACACTGCAGCACTCCCTCAGTGCTGTCTCTCTGACACTGCAGCACTCCCTCAGTACTGACCTTCTCACAGTGCAGCACTTCCTCAGTACTGACCTTCTCACAGTGCAGCACTGCCCCCAGATTGACCCTCTGACATTGCAGCAATCCCCCATTACTGACCCCCCTGATAGCGCAGCACTCCCTCAGTAGTATCCTCTGACAGTGCAGCATTTCCACAGTACTGACCTTCCGACAGTATGGCACACCTGCAGTGCTGACTCTCTGACAGTGCAGCCCTCCCTCAGAACTGACCTTCTGACAGTGCAGCACTGCCTCAGTACTGACCCCCTGACAGTGCATATCTCCTACAGTACAGTCCCTCCGACAATGCAGCTCTCAACAGTACAGACCCTCCGACATTGCAGCACTCCCTCAGTAATGACCCTCTGACAGTGCAGCACTCCCTCAGTACTGATCCTCTGACAGTGCAGCACTCCCTCAGTACTGACCCTCTGACAATGAAGCACTCCCTCCGTACTGACCCTCTGACATTGCAGCACTACCTCAGTCCTGACCCTCTGACAGTGCGGCCCTCCCTCAGAACTGACCCTCCGACAGTGTGGCACTCCCGCAATACTGAGCCTCTGACAGTGCAGCGCTCCCTCAGTACTGATACTCTGACAGTGCAGCACTCCCTCAGTACTGACCCTCTGACAGTGCAGCACTCCCTCAGTACTGGCCCTCTGACAGTGCAGCACTCCCTCAGTACTGACCCTCTGACAGTGCAGCACTCCCTCAGTACTGACCCTCTGACAGTGCAGCACTCCCTCAGTACTGATCCTCTGACAGTGCAGCACTCCCTCAGTACTGACCCTCTGACAGTGCTGCACTCCCTCAGTACTGACCCTCTGACACTGCAGCACTCCCTCAGTACTGACCCTCTGACAGTGCAGCACTCCCTCAGTACTGACCCTCTGACAGTGCAGCACTCCCTCAGTACTGATCCTCTGACAGTGCAGCACTCCCTCAGTACTGACCCTCTGACAGTGCAGCACTCCCTCAGTACTGACTCTCTGACACTGCAGCACTCCCTCAGTACTGATACTCTGACAGTGCAGCACTCCCTCAGTACTGGCCCTCTGACAGTGCAGCACTCCCTCAGTACTGACGCTCTGACAGTGCAGCACTCCCTCAGTACTGGCCCTCTGACAGTGCAGCACTCCCTCAGTACTGACCCTCTGACAGTGCAGCACTCCCTCAGTACTGACCCTCTGACAGTGCAGCACTCCCTCAGTACTGACTCTCTGACACTGCAGCACTCCCTCAGTACTGGCCCTCTGACAGTGCAGCACTCCCTCAGTACTGACTCTCTGACACTGCAGCACTCCCTCAGTACTGACCCTCTGACAGTGCAGCACTCCCTCAGTACTGACCCTCTGACAGTGCAGCTCTCCTACAGTACAATCCCTCCGACATTGCTGCACTCAACAGTACAGACCCTCCGACATTGCAGCACTCCCTCAGTAATGACCCTCTGACAGTGCAGCACTCCCTCAGTACTGATCCTCTGACAGTGCAGCACTCCCTCCGTACTGACCCTCTGACATTGCAGTACTCCCTCAGTCCTGACCCTCCGACAGCGCCGCCCTCCCTCAGTACTGACCCTCCGACAGTGCGGCATTCCCTCAGTACTGACCCTCTGACAGTGCAGCGCTCCCTCAGTACTGACTCTCTGACAGTGCAGCACTCCCTCAGTACTGACACTCTATCAGTGCAGCACTCCCTCAGTACTGACCCTCTGACAGTGCAGCACTCCCTCAGTACTGACCCTCTGACAGTGCAGCACTCCCTCAGTACTGGCCCTCTGACAGTGCAGCACTCCCTCAGTACTGACCCTCTGACTGTGCAGCACTCCCTCAGTACTGACACTCTGACAGTGAAGCACTCCCTCAGAAATGACCCTCTGACAGTGCAGCGCTCCCTCAGTACTGATCCTCTGACAGTGCAGCACTCCCTCAGTACTGACCCTCTGACAGTGTGGCACTCCCTCAGTACTGACCCTCTGACAGTGTGGCACCCCCTCCGTACTGACCCTCTGGCAGTGCAACTCTCCCTCAATACTGTTCCGATGACAGTGCAGCACTCCCTCAGTACTGACCCTCCGACAGTGCGGCACTCCCTCAGTACTGACCCTCTGACAGTGCAGCGCTCCCTCAGTACTGACTCTCTGACAGTGCAGCACTCCCTCAGTACTGACACTCTATCAGTGCAGCACTCCCTCAGTACTGACCCTCTGACAGTGTGGCACTCCCGCAATACTGAGCCTCTGACAGTGCAGCGCTCCCTCAGTACTGATACTCTGACAGTGCAGCACTCCCTCAGTACTGACCCTCTGACAGTGCAGCACTCCCTCAGTACTGGCCCTCTGACAGTGCAGCACTCCCTCAGTACTGACCCTCTGACAGTGCAGCACTCCCTCAGTACTGACCCTCTGACAGTGCAGCACTCCCTCAGTACTGATCCTCTGACAGTGCAGCACTCCCTCAGTACTGACCCTCTGACAGTGCAGCACTCCCTCAGTACTGACCCTCTGACACTGCAGCACTCCCTCAGTACTGACCCTCTGACAGTGCAGCACTCCCTCAGTACTGACCCTCTGACAGTGCAGCACTCCCTCAGTACTGACCCTCTGACAGTGCAGCACTCCCTCAGTACTGACTCTCTGACACTGCAGCACTCCCTCAGTACTGATACTCTGACAGTGCAGCACTCCCTCAGTACTGGCCATCTGACAGTGCAGCACTCCCTCAGTACTGACGCTCTGACAGTGCAGCACTCCCTCAGTACTGGCCCTCTGACAGTGCAGCACTCCCTCAGTACTGATCCTCTGACAGTGCAGCACTCCCTCAGTACTGACCCTCTGACAGTGCAGCACTCCTTCAGTACTGACTCTCTGACACTGCCGCACTCCCTCAGTACTGGCCCTCTGACACTGCAGCACTCCCTCAGTACTGACTCTCTGACACTGCAGCACTCCCTCAGTACTGACCCTCTGACAGTGCAGCACTCCCTCAGTACTGATCCTCTGACAGTGCAGCACTCCCTCAGTACTGACCCTCTGACAGTGCAGCACTCCCTCAGTACTGACTCTCTGACACTGCAGCACTCCCTCAGTGCTGACCCTCTGACAGTGCAGCACTCCCTCAGTACTGACCCTCTGACAGTGCAGAACTCCCTCAGTACTGACCCTCTGACAGTGCAGCGCTCCCTCAGTACTGACCCTCTGACAGTGCAGCACTCCCTCATTACTGGCCCTCTGACAGTGCAGCACTCCCTCAGTACTGACACTCTGATAGTGCAGCACTCCCTCAGTACTGACTCTCTGACACTGCAGCGCTCCCACAGTGCTCTCTCTGACACTGCAGCACTCCCTCAGCACTGACCCTCTGACAGTGCAGCACTCCCTCAGTACTGACTCTCTGACACTGCAGCACTCCCTCAGTACTGACCTTCTCACAGTGCAGCACTGCCCCCAGATTGACCCTCTGACATTGCAGCAATCCCCCATTACTGACCCCCCCGATAGCGCAGCACTCCCTCAATCGTATCCTCTGACAGTGCAGCATTTCCACAGTACTGACCTTCCGACAGTATGGCACACCTGCAGTGCTGACTCTCTGACAGTGCAGCCCTCCCTCAGAACTGACCTTCTGACAGTGCAGCACTGCCTCAGTACTGACCCTCTGACAGTGCAGCTCTCCTACAGTACAATCCCTCCGACATTGCTGCACTCAACAGTACAGACCCTCCGACATTGCAGCACTCCCTCAGTAATGACCCTCTGACAGTGCAGCACTCCCTCAGTACTGATCCTCTGACAGTGCAGCACTCCCTCCGTACTGACCCTCTGACATTGCAGTACTCCCTCAGTCCTGACCCTCCGACAGCGCCGCCCTCCCTCAGTACTGACCCTCCGACAGTGCGGCACTCCCTCAGTACTGACCCTCTGACAGTGCAGCGCTCCCTCAGTACTGACTCTCTGACAGTGCAGCACTCTCTCAGTACTGACACTCTATCAGTGCAGCACTCCCTCAGTACTGACCCTCTGACAGTGCAGCACTCCCTCAGTACTGACCCTCTGACAGTGCAGCACTCCCTCAGTACTGGCCCTCTGACAGTGCAGCACTCCCTCAGTACTGACCCTCTGACAGTGCAGCACTCCCTCAGTACTGGCCCTCTGACAGTGCAGCACTCCCTCAGTACTGACACTCTGACAGTGAAGCACTCCCTCAGAAATGACCCTCTGACAGTGCAGCGCTCCCTCAGTACTGATCCTCTGACAGTGCAGCACTCCCTCAGTACTGACCCTCTAACAGTGTGGCACTCCCTCAGTACTGACCCTCTGACAGTGTGGCACCCCCTCCGTACTGACCCTCTGGCAGTGCAACTCTCCCTCAATACTGTTCCGATGACAGTGCAGCACTCCCTCAGTACTGACCCTCTGACAGTGAAGCACTCCCTCAGAACTGACCCTCTGACAGTGCAGCACTCCCTCAGTACTGACCCTCTATCAGTGCAGCACTCCCTTTTTAGTGACCCTCTATCAGTGCAGCACTCCCTCAGTACTGACCCTCTGACAGTGCAGCACTCCCTCAGTACTGACCCTCTATCAGTGCAGCACTCCCTCTGTACTGAACCTCTATCAGTGCAGCACTCCCTCAGTACTGACCCTCTGACAGTGCAGCACTCCCTCAGTACTGACCCTCTGACAGTGAGGCATTGCACGTATACTGACCCTCCCACAGTGTGGGGCACCTTCATACTGACTTTCAGATGATGCGGCACATTCTCTGATCATTCAGTACTCCCTCAGAACTGACCCTCTGACACTGCAACAGCCCCTTGGCCCTGCGCCCCTGACGGTGCTGCAATCCCTCAGTACTGACCCTCTGACAGTGCAGCACACCTTCAGCACTGCTCCTTTTACACTGTAGCACACCCTCAGAAATGACGCCCTGACACAACAGCATTCCCTCAGTACTGACACTCTGACACTGCAGCACTCTCTTTGCACTGACATTTCTACAATGTGGCATTCCCTCAGTACTGACCCTCCGACAATGTAGCCCTCCCTCAATACCGATGCGCTTACAGTGCAGCACTCCCTCGATACCGACCCTCCGATAACGTGGCATTTTCTCAGTACTGACTCTCCGACAGAGCAGAACTCCCTCAGTACTGACCCTTTGGCAGTGCAGCACTCCCTCAGTACTGACCCTCTGAAACAACACTCCCTCAGAACTGACACACTGACCGTGTAGCGCTCCCTCAGTAATGACCCTTTGAGTGTGCATCACTCTCTCAGTACTGACCCTCTGGCAATGCAGAAATCACTCAGTACTGACTGTCCGACACATAGTGTGGTGCTCCCTCAGTACTGACCCCCTCACAGTGCGGTGATCCCTCAGTACTGACCCTCTCACAGCGCAGTGATCCCTCAGTACTAATCCCCTCAGAGTGTGGTGCTCCCTCAGTCCTGACCCCCTCACAGCGCGTTGATCCCTCAGTACTGACCCCCTCAGAGTGTGGTGCTCCCTCAGTACTGACCCCCTCACAGTGTGGTACTCCCTCAGTACTGACCCCCTCACATCACGGTGATCCCTCAGTACTAATCCCCGCAGAGTGTGGTGCTCCCTCAGTACTGACCCCCTCACATCGCGGTGATCCCTCAGTACTAATCCCCTCAGAGTGTGGTGCTCCCTCAGTACTGACCCCCTCACAGCGCGGTGGTCCCTCAGTACTAATCCCATCAGAGTGAGGTGCTCCCTCAGTACTGACCCCCTCACATCGCGGTGATCCCTCAGTACTGACCCCCTCGCAGTGCGGTGATCCCTCAGACTGACCCCCTCACAGCGCGGTGATCCCTCAGTACTGACCCCCTCACAGCGCGGTGATCCCTCAGTACTAATCCCCTCAGAGTGTGGTGGTCCCTCAGTACTGACCCCCTCACATCGCGGTGATCCCTCAGTACTAATCCCCCTCAGAGTGCAGTGCTCCCTCAGTTCGAACCCTTTCACAGTGCGGTGCTCCCTCAGTAGTAACCCTCTCACAGTGCGACACTCTGACAGCATGGCCATCCATTAGTACTGACCATCAGAGAGTGCGCACTTCATCATTACTGACCCTCTCACTGCACAGCAATCCCTCCGTCCTGACTCACTGACAATGCAGCACTCCGTCCATACTGACCCTCTGACAATGCAGCACTACCTCCACACTGATCCTCTGTCAATACAGCACTCCCTCCACACTGACCCTCTGACAATGCTGCACTCCCTCCACACTGATCCTCTGATAATGCTGCACTCCCTCCACACTGATCCTCTGATAATGCTGCACTCCCTCCATACTGACCCTCTGACAATGTAGCACTCCCTCCACACTGATCCTCTGACAATGCTGCACTCCCTCCACACTGATCCTCTGACAATACTGCACTCCCTCCACACTGATCCTCTGTCAATACAGCCCTCCTTTCACACTGACCCTCTGACAATGCTGCACTCCCTCCATACTGATCCTCTGACAATGCTGCACTCCCTCCACACTGATCCTCTGATAATGCTGCACTCCCTCCACACTGATCCTCTGATAATGCTGCACTCCCTCCATACTGACCCTCTGACAATGCAGCACTCCCTCCACACTGATCCTCTGACAATACTGCACTCCCTCCACACTGATCCTCTGTCAATACAGCCCTCCTTTCACACTGACCCTCTGACAATGCTGCACTCCCTCCATACTGATCCTCTGTCAATACAGCACTCCCTCCACACTGACCCTCTGACAATGCTGCACTCCCTCCACACTGATCCTCTGACAATGCTGCACTCCCTCCACACTGATCCTCTGATAGTGATGCACTCACTCAGTACTGACTCTCTGACAGTGTGGAAGTGGCCCTATACTGACCCTCCGACAGTGTGGCCCAATCTCAGGACAAAACCTCTGACAGTACAGCACTCCATCATAACTGATACTCTGACAGTACAGCACTGCCTCAGTACTGACTCATTGACAGTGTCGCACTCCCTCAGTACTGACTCATTGATAGTGAAGCACTCCCCCAGTACTGACCCTCAGGCTCGGTCCTGCTCCTCTGACAGTCCAGCAGTGCCTCAGTACTGACCCTCTGACAGTGTAGCACTCTCTCTGTACTGACCCTCTGACAGCGTAGCACTCTCTCTGTACTGACCTTCTGACAGTATGGTGCTCCCTCAGTACTGACCCTCTGTAATTTTTGACCCACCCTTAGCTTCTTCATTACGCTGATTTGAACAGAGGTAAAGAAACAGAGTTAGTGACCATCCACCGTCACCCTGTAATAAAACTTATTTTCAAATGTGGCTTGTATGTGATTCCCACAGCCTCTAATAGTTGCCTGGAAGGTGGGGGTGGGGTGTACTCTCCTGCTGCAGTCCTTGGGTGTCCCACAGTGATGTTAGGGAGGGAGCTCCAGGAGTTTGACCTGAACCATGTAAAGAGCTCTCTTACTGGAGTGCCCTTTTTAAAGTTGGGAAGTTATTATAGACCAGGAGGACCCGAGAGCTGCTGTCTTGTCAGGGAGAGAGGCTGGTGGGTCACACACCTCAGGTGAGAGGCGAGGTTGAGAAGCTGGGGCCTTCATGGTAATTTCAGACATGATAGAGATTGAACCAACAATGTTGGCATCACGAACCTGTTAGCTGTGGTAACAGACCCCCCTTTGTAGCAGAGGGATTCAATCCCTTTAATAGAGCAAGCTGGAGAATTCAACACTAAAATCAATCTGTACGGACGCACTAGAGACCTGAAACATCAATACAGAGATTGCTGAAGAAGCTCAGCATGTCCAGCAGCATCTCTGAAGGGAGAGGGAGAAAGAGACAGAGAGAGAGTTCACCTTTCAATCCAGTGATTTCTGCGGGAAAGTTCCTTCAGAACAGACCGTTTTGAGGAAGAGTCACTTGGAATGCGAATTGTTCCTCTCTCTCTTCACCGTTGCTACCTGCTGAATTGTGCTGAATTTCCCCACCATCTGTTTACTTGAGAACTTGACCTGATCCAAGCGTCACTGAGTAATTCAGTCTGTGTTCAATGCCCTGAGGCTGCTTCTGCTGAAAGTTGACAAACAGGTTTAAGGCTGTGTAAGGTATTGTATTCGGAGGGCGGGCTACATGGGAGAACAGATACAGAACAAAGGCACACGGAAATGTTAGGTCTGAGCTGTTCCTTCTGAACTAATATCACAAAGTTACATTGATCAGGATCTTTGTGAAGTGCCTTTGTCAAGTGACCCTTCCTCAAAACCCTGAGATTGGGCCACACTGTCAGAGGGTCAGTATCGGGCCACTTCCACACTGTCAGAGAGTCAGTACTGAGGGAGTGCTGCACTGTCAGAGGGGTCAGTACTGAGGGAGTGCTGCACTGTCAGAGAGTCAGTACTGAGGGAGCACCACACTGTCAGAGGGTCAGTCCAGACGGCAAGCCTCCCTATCAGAGGATCTGCACTGAGAGAGCACTGCACCATCAGAGGGTCAGTACTGAGGGAGTGCCTCATTGTCTGAGGGTCAGTACTGAGGGAGCACTGCACTGTCAGAGGGCCAGTACTGATGGAGCGCTGCACTGTCAGAGGGTCAGTACTGAGGGAGTGCTGCACTGTCAGAGGGTCAGTACTGAGGGAGTGCTGCACTGTCAGAGAGTCAGTACTGAGGGAGCACCACACTGTCAGATGGTCAGTCCAGACGGCAAGCCTCACTATCAGAGGATCTGCACTGAGAGAGCACTGCACCATCAGAGGGTCAGTACTGAGGGAGTGCCTCATTGTCTGAGGGTCAGTACTGAGGGAGTGCTGCACTGTCAGAGGGTTAGTACAGAGAGAGTGCTACACTGTCAGGTAGACAGTACCCTGAGGCACTGCTGGACTGTCAGAGGTGCAGGACCGAGGCAGAGGGTCAGTACTGAGGGAGTACTACACTGTCAATGAGTCAGTACTGAGGGAGTACTACACTCTCAATGGGTCAGTACTGAGGGAGTACTACACTGTCAATGGGTCAGTACTGAGGGAGTGCTAAACTGTCAATGGGTCAGTGCTGAGGGAGTACTACACTGTCAATGGGTCAGTACTGAGGGAGTGCTACATTGTCAATGGGTCAGTACTGAGAGAGTACTACACTGTCAATGGGTCAGTGCTGAGGGAGGACTACACTGTCAATGGGTCAGTGCTGAGGGAGTGCTACACTGTCAATGGGTCAGTACTGAGGGAGTACTTCACTGTCAATGGGTCAGTACTGAGGGAGTGCTACATTGTCAATGGGTCAGTACTGAGAGAGTACTACACTGTCAATGGGTCATTGCTGAGGGAGTGCAGTACTGTCAGAGGTTTTGGCCTGAGATTGGGCCACACTGTCAGAGGGTCAGTATAGGGCCACTTCCACACTGTCAGAGAGTCAGTACTGAGGGAGTGCTGCACTGTCAGAGGGTCAGTACTGAGGGAGTGCTGCACTGTCAGAGAGTCAGTACTGAGGGAGCACCACACTGTCAGAGGGTCAGTCCAGACGGCAAGCCTCCCTATCAGAGGATCTGCACTGAGAGAGCACTGCACCATCAGAGGGTCAGTACTGAGGGAGTGCTGCACTGTCAGAGGGTCAGTACTGAGGGAGTGCTGCACTGTCAGAGAGTCAGTACTGAGGGAGCACCACACTGTCAGAGGGTCAGTCCAGACGGCAAGCCTCCCTATCAGAGGATCTGCACTGAGAGAGCACTGCACCATCAGAGGGTCAGTACTGAGGGAGTGCCTCATTGTCTGAGGGTCAGTACTGAGGGAGTGCTGCACTGTCAGAGGGTCAGTACTGAGGGAGTGCTGCACTGTCAGAGGGTTAGTACAGAGAGAGTGCTACACTGTCAGAGGGTTAGTACAGAGAGAGTGCTACACTGTCAGAGGGTCAGTACAGAGAGAGTGCTAGA
Source organism: Chiloscyllium punctatum (assembly GCF_047496795.1). NCBI lineage: Eukaryota > Metazoa > Chordata > Chondrichthyes > Orectolobiformes > Hemiscylliidae > Chiloscyllium > Chiloscyllium punctatum. Next base: position 709,943 of record NW_027309877.1, read on the forward strand.
CTGTCAGATAGACAGTACCCTGAGGCACTGCTGGACTGTCAGAGGTGCAGGACCGAGGCAGAGGGTCAGTACTGAGAGAGTACTACACTGTCAATGAGTCAGTACTGAGGGAGTACTACACTGTCAATGGGTCAGTACTGAGGGAGTGCTACACTGTCAATGGGTCAGTGCTGAGGGAGTACTACACTGTCAATGGGTCAGTGCTGAGGGAGTACTTCACTGTCAATGGGTCAGAGCTGTGGGAGTGCTACACTGTCAATGAGTCAGTACTGAGAGAGTACTACACTGTCAATGGGTCAGTGCTGAGGGAGTACTACACTGTCAATTAGTCAGTACTGAGGGAGTCCTACACTGTCAATGGGTCAGTGCTGAGGGAGTGCAGTACTGTCAGAGGTTTTGGCCTGAGATTGGGCCACACTGTCAGAGGGTCTGTATAGCGCCACTTCCACACTGTCAGAGGGTCAGTACTGAGGGAGTGCTACACTGTCAGAGGGTCAGTACTGAGGAAGTGCTACACTGTCAGAGGGTCAGTGTGGAGGGAGTGCAGCATTGTCAGAGGGTCAGTGTGGAGGGAGTGCAGCATTGTCAGAGGATCAGTATGGAGGGAGTGCAGCATTGTCAGAGGATCAGTGTGGAGGGAGTGCAGAATTATCAGAGGATCAGTGTGGAGGGAGTGCAGCATTATCAGAGGGTCAGTGTGGAGGGAGTGCAGCATTGTCAGAGGATCAGTGTGGAGGGAGTGCAGCATTGTCAGAGGATCAGTGTGGAGGGAGTGCAGCATTGTCAGAGGGTCAGTGTGGAGGGAGTGCAGCATTATCAGAGGGTCAGTGTGGAGGGAGTGCAGCATTGTCAGAGGATCAGTGTGGAGGGAGTGCAGCATTGTCAGAGGGTCAGTGTGGAGGGAGTGCAGCATTGTCAGAGGATCAGTGTGGAGGGAGTGCAGCATTGTCAGAGGATCAGTGTGGAGAGAGTGCAGCATTGTCAGAGGGTCAGTGTGGGGGGAGTGCAGCAGTGTCAGAGGTTCAGTATGGAGGGGGTGCAGCATTGTCAGAGGATCACTGTGGAGGGAGTGCAGCATTGTCAGAGGGTCAGTGTGGAGGGAGTGCAGCATTGTCAGAGGATCAGTGTGGAGGGAGTGCAGCATTGTCAGAGGATCAGTATGGAGGGAGTGCAGCATTGTCAAAGGGTCAGTATGGAGGGAGTGCAGCATTGTCAGAGGATCAGTGTGGAGGGAGTGCAGCATTGTCAGAGGATCAGTGTGGAGAGAGTGCAGCATTGTCAGAGGGTCAGTGTGGGGGGAGTGCAGCAGTGTCAGAGGTTCAGTATGGAGGGGGTGCAGCATTGTCAGAGGATCAGTGTGGCGGGAGTGCAGCATTGTCAGAGGGTCAGTGTGGCGGGAGTGCAGCATTGTCAGTGGGTCAGTGTGGAGGGAGTGCAGCATT